>NC_073243.2:26549772-26867500 GCF_029281585.2 Gorilla gorilla gorilla | reverse complement strand
ACCTCCCACCTCAGCCTCCCGAGTAGCTGGGGCTACAGGCATGCATCACCATGCCTGGCTAATTTTTATTTTTATTTTTGTAGATATGGAGTCTCTCTATATTGCCCAGGCTGATCTTGAACTCCTGAGCTCAAGCAGTCCTCCCACCTCAGACTCCCAAAGTGCTGGGATTGTTACAGGCATGCACCACTGTACCTGGCCAATTTATTTACTTTTGGGAATTGTTTACATATTCTGGATACAAGTCCATTCTCAGATATATGATTTGCAAATATTTTCTTCCCCAGGTTGTGGCTTGTCTTTTCATTTTTAAACTCTTTCTAGGCAATGAGCTGGGACAATCATATGGCTCACCTCATCTGTTTCTTTTCTTGCAGGGATCATTGTCCTTTGTTGCCTGATACTCAATTTCTTCAAGCCTGTTGTTTCATATTTGTGTAATGTGTATATATATATATGAAACTTTCTAGGTCTTTCTAGAGGCTCCCTCATGTATTTAAAACTTGAAATGTGTTACTTTCAGGGACTTCTGTTTCCATCCAAGATGGATTAACTCAGACTGGATGTACCCTGCCACTTAAAGTAACATGTATATATATATATATATATATATATATATATGTTTTAAATATATGAGGGAGTCTCTAGAAAGTTCTTCTGATTGACAGGAGGTATAACCATTGCAAATGTCTAGGTTTTGCAAGGATGTAGGATTGTTTAGAATGGTCACTCTTTGAGACAGGAGGAAATTTATATAGCTTACCACCCCCACGACACCTTATACAACCATTATATGGGAATTAGTCACAATTTCTTCTAAGCTTTATTGAGTTATTCTATGCTAAGTGCTCTTTTAAGTGCTCTACATATAGTAACTTATTTCATCCTCACAAAAACCATATGACCGAGGACAGTTCTAATCCCCTTTTACAGATGGGTTGACTGAAGCATGAAAAGTTTAAATATATGGTCTCTAGATAGTAAGTGGCCTTGCTCTGGAGCCAAAGCCCTTACCACTCTCCGGTGCTACCTACTGCCCTTTGTGGGGAGATTTCTCCCAAGTGAGTTTTATGTTCACAAGTCATAGATGACACAGATAACCTGCATGTGTGGATCAGCACCCTGGCAAATACGAAGACAGGAAGATTTTGTCTTTTTCAGTGGGAGCAGCAAGGCCCATGATGTGAAACCTCATAGGATGGCAGCAAGTTTGTACATTTAAAATGGAAGATGCTGCTCTATCTGGGCTAGATTGTCAGATTGTTTTCCGGTGCATATTGTACACACTTGTTTGGTGAGCTTATTTGGAGTTGGAGCTGATTGTAATTTCTGTGGAGAAACAGAAGAGACAATGATGCTTGGCTTAATGTGGCCTGGAGGCAAACCTAATTTTCACTGTCTTAGGTTTACCTCTTTCATCAGATTCTGAGAGCAAAATCAAAGAGACAATCACAGTAGCAGTGAGGGGTGAGTTGCTCTCTTTATTGATCCTCATGGGGTCAGAGGAGATCTGTACAGCTGGGAAGGGGGTCCATGAAGGTATTGCCAAAACTGTGGGATTTCTCTAGACTTCACTGATTTTCCAACAAAAGCACAGCAGCACCCAATAGTTGAGCCTAAGCTCGAGTTGAGCCGATAAGTTAACAGGAAAATTTGAGAATGTGGGGCCTCCAAGAGAGGGGAAGCTCACAGCTCCTCTCTAAATAGTCTCTATTCCTCTTGTGCCCCATGGAAAACAGGAGGACCTCTGATCTGGATTGGACAAGTTCCTGGACACAGTCCCAGTCCTAGGGGGTTGGAACTTTTAAAGAGGTTAAACTTTGAGTGAACCACAAGAGACACTCTTCCTTCACGTGTCCAGAGGAGAAGAGAGGGTAAGGATTGCTCTCTGGGAAAAGAGGGGCCAACCCCCTCCATTTTGTTACTGGAAAGGGGTCCCGATCCAGATCCCAAGAGAGGGTTTCTTGGATTTTCTACAAGAAAAAATTCAAGGCAAGTCCATAGAGTAAAATGAAAAAAAGTTTATTAAGAAAGTAAAGGACTAAAAGAATGGCTACCCCATTGGCAGAGCAGCCCCAAGGGCTGCTGGTTGTCCATTTTTATTGTTATTTTTTCATTATATGCTAAACAAGGGGTGGATTATTCATGCCTCCCCTTTTTAGACCATATAGGGTAACTTCCTGACATTGTCATGGTATTTGTAAACTGCTGTGGCACTGGTGGGAGTGTAGCAGTGAGGACGACCAGAGGACACTCTGGTTGCCATCTTGGTTTGAATGGGTTTTGGCTGGCTTCTTTACTGCAACCTGTTTTATCAGCAAGGTGTTTATGACCTGTATCTTGTGTTGACCTCTTGTCTTATCCTGTGACTTAGAATGCCTTAACCTCCTGGGAATGCAGCCCAGAAGGTTTCAGCCTCATTTTACCCAGCCGTACTCAAGATGGAGTTGCTCTGGTTCAAAGACCTCCGACAATTTCACTTTGGTTCTCCACACTGCACTCTCCCATCTTCCCTCCAATCCCACTGCCCGAACACAAATACTTGTTGAACATGCTTGCTGGCTAGAATTGGATAAATGAAACTGGGCTGGAGGTATTCTTTTCTAGAAGAAAGGCAGGCCTTTTTGCCTTTTTTTTTTTTTCCTATTTGGCCTTTCTTCCTTTGAGATCTTTCTCCCCCATGGTTAGCATAAGCTCACCTGGAACATGCCTTGAAATGGAGTTGCCTAGGTCTATTAAGGCCTGAGTGTTCTGATTAAATTTAGTTCACTAAAATTCTACATTGCCCTAGATAATCATAAATGCTTCTTTACTTTGTTCTTTTCTGGTTGCATGTGTTTCCCTCTAAGATTTTGCAGTTAGAGGTGGCAGTTTGTGGAGAGATTTAGATGTTTGGGATTTGGTATTTCATCTTCCTCTTTCTGCTGTATTTTGACATGATTTCAATTTACTGCTACAATGACTTTTTCTAGGTGACATAGCTTCCCAGGAGTCTCACAGCTACACAGTGAAAACAAAGACTGGTCCGGCTCAGAATCTTCCAGAGCTTTACTGGTCTGTTAAAAGGGCATCCTGGAAGTAAGCAAAATGTCTCAAGGCCAGCTCAAAGCTCTGTCAAAGGCTCGTATAGATTATGCTCTGCCCAGTATTGTATAATGACCCTTTATGTAGCCAATACTTTCTACTGTAAAAACCTGAATCTCATGACCTACCAGGAAGTGTGATTGCATCCACAGTTTTCAATATCCAAAGGAGATGTTTATATCTAACAATTCTGGTCCATGATCTTGTGGGTTCTTGAAATGCCCTGGCCATTCTTTTTGGGTCAAGGTATTACTCATTTATGGGCGCCAGACCTATTTTTCAGAATTATAGGTGCCATGCATAGAATTCAATATCAGTGGTTAAGAGCTGCTACAGATATGGGAAAACAAGGAATCCTAGTACTGACTATTTGACTTGGAGGTCATGTACTTTTTTAGTTGACTAGTCAAATCATAGCTCACAAAGCTATTGTATTTAGCCAGAACTCGTTGGCCCAGGAAGTGTTTTTTTTTTTTTCAAATGTATTAACATCATTTAAAAATCAGTGTCTTTTAATCCTTTAAAAATATGAAATAGAGGCTATTTTGGGCTGGCATTTCTGTTTTATAATGATTGGCTGCAGCTGATAAATACAGCTCTTTTTAGATGGGACTTGTTCTCTAATTTGACGTGGTACTCACCACCTCCTAAAGGCTCTAACAAATATAATATTAGGCTAAGATCAGAGATAGCATAGAAATTCTTTTTTTTTTTTTTTTTGAGACGGAGTTTCACTCTTGTTGCCCAGGCTGGAGTGCAATGGCATGATCTCGGCTCACCGCAGCCTCTGCCTCCCGGGTTCAAGTGATTCTCCTGCCTTAGCCTCCCAAGTAGCTGGGATTACAGGCGTGCACCACCATGCCTGGGGAATTTTGTATTTTTCATAGAAACGGGGTTCACCATGTTGGTCAGGCTGGTCTCGAATTCCCAACCTCAGGTGATCCACCTGCTTCGGCCTCCCAAAGTGCTGGGATTACAGGCATGAGCCACCGCACCTGGACAGGAATTCTTTTTAAAGGCAGTAGTAATTGACTTATAAGGAATCCAGTAGGGAGTGATGGGGTCTGGACAGACTGGAGAGGGCATGACATTCATCCAGCCCACCTGGCCCTGTTGCAACCAATAATCCACCAGTTCCCCAGTCACAGCTAGAAGTATGTCACAAAAAAGGCAGAGCTAATTATCCAGTGATAAAAGCCCTGCCCTGGAAAACAAAGAAAAAGGGGGCAAAGATCCACCTTAAGGTGGATGCTCAGTAGAGTTGCTCCCAGTTCCACTGAGTTTTCCTAATTTAAGCCAACCATCATGTGAGTATTGTGGCTTCTTTATGTAGAAGGCCCTGCTGGAGAATGGCCAAAACATTTGCTGCTCCATTTTCGGGGAGGTGAGGCATCTTTGTTTAAAGTGAGCCCTCCAACCTCACTACTTTTCAATATTAAAAGAATGAATTTTGTTTTTTCCATTAAAAAAGTAATGCATGCTTATTATGGAAAACTGGGAAATACATTAAAGTAAAAAGAAATTTAAAAATTACCAAGATTCACTAACAACGTTAGTAATTTGGAGTAGTTTTCTTCTAGTTATTTTGTTACACACACACACACATACACGAATGCATGCACATATGCACAGATGCTCCTCAACTTTTGATGGGTATTCATCCTGATAAACTCATTATACGTTGAAAATATTGTAAGTCGAAAATGCATTGAATACACCTAACCGTCTGAGCAGCATAGCTTAGCCCAGTCTACCTTAAACATGCTCAGAACACTTACATTAGCTTACAGTTGGGCAAAATTACCTATCACAAAGCCATATTTTCTAATGAAGTGTTGAATGTCTTATGTGATTTATTGAAAACAGTCCACTGTAGAGAAGAGAATTGGTTGCTTGCCCTTGAATTGGCTGTTTGCCCTAGTGATGGTGGGGCTCACTGGGAGTTGTGGCTCCTGGCCACTGCCCAGCGTCATAAGACAATATTGTACCACATAAGGCTAGCCCGGGAAAAAGTCAAAATTCAAAGTACAGTTTCTACTGAACATGTATTATTTTCATACCACTGTAAAGTCAAAAAGTTGTAAATCAAGCCACCATAAGTCAGGGACGATCTATGTACACACATTTTATACATATATGCATTTATTATAGATTTATATATAATGATCCTATGATATTAGTAACATGACAAATACTGATTATTTTCTGAACATAGGCATAATGTATGCTTAGAAATGATAGAAAATAAAAAGAAATATAAATAAATCACTATAAATCAGATAGAGTCCCACCACCTAGTGCCAACATAATTTACTTATTGATATATTTACTTATTCTTTTATCTACACATTTTACACACACACAGTCCTGACTTTTAAGCATACTGTACATCAGAATAATCACAGTCCTAGACAGAAGATAAATAGAAAGAGGATTTGTGATAAATGCAAGCTACTGCTAAATAGTATATTAGTGTATATTTTTAAAAATCAATAATTCAGATCATTCAGTATAATTTTTTTTTTGAGATGGAGTCTCGCTCCCTTGCCCAGGCTGGAGTGCAGTGGCACGATCTTGGCTCACTGCAACCTCCAATTCCCAGGTTGAAGCAATTCTCCTGCCTCAGCCTCCCGAGCAGCTGGGATTACAGGAGTGCACCACCACCTCTGGCTAATTTTTGTATTTTTGGTAGAGACGGGGTTTCACCATGTTGGCCAGGCTGGTCTTGAACTTCTGACCTCAGGTAATCTGCCCACCTCGGCCTCCCAAAGTGCTGGGATTACAGGTGTGAGCCACCGCGCCTGGTCAGTATAATTTTAAAATAACCAGAAAATGACTCAGAATCCTTAAATGACCACTATGTTGCTCTCTGCAACTGAAATTTGAAGTCCACACCTACAGCTCTGATTTGGTGCATGTCTCAGCATAATACCACACTGCTCCTCACTAGTCTACCTGCCCTTCAACATGAACTTCATCAAATCCATGTTCTACAGGACAGCTCTAGTCATCTTCTGAAGGGTGACCTTAATCTTCCTCCCATACATCCCATGGCCCATCAATGGCTTCTCCTTTTCCTTAGGATGTGGGCAAATTCCTTAGCAATGGGACACACAGTAGTTCTAACCTCATAAGAGATGGTATGAGGATTCAGTGGGTTAATGCCTGCAAAGTGCTTTGATAGTGCCAAGTGCACAGTTAGCATTGAGTGAATGTTAGCTATTGTTATTCCTCTTTCATCACCTTCATTCTTTCCCCATATAGTGTAGGACAAGGCTACGGTAGCCCTAGATTTGTATCATTAAGGTCCAGTCCCTGAAAAGGAAGAAATTTTCTCTCTTTACATTTCTGTCTGGAAATTAAAGAAAAAGACTGCAGTTGGTCTGGCTTGAGCCATTGCCTACACTGGTGACTGAAGTAGGTCTGGAGTCTGTTATCAAGAGGTGTGGGGGACATAGGATGGTGGCCAGGATGATCGATGGAAGGCAAAGACCCAGATGTCCATGAATCTCGTCTCCTTTCTATCCTGTCTTGTTCTCTCATGAAGATTGTTCCTTGTTTGTAAAAGACTCATCTTCTCTTCTTGTAGTCTATCAAGGATCTCATACAGTTCCTTAATCCTGTAATTGTATGCCCCTCCTTCAAGTCTTTAGTACAACGTTCCTTCTCCCTCAATCTGGGGTATTTTGCACAGGTCCTTTGCCAGGTGTGTTTGCTTATATAACCATTATGCCAAGCAAGTAAACCCAAGTGTGTCACCAGTAAGAAATTTCATTCCTTTTTCCCATTCCCTACTTTTCAGGTTATTGTTAGAAAATAGAAAGTCATTTTGTAATTTCCCAGCCTAATAATTAGTAGTCCCAGACCATTGTAATATTAACAGCTTCCAAATTACTGTAAAACTAAAGCTTCTTCCAGCCCTCAACTCAGTTTTACTTTGGGCTGACCAGTGGCAGGGGGAAAATGGGCTTCTTTCTCTTTCCTCTGTTGGAGCTTCCCTTCCTCCTCCTGTGTTCACCAGGCTGCCTTTGGGGGCTGCACGAGATGTTATACTGCAAGAGAGTAACTGCAGAAGCAGACATCAGAATCTGGTTATCTTCCACTAAGCACAACATTAAAGAACTTTGCCAAAAATGTAAAACAATTCCACTCTTTTTACTAATTCTTTTTTTTGGAAAATATAGTTATTTCCCATAATCATATGTTATTTATGTTAGCACATCATAGATTTACTGTTCTTAATGTAAAATAAATTAATACATACATTTTAAATTCTCTATTTTAATTTTGAGTATGATAATTGTATTTTGTTAAGTCCCACACAAGTGAAGCTCTTTGTGGTCCTCAATAACTTTTAAGGGTGTAAAGACATCCCGAGACCAAAAGGTTTGAGAACCACTCTTGAAAGACTTTGGGTCTTAGGATATTGATGTGCCTGTTTTACACTTTATGGCTGTAACTCAAATGTGTAGATTTGTACTTCATTTCATTTCTCTGGTGGTCTTCTGCTGTTGTGAGCTCTGAGATATGCAGTCTTTGGAGATAGCCTTTAAATTCCTAGCCAGGGTACTTGTCTTCTGGGTATCACTTAGGAGCTCTGGAAGTCTGGGGTTGAGTGAAGGACCGTCTCTCTGTCCTGACAGACAGTAGTCCTGTCTCACTGCTGTTTCCATGTTTCCATCACTGTCATGATGGCATGGAACATTCATTAGGAATTTACCTCCCTAAGATCTAGGCTGGAAGCCAGGCAGAAATGTGTTCTACCCTCAGATTCTCCAATCTATCTGGAGGATTCAGTTGTTCACTTTCCCCGCTCCCTCTTTCCCTACCAGCCCACCCCATAGTGGGTGATCAGGACATCTCAGGGATTCACATATCTTGCTTTCTTTCTGCCTTCTTTGATTCCACTTGAGGTTTTTCCCTAGTGCAGGAGGATATTTCTCTTTGCCTTGTATAGCAGGACATGCTCTTCCACCACATCCTATATGCTGTCTACTCTGTGGCTTATTGTAAAAACTCAAGCTTTCCAAGCTTGGCTCATTGATACTAAAAGGTCAGCTTTCATTGTCAGAGAAAACACTTTCTCTTTCTACTATAAGGCTCTTGCAATTACATGACAATTTTTGCCCTGTGGGCTTGAAAAAAGTCTATTTTGAAAGTCAAGGTTGAACAAAGACTTCTTCCTCTGGTGTCTAACTACCTTTTCCCTGAGGGCAGAGTAGATGGAGGGTGACTGTTGTTTGGAGTAGTGAGGAAAAGAGTATGGCAAAAGGAAAGGGGGGTGGGTAGAAACCACCACAGTGTGAAATCGTTACATGTTGTAGGAGAATATCTTGATGCGATTCCACAGAATCTACTGTTAGCATTTCATATCCACTGTCCTGTCTGGAGCCCTGAGGTTGGAACTGAAGAATAGATGATCTGTTTATGGGATACTTTCTCAACACTTCATAGATGTCTTATCATAAAGAGGTTGCTCAGTGTACATGCTCTCACACCGCTGGCTTCATATATAATAAGTCGGCTGCAGAAATGTTTCACCTGCCTTAAAAAAGAACACTTTGATGGTTTTATCATGGTGATAGGGAAGGGGACCTTTGTCTACATAAGTTCCCAATCTTTTGTTCTAAACTCAACATGGTGACTATGGTAGTCATTGGTGCTGCTCACTGGATAATTTCCGTTATCCTGCAATAAGGTAGAATCACACTTCTTGGTTCCCCTTTGGTGGGGTAGGTCCGTGTGGCCAGATTCATACAAGAAGATGTGAGTAGAAGTGGTATGTGCCACTCTCTGCTGCCATTTAATTGTCCCTGTGGGGCCCCCTAGAGTTCTCTTTTTTCTCTGCCATGGACGATGGTAACATTGCTGATAGAGGCTGCTTCCCTATTTCTGGGCTTTTGAGTAAGGATGGGGAAGTACCACAGAGGTCCTCGCTGATCTACAGCAGAGTGGGAGTGAAAAATAATCCTTTGGTGTCTTAAGGAGTTTGGGAGTTATTTATCACCATAGCAGAATCCACCTTATCCTGCCTGATTCAGTGACTCCATCTCATAGACTACCAAGAAGATTGGGAGCCTCCAGGAAAACCACCCTGAGCAGCCCTTTCTCCTCATCTCTCATAGTGGCCGCCATTTTGCCTTCCCGAGAAGCTGCGCTGGAGCAGCCCTGCCCGCTCTGTCCTCCTGCTGTGCCTGAGGAAATGGATCTTGTTGTGTATTCCCATCCTTTCCTTTTTCTCCATTGACTTTAAATTTTGACACTCTGGTTTGGGGAATCCTTAGAGATTCATCTTTATGATGCTGTCCAGTAGCCACATAATTTTTCTTCTATTAACCTTTTTTTTTTTGAGATAGAGTCTCACTCTGTTGCCCAGGCTGGAGTGCATGCAGTGGCAAGATCTCGGCTCACTGCAACCTCTGCCTCCTGGGGTCAAGAGATTCTCCTGCCTCAGCCTCCCGAGTAGCTGGTACTACAGGCATGTGCCGCCACACCCGGCTAATTTTTGTATTTTTATTAGAGATGGGGTTTCATCATATTGGCCAGGATGGTCTCCATCTCTTGACCTCATGATCCGCCCGCCTCGGCCTCCTAAAGTGCTGGGATTACAGGTGTGAGCCACCCGCGCCCGGCCTTCTATTAAACTTTTTGAGTTTATACACCCTACCTCAGCTTTCTCCTCATTTCCTAAATGCTTAATCCTCTGTACACCCATTTTTGTTCTAATCTTGTCACTGAAGCTGGTTGCCTAAAATCGTCAGGCTACATAGACCAAGGCTACTCTGATCCCCAGAGATCCAAGTCTTTATTTTTGTCATAGGGTTATAAAATTTCAAAACTGAAAAAAAAAAAAGGCAAAATGGTATGCTTCTCAAGCATTAATGTGCATAGAGTCACCTAAAGATCTTGTTAAAATGCAAATTCCAGGGCCCTACCCCCAGAGATTCTGATTAGGAAAGTCTGGGGTGGGCACTGGGAATCTGCATTGCAATGAGCTCCCAGGAAATGCTGATGTTGCTCCTCTAGTGACCGCACTTTGAGTAGCACTGGATTAGATGACAGTTTTTAGTTTTCTCTAAGTCTAAAATAAAGACAATGTACGGACCCCCTGCCTTATGTAGCAGAGGAGATCTTCTCCATGATTGCCGTGGTGAAACAGTAAGAGTAGCTCTTCTAAATGCTCCAGGAAAGAAGCATTAAGGTACACACACTTGGGAATAAGGGCAAAAGCCTTAGTATTCTACCTTTGCCACACATCTCCAGAACTTGGATAGAGGCTGGAGGCAAAAAAAAAAAAAAAAAAAAATTCTCTCTTCTTTGTGGAGAGAGTGCTGGTCCTATACACACATATGAACTCTATTTCTAATGGCAAAACACTGTAAAATAATGAACTGCTGAGAACTTTCTGTGAAAATGTATTATTTGAAATTTCTTTGAAAGGCAGTTTGTAGATTTTGGGAAATCACAAAAAAGTCAAACAAAAGAGACAGTTTTCTGAGGACCTTGTTCTTCCTCTCATTCAATATTTTTGCTTCCTCTATAGCGATTTGTTGACACAAGGGTAAACCATGCTGACAACTGGGAAGATACTACCTCATACGTGATGGCTCCAGCTGAGGGTTTTCTCCTTCTCCACATCCACTCTACCCTTCTGCCATGATCCACACCAGCTAAGCTCCCCAATTCCTTGTCAAGTCTTGGCAAAGTCACCAAAGTCAAGACTAAAGAAGCTGAGGCGCATTTTAAAGACTGCCTCGTCTGGACTACTCATTTTGTTTTAAATGACAATGTTGAGATTTGAAGAGGAGAAATAAGTTTTTCTAGATCACATAACAAAATTTTGGCAGAGCCAGTACAAGAAACAAGGTCTCCTCACTTCCAGTCCAGTACTCTTCAACGGCATCCTGTTTTGATAGGGATGGGAAAGTTAAGATGGACAGGGCTGAGGAAGACAGCAGGATGGGTGTTTCACAAGCCCTTTCAGCTACCTAGAAGCCCAGATACAATGTGAGTATTGTTTTGTGATAATTAAGTGATAAAATATCAGACACTGGAAGGATCTTGAGTCTATCAAATTCTCCGATGGTTACAGATGAGAAAACCAAGGCCCAGAGATGACATTGGTCAACACATCCAGCACATAAAAGTCATTGATTCCCTTATTCTGGTACTTTCAAGGCACCCCTTTTCCAGCCTCTGCTCCCAAACCCTTTCTCGGTTTTCCATTCTTAACATTTGTAGCCTAAATAGTGAGTGTCCTAGGTCTTCTTAGATCCTTGAAGGAAATCTTTCTTGCTACTCCCTAGAAGTTTTGAGCTTCATTCTCATGCTAAACCAGAGAGGAGAAAGAAGAAAATTAGTGTTCAAAGTGACACTGCAGGCGGAAAGCTGTCCAAAACTCCCAGAGTCTCAGCTTCCAACATGAGTTTTTTGTTGGCCTTGACTTGTTAATGATGGTGTATTAAAACCTCATTTATTCAGATCTCACGAATTTGGAATTAGTGACAGCTGTGGTCAGGGTCTGAATGGAGGTTTACCTTTGAGGACCAAAGAGAAAAAGTTGAACAAATTGTTAAAGTTAAGAATATTTAAAGGGAGATATTTAGCCTATTTAAGAAAATAGTCTTTTAAAGTATTTTAGAAGCACCATTAAGCATATTGAGAGCTCTCTGACCCATACCTCTTGACCGTTTTAATTTTAGTCACGTATTATTCTTACATATTCAATAAGGAATATTTCCTGAGAGTTTCTATTAGGGAACACGTTTTAGTCTAATTTAGTCATTATATGTATGTTTAAGCATTATAATTAAATTACACTTCGCTAAAAAAAATTCCCCAATTCAGAATTTGGGTTTTTTTTGGGAGGAGGATGAGGGTTCTTTCCAATAATGGATATAGGTTAATGAGGCTTTCCTGTACTTGTCATATGTGTATGTGTGTGTGTGTGTGTGTGTGTGTACTAGCTATGAGTCATAATAGGTTAGAGACACTATAACTTAGATGTAATTGCACTGCTATAGTGATTGTTGTAATGAGTAAATACATTTCAGAGTATGTGTGGTTATGGGTTATAATGTACAATAATAAACAGGTTTGTAACTTTGTCCTAGGTAATGAATGCCAATGACAGGAGAAAATGAGAGGATTTTTGGAAATAAGTCCAATGCCTTCAATGAGAAGAGTTTTATTTACAAGGGAGTTGGGGAGTTGCTAAGAGAGTGTGACTGACTGTGGATTCTAGGAACTGTGGAGGTGCTGAAGTTGGGTGTTTAGACAACTGTCCCATTTGGCAAAAGTTCGTTTGCTGAACCTGAGCCCACTGGTATTGAGGTTCTGGTGAAAATTCAGAAACAGAAAACAGATGACTTTAACAGCAAAAGTGAACATGTGCCAAAGAAATAATATTAAAAACATGTCCAGAAAAAGAGAGTCTTGAACAAAACTCCAAATCTAAATCAATTTTCATGGTGCAATTTGATTCTCTGGGTTAAATGGCCTGGATACTTAACTGGCTGTACTCCAATTATCCATGGTAACTACAAGAACTAACTCAAAGACCAGACTAAGACCTAATGTCCAAGAATATTAGATAGTTCTGGGCTAAATGAGGATGGATAAGGAGGCAGAACTTCTATTAGGTCGGTGCAAAAGTAATTGAAGTTTCTGCCTTTACTTTTAATTGCAAAAACTTTTAATTATAAAATAAAGCCGTTTCAACTTTTAATGGCAGAAACCTCAATTACTTTTGCACCAACCTAGTAATTCTACTTTGAATTAGTATATCTTGTCCATTGACACTTGTCCTAGGCCTGTCTTCCCACATTCCTCATAGTACCTATTGCAGAAAGCATTATTGTGGTTTAATTGGTATATCATAACAGTCACCCATTGCAAGTATAAACTTTTGTGATTTTTAGTAAATTTATGCAGTTGTACAACCATCAGCACAATCCAGTTTTAAAACACTCTTTTCACCCTCAAAGTTCTTCAGCTCCTATTTGCAGTTAATCTTTGTTTCTGCCCCCAACTCCAATGACCTTCTACATTCTTTCTTGCTTTTTAATTACTTTTGGTTTTGACTCTGTAAAAGTCAGCATGTGGCTACTTAAAGAGACACACGTTATGTTGAAACGGCTTTATTTTTTAATCCATAAATATCTGTTACTGACAAAAGTGGAAAAATCCTTAAGACTAAATCTTACTAAAGTGTATCTGTTTACAGTACATGTAGAATGTGCTTTGACAGGTAAGTAGAACGATGAGATTTGTACAGAGAAGCAGTTACTAGAGCACTGCTTACCATGAAGCTTACATATGAGTAACGAAGAAACTGCAAAGATACAGATAGAAAGGTACTTTTCATCAGTACTACCATATAATAAACATGGAATTCATAAATTGGGCTAATGCATAAAAATGTTCATTAATCCCCCCTTAGGAAATTGTGTCCCCAAACTAAAAATATTACAGTAAGAATTGCTTTTTATTAGAGAATTTCAAGAATTCTTTACTACAAAATGTCTAGTTGAGTTATAGAACTAGAGGAATATTTGCCACTACAAAGCCAATGAATGAGTCCTCCCATGGTGTGCCATTCAGGGGTCACTGCAGGGTGGGCAGCAAAGTTGAGCAGGGTCTTCTTCTCCCTCAGGAGGGAGAGCATTAAGGAAACACACAGCCACAACATTATTTCTCTGACTGATGGAAGGTTAATGTGTTTGCTGATTTACAAGATGGGTTTGATGATCACAAACTTGGACTCTCCATTCTTGCTTCACAAGCCTTCACCGGGAGGATGGTAGTGTCATGAAGAAGGGCTACAAAGGTACTAGGATGGGATGAGTGCCCCTTCCTAGCAGCCCAGATGGAGATGCCTCCTCCTCCAGTTGGAATGGAGCCTCAGTGTCCAGACTTGGTCTTCAGGACACATATTCCAGAGTGGGTTATCATGACATTCATTGCCACACAACAGCCTGTGAACATGTTCCTCTGCAGCTTGAAATGAATTTCCCAGCTGCCCTCAAGTACAAACTTCATGCCCTTATGGGCAAACCTCCAGACCTTTCTCTCCAGCCAGCTCCGTCTCTGAAATTGGAACCGCCTCCCTCCAGCTATAAGGACCGTATCCAAATGGAAACTCCAAACTCAGAATTTCCCAGAATTCCACAGTCGCTTAGGATGGTTTAGGTGTGTCTTTACAAGAGGGCTTCCACGGCACACAGTTGGTGACCTATTGAATGGTTAGGCCCTTAAACTTCAGGTACGAGGGCATCCCTGGGTGGCCGAGCCCATCAGGCCCACCCCAGGCTCTAGTGAGGAGTGCGGTGGCTGTCCAGGACATCTGAGGACATCGCTGTGGGGCAGGCGTTGTGGGATGTGTGCAGCTCAGTGGAGGTGGGGAGGAACAGGGAGAGCAGGTGCTGGCAGGGAATGAAAGCCCTACAGTGTAAGAGCTGGATGAAACTTCAGAGCTCATCTAGTCAAAGCCCCTCATTTTACAGATGGGGAAACTGAGGCACTGAGTGGGGAACATGACTCCCCCTCGGAGACAAAGCCAGGGCTGGAAGCTGTGTCTCCAGAGCCTCAGCCCTATGCTTTTTTTCTCCTAGAGTATGCTGCCTTCCAAAATCAAATACAGAGCCCAGGAAGACATGTCCTTCATATTGAATCTGCCATTAAAATGCTGCATTTATAAAAAATAACATTTGAACCCTGAAAAATACTTCATTAAAACACAATGCGCTTTCTTGAAAATACTCCAGAGCAAAATTTCCCAGATTCGGACAGGATGACAGGAAATGTATGTGGGAGGTAACGTGCCAGCTCTTCTCAGGGCAGGCGCCTTCTGGAGTCCGAGTGAATGGCAGCCCTTTCATTTTACCTTGGGTCAAGTGCACAGTTGCCTGTGGAAGGAATATGAAGTTGGAGGCTGGTGACAGACAAGGTATCTCTGAAGAAAATGGATTGAGTTTGATGGCAGGGATGTTGGCATGGATATTCCTCCATGCTTGGAGACTCAGGAGGCCCTCAAGTCTTTGTGGACAAAGGAGGATAAGTGACATACACAAGCAGGAAGCGGCAAGTGTGTTGGAGCAGTGGCTGAGAGCCCTCAAGGATAGGAGTCTTTGGCCAGAGCAGGAGCTTCTGGGCTAGCATCAGGCTGGGTTGGGAGCTTCAGGGGACTTGCTAGTGGCGGGAACCAAACTGACCATCACAGGCCATGACATCTCAAACCCAGAGCTCCATTCCCTTCCCTCCCAGAGCTCAGAGGGGGAAAGCCCTTGGCTCCGTGCACTGGGGTATCAACTCACAGGGGCAGGAGATGAAGGATACACCAGTGAGGCAAACAGAAGACCCAAAGAATGTCTTATTCTTCCATTGTTTTCATTGAGAGCTCTGATTTTTAGAGCTGGAGATTATAGCAAGACCAGGGAAAAGAAATTAGGAATGGAGGAAGGTGAATGGAGGAAGGTAGATGGAGGAAGAGGGAGATGAGGGGAAGGAATGAGTGACCTGGCCTGGAAATCTGAGGTTTTCTGGAAATCAGGAGTTTCTGGGGGGAGAGTGGAAAGAGGGGAGGAGAAATTTGAATTGGGGGCAAGGTTGGAACTTTCTAAGAGGCAGACGCGTGGCCCAAGACACTCCCAAGACACTGGGGGAGCCCTGAGGGCAGAAGCCTGGTTAGGAGGTGAAGTAATTCTTGGCAAAGCCTTTTTGACACAGGAAGGCATGGAGCCAGGAGCCTGGAGCAAGACAGGGAAGGTGGAGATGCAGGAGGGATTGTGAAAGCTTCAATGCCATCAGAGGCCAAGGAAACCAGGCAGAACTTTCAGGGCAGGAGAGAACCTGAGCAGATTCCAGTTCATTTCTGTTAGAGCAACAGAGATGTGCAAAAATGAATAAAACAAGGAGAGGGAAATCTTGGGCTTTAGGCTTCCTTTGTGAGCAGGAGGGAGGCTTTTACTGTAAGTGTGGATGGTACTTCTATGTATGGTAGAGGCCACCAGCCTGGTTGGGCTAGAAATCATGGCATCTAGGTTCCAGCCCCAGAAGCCTCTTTTATCTGCTACGTGAACTTGCCTAGTGATGTGGCTTTGCTTGTTCCATGAAGATAGATGGATGGGACAGCTGAATAAATGGGATACCTCTCTGTCCCAGCTATGACATAGTTTTCTGGATTTTGAAATGTGGGACTGAATTGGAGCAAGTCTGTAGACCTATCTCTACTTCTTTTTTCTTCCCTCCTTCCCTCCCTTCCTCCCTCTCTCCCTCCCTTCATTCCTTGCTTCTAGACCCAAAGGTGAAGCAGAAGAAATCCTTGAAAAGAAGTAAGCATTGCAGTAGAATTTTCCAACCCAACTGACATCAGAGACTTTCAGCCAGACAGTGGTAAGGCTGGGATGAGAAATGTCTTGGAATCAACTCATCAACAACCCCTGAGAGAGACAGAAACCCTGTCAGAGACAGGGCTTGGGGAGGACCCCTGGGGAAAAGTGTCACCCTGGGGGCTGGAGAACTTGGTGCTGAGAAGCTTTGACACTGGAGATGGGATCAGCTTTCTGGTTTGGTGTATACCTGCATGTAGACACCTGGGAAGGGCATTCTCAGCCACTCAGGTCCTTTCCCCTCACGACCAGCATCCTGCCTTCCAAGGGATGGCCACAGATTAGACGATTCAAAGGTGCTGGGCTCAGGGGCCCAGCTGGGAGCCACCTGCTCTATTCAGACTCACTTCTTCCTTTCCAACCCTCTTAGCCTCACCTTCTGGAACAAACTCTTATAAACCCCTGGGGACCAGCCCTTAAGAAGGTTTACATGTCTGTTGGGAGGAAAGCAGAGAGGGTAGTCCCTGGCCTTCCAGCCGCACGACTCCAGGAATGTGTCCCCAGTGTGGGGTCTGACGGTGGCTTTCACAACCCCAGCCTCCATCCCCCTAAGATCCAGGGTGATGGTTTCCTGTTCCTGTTGGGAGGCACACCCTGCAGAGGGGAGAAGGAGATGAGAGCTTTGGAACTCTTGAAATCAGTGAAAGGACCACAGTCCATTGCTTTCTCTGTGGTTTGTGGACTTGGTTAGATTAAAAATCTCCAGGGCTGACACCAATAAATTCTCCTTCTACACTCGCCTTTTTAAAGGGCCATGAGTGCAGAACTGAGGGCAGGTAAAACCCCATTTATAAGGGCACTGCTGTTGGATCTGACTGTTTTTAGGATCACACCTTCACCCAATAGCCTGGAGTTGATTTCCCCCAGCCCCAACCCAGCGGGTGCCCTGGCCCTGAGAATGAGGGAACCCCTTCTTTCCCCCACCAGGCTCTCTGGTCTTGGGGGAGCGGATGCTGCTGAATTCACTGTCACCTCCCCAGGAGGCCGTCACACCATGCCAACCCCCAGGCTGGAGGCGGGGAAGAGGCTGAGGTGGGCGGGCAGTGGCGGTCCCCCAACAGAGCTGAGGACCATGGTCTACCAGGTACCCCAGTGCCTGCAGAAAGGGACAATGCTGTGGGGACCTGCCCAGTTAGCCCCTAGGCCAGTCGCCTGGAGGACCTTTGTTTGCTTTTGCTAATAGGTCTTTGTCCCTTTGATCCAGAGGAGGCACGGATCTGAAGGAACAGCTAGGAGGAATAAAGTTGCAGGGAGGATGTGGGGGAAGGGGACACAGGCAGTAGGAGTGATCTCTGAACTGAGCAGGTAGACAGAGATGGGGAAGGAAGGATGGGCGGAGAGGATGCAGGACAACCACCTCTCATCCTCCTTGTCTGGGGGCTGAAGAGCCGCTCTCTAGAAACTTCTGTCTAGGTCCTGCCGGAGGTGCATGTGGGAACAGGTGGAGCCCTGCAGGATGCGAATGTTGAGCCCAAGACCCCGCGCATCACAGTGGCCCTCCCCACCCTGGCTCTCTGGCCACCGCAGGTGCCTCCTGGGAGCAGAGCAGGGTGGAGAAGGCGGCCTGAGTGGCAGTCATGGTCAGGTCTAGAGGCCTGGAGGGAGTGCGGAGATGATCGGGTGTCTGGGAGGGCCAGCACCCCATTGCTACTCCCCTCTGCGAAGGCTACAGCCAAAACCCCAGAGAACTCAAGGGTGAAATCCTCAGGGCCAGGGAAGGAGCACAGCCCGCTGAAAGGACAGGCCCAGGGTCCTTATGGGTGGGCAGTCAGCTGGAAGGGGGTGGAGTTCCCACCAATGGGGAGGCAGCTGAAGGAAGGGAACCCCTCCTGGTCCTGGAGTTGAGGGGAGGGGCACAGGGCCAGGGTTGGGCCCTCAGGGGTCAGCAAAGGAAAGGTCACTCAGTGGGGACCAGAGAGTTCCAGCAGGCAAGAAAAGACTCATTATTGTGCTTATGGACACAGCAGCTCCCTGGCTCTGAGAGAGCGAGCAGGCAGTTTTTAGGCACTAGAAGATTTCTGTGATGCGGTTCTAGGTAAATGAATAAGACCGAGTAGCCTATTCGGTCAGCCCACTGATTGGACCCGCTGGCCCCTTCAAACCCAGGCAGCTTCAGACCACAGTCAAGCAAGGGTCTCTTTGCTGACAGAACCTGCAGCTGAGTCCCCCGGATGGGGAGAAGGAGGCGCGGGACGGAAAGGGAGTTGGTGAAGGTGGTCGGGGGTGAGAATGGGGCCTAGCCCCCTCCTCACTCCCCATTGATTCTTCTGGAGGAGCAAGAGCGATTGCTCTTGGTCCTGGGTCTAAGTGTATTGGACCAGGCCATCGGGGCTGTGTCCCCGGGGGTATGGCTTTTAGGGCAAAGGTGGCCCACCCCCACTTCCTACAGAGGGGACAAGGGAAGGGAGAGTGGCAAGGCTAGAAGCTCTGCTCCTGGCCCCTCCTGGCCCCTGCTCTGCTCTGCCACGCCCAGCAGCCCCGGCCCTGCCCCGCCGGTCACACGGTCACTTCGGTCTTGCTGGCTGTGTAGCAGGTGTGGTGGCCCGGGATGTAGTGCAGCTGCTCCACCGTGTTGTGTCTGCGTGAGGCAAAGGCATGGCGCTTGGCTGCCGTCTGGCTCTGGCCCAGGGTGGCGTATGAGTTATTGGAGGCACTGGGATGAGAGTGCATCTTGCTCATGCGGTAGCGGTCCAGCACGGGTGTGGACACAAAGACGTCCGTGTGCGAGATGGCCCTGGACAGCGACTGCTCCGGAAAGGCTGTCCGCTCCGGGGACAGCAGCGGGTCCTGGGAGTGCAGGCGCTCCGTGGAGAGCAGCTGCTCGTTGGACAGGATGCGGTCGTAGGGCATGCTGAACTCATCTGGCAGGCCCCGATCCGGGGACAGGACCCTGTCCTGGGACATGGCCCGGATGGGCCGGCGGGGTCGTTCCCGTGGCAACGGCTTCTGTTGGGACATCTGGATGACATTGAGGGGGAGGGTGCCGCGGGCAGCCAGGTCGGGCAGGTGCCGCCGTCTCATGTAATACTCGTCAGCCTCCTTATCGGCTGCAGGGGAGAGACAGAGTGAGAGAGGGCAACTGGGGTGACCCTGCAGCCAGGACTCAGATAGAACCCTGCCCCGCTCCTGCTCCATCACAGACCTGTCAACGTTAAGGGATAATACAGTCAAACTCCTTTAGTTATGGATTAGGACCTGGAGGTACAGACGGGTGAAGGGTGTATTTTCCCATTGAATGTGCAAACCATTCTCTGGGGGCTTGTTAAATACAGATTCGAATTCAGTGGCTCTGGGGTGGGCCCAAGAGTTAGCATCTCTAACAAGCTCCCAGGTAATGCTAAAAGCCTCTGGTACAGAGACCACCTTGAGTAGGGATATGTTAAGGGACTTCCTCAGAATCCCCAGCGTGTTCAGGGCAGAGTTGATAGCAAGCCCAAGTCCTTGAACTCCCCCTGGTCCTGGGCCGTATCTACCACACCATGGTCCTGAAACAGAATGACTATCTGTCTTACTAAAACATCCAAATAGCAGCTCTTGAAGCTTCCTGATAAGGTCCAGAGCCAGCCTCCGGCTAGAATACAGTAAGATGCTCAGACTAGGAAACACTTATGAAAATGTTTAACTGGTAACTTAGGAACATCGTAACACCTTCTCTGTAGTAACAGGCAACGCATAGAAAGCCAATACATGGACCTCCAGTCCCCACACAGCCACATAATCAGCCTACACACACTCCACCTGTGCCCATAACGCAAGCTGGTTGGAGTAATCTTACATGTGCGCCTCATTTAGATGCTCCATCTTCCTCTCTATCCAGCAGGCCCTCCTAAGCTCACACTGCTCTCTGTACTCTTGAATTTGCCCAGAACTTGCATGCTACAAACCTACTTGGACTTGCATGCTACAAACCTACTTGAACTTGCAGGTTACACACAAACCTGCATTGCCCCAAATTTCAGAAATGAGGCCTCCTACACATGGCCTTCTAGATCTCTGCAAAAGTGTGGGAATTCTGTCTGCTCTTCAGTTGGTGCGGCGGGGTCGTTGTTGGGTATCCTTCCTTCTGAGCCAGATTTCATCACCTCGGGATGATTACTCAGGTTATCAGACAGTCCCATCTCTAGCTAGAGACTCCACGTTTCACCATGGAGGTGGCTGATGTGGACTTGGGCTGCACTTCTGTCAGGGTAGGTTACCCTGAAGCTTTCAAGCAAATGCTCAGCCCTTGAGGCTCCAACTGCAGTTGGGTGGTCATCAAAAGAGACTCCTGGGAAAATGGGAGGAGAAGATCCAAGGCCAGAAAGCCAGGGAGGAAGAGCTGTCCTTTAGGGAACTTTTTTGACATTTTTGTATCTTTAACCCATTGATGCCCAGAGTCTCCCCAGACTCAAGAGGCAGAGCTGGCATCACTGGATAAACTGGATTGAACTGGTGAAATGGGGTGTATGCATGGGAGGTGAAGGATCTCAGGTCCTCAAGACACTGTTGGCTGGGTTGGAGAGGGAGCTGGTTTGTGGGCCTCTGGGAGAGGTCTCAGAGAAAGTTCTGGCCATTGCTAGCCCCTATCCAGTATAGGGTATACAGCAAGGAAGGCCCATGGTTTGAAGAAGGCAGGTGGGTGCGGGACTGGGAGAAGGCTTTCTCCTGCAGTTCAACTGGTGCATGAATTGGAAGGCCGTCTCCTATGGGGATGTGAATCTGAGGATTCCATGGTCTTCTTTCTATGTATGGAAAGAATGGACTCAGTCCATAAGGAACAAAAGCAAAGAGCTTGTCTATTCTCTTCTCTCATCCTGCAACTCCTTCTTTATTCTTTGGATTTGACAGCTGTCCTATGGGGTATGGAGCAAGAGAGTGTGACATAGGAAGATATCTTGGAGCCCCAGAGACAGACCCCGACTTGGGGGAAATTCAACTTACTTAGCCTCTTCAGAGATGAATACTTGCTGGGGTTGGTCTTTACTGCAGACTCGTAGGATGGGGGCAGGTGGGCCAAGTTCTGGAAAGAGCGGGAGAAGGAGAGGTCATAGGGCTCGGTGGCTGATGTCAGGATGTTGTTCATCCGTGGCTTCTCTGCAAGAAAAGGGAGGGGTGTTTTGTGTTAATGAGGACCACGTCTGTGGCAGGTGTGCTTTCTGCCTCACCCCTGATTCGAATCCCCATCCTCCTTTCCTGGACCTCTGTGCTTGGACATAGGTGATACTATTGACTCAGTTTCCCTCATGCTCAGTTCCAGTTGTCAATAAGTCTAGGGGCAGATGCTGTTTTAGCCACCACCAAGACAGTTCACCATTCTGTGAATGGGAGACTCGACTCTTGAGTCTGAGGAGCGAATTCTCTCTCTCAGTACATCTCTGGGTTATCTGCTGAAAACGTAAGCCTGATGGAGCTGAGGGGCATCATAAAAATCATCTACTTCTGTGTGAAAGTGCTGTCCTTTTCCTAATAGCTTTAGGCAAACCTAGCTGTCAGGCTCAGAAAAATCTTGAGTTGGAGGACATGGAGTGACTAATGTTATTTATGTACCCATAGAAGAACTGAGTCCAGGACCCAGCTCCACTGAGACCCAACCCATGCTCCGTCCATGGCATCCTTCCACAGCTCATGTAGCCCCTTTCTCCTCTCCAAGCTCTGCATCTGACAAGCCACAATGAGCCACAGAGCTATTTTATCTTACTCTAATTCCTTTCTCTGAAGCCCCCTTAGCCATCTCTAAGCTGCTGGAGGAAAGAATCTAGACAAAAATGCATAGCACATCATCCCCACTTTCTCCTTCCTTCCCCTGAGATAGAGCATTAAGGTGCAAGAATCTGAAGAGATGGAAAGGTGTGTTGTTCAATGCCAGAGCTGGGGAAAAGAATGGAAGGAAAAGTGGGAGAAAAGGTGAAAGGGAGATGAGAGGATGGCTGATGGGAGCCCAGTGCAGTGTGCGCTGGGCTCAGGGCCAGATGAATGACATCTGGAGAGGGGGCATGCAGGGCCGGTGAGGGAGGCAGTGAGGATGGGGGGACAGAAAGAGCTGGAGATCCTGGGGAAGAAGATGAGCATGCCTCAGTGCTTCACGGACTTGAGGAGGAGAAGCCACAACAACAAGTCAATGAGTGGCTGCCATGGGAAATGGTGGTACCATTCCCAGAAGTGAGGCAGTTGGGAGGCTATAGTCTCGCTGTGTCATTCCTCCATCCTCTTTTTGTTTGGGACACCTCAAGGTCAAAGAATTTCTGAGAGGGGGCAGGCTTTAACTTCGGACGAATGTGCAGGAGGACTGCCACACCTCTTGGCAAAAAGAGTGCGGAAACGTGGAAAGCAGGAATTCTGTGGACTGTGTGAGAAGTGGGAGAGAGAGAAGTCCTCCTAGGCATTGTCCAAGGGCAGCCCCAAGCACCGGGGACTCCTGACTTTTCTACCCCTTCCTGCCTTCATTGTCACCCCCAACACTGGGGACTGAGCCAGGGAAGCTCAGCCAGTGAGCTGGTGTTCATGCCAGCTCAGGACATATGTGAGGGGGTGGAGGGTACTCTACATCCCCATTAGAACATGCTGTACAGAAACAGCCTCCTTGGCATGCATCAGGACAGATGCCAGGAAGTGGAGTGAGCAGGAACTTGGGAGTGCTGCTCCTCAGAGGGAGTAATAGCCACTCATCTCTCAGCACTTGTCTCTTCACTTTGGCTATGCTGGAGAAGAAGGAACCTCCTTCTGCCTGTTGGCATTATACTGTCAACAAGGCATCACTCAGCTCACCCACTTCCAAATGCAATCTTTCTGGATACTCTTGTTCCACCACTGTGTTACAGGACATACCCCTGAGCCAAGGCCAGCTCTCCCTTGCCTTCTGCCTTCATGGGATTACTGTTGCACACTCTCCCTCCTATAGAAATGCCTCCTTTACTCTTCTGTATGAAATTCCCACCTCACTCAAGACATTTTGCTGTGCCAATGTCCCATCTTTTTAGCCGACGACAATATCTGTTCTTTAAGCCTGTATTGCTCTTCTAGTCAGTTCCACCCAGTTTAGTATCTGACTGATCTCTAATAATTTGACTTGAGTTGGGATTGTGGATCTCCAAATATTGCAATCTCCTTGACAGCAGGGCCTTGCTTTCCAATTTTTTTTGAATCCTTCATAGTGCTTGGCCCAGAATAAGGATCCAATTAATGCTCTTTGTGGAACACTAATTAAGTAGACTCAGGCCCCCTCCTCGCTTGATAGTCACTCTGCCAGTTCCTGGGAAAGAAGGGAACATCCAAGAAAGCAATGCAGAGAAAACTCTACTCTCACTACATTGTGAGCTGCTCAAGGGCAGGGACCAGGTCTCATTAACCCCCATCTCCTTGCACCAGTTGGAAAAGAGAAGACAGGAAGAGAAGGAGGGAAGAATGGCTCCTCCTGTTGTATTCAGGAGTCTGCTTGTGTTGGCTCCTTCTCAGGAAAATGAGCTCGGTAGTGTGACTGAGCAAGTGGGAGCTCTCCTTGCGTGCCTTTTCTGGCTCTTCCTGAGGCTGCTTCATCACTGTGGGCATCCCCCAGGCTCCCTGCCTCTGCCTTCTGCACTTCTCTTTCAGTGCAGAGTGCCCCCACTCCTGAGGCTTCTGTTACTGCCTCCAAAGCTTCACTCACATCTTCAGCTCTAACCCTCCTCCAGACTTCATGTCTGCATTCCTGCCTGTTGAATATTTTTTCTTGCAAACTCCAGGTGTCCAGATCCAAACTCACTGACAACTCCATCCCCCATACATACTGACTGTTTTCCTGATTCCTTAGATTTTGTTAATAAAACCCTTCATTTTTCTAATCAGTGTCATCATTGGCTCTCATCAGCCATATTCAGTTAGTAAGGAACTTTCTCCAATTCTTTCTTCAAAAGGTTTCATATCTCAACCGTCCTTTCTTTTCCCACTGTCAGCATCACCACTGGTATCGACCTCTTTTCACTGATCTCCCCAGTTTCTCCCAGTTCTAACTTTTTAGACCCCACAACCTGACAAATCTGATTATACTATTGCTTTCATCATTTATTTCCACCTGGAGCATAGCACATGAAAATATTCCAATCTCTTCCTCCTAATTATAATATCCCTCAACTTCAATGCTGAGGCACACCATAATCTGACATAACAGTGGTAGGTCTCTCTACCAGGTAGCCTGTAGGATTTATCATTGTTTTGAGTTTCTCTCTCACTAAAATTTTAATGATGTTTTCACTCTTTCACAGCAAAGAGACAAAAATGACTGATAGTTCACAATTTACGTGGCTGTCTTATGTTCTATCAAGTCTTGAGCAGGTGCCAAAAATAGATTTTCTCTGTTCAGCTGTGATCTGGTGGGAGGATATTATAATCTAAGAGGGAAACATGGTTTTATAACCCTTGGGCACTATGCTAACACTCCTCCACTCAACAATTTTCAGCCTCTTTTTTCTGCCAAGAGGCTAAAGCCCAAATCAGTTTTGAGTTTTATCAAATCTTAATTAGCCTGGGGAGGATCATAAAGTTTAACCAAGTCTCATGTCTTTCGTAAATGATATCACAAATAGCTTTGAGCAAAGGAGGGTGGGTGTTCCACTCCTTGCTGTGGACATACAGAATTTATGACTGTAAGAAGTGATACACGTGGCAAGTAGAAATGGGTTTAGCCCCTTTCTGTTTATGTCAAGAGATCATTCTGATATTGGAGACAGAATCACCAAGGGGAAAATAGCCTACAAGTGAGATTAGAGCATTGTGGCCCTGGAGGAGGGCGAGCCTGTGGCTCCGTGGACCTCCTTAGCTTCAGTGAGTTAATGACCATGTGTTTGATGCCCTGATAGGCATCCATCCTTAGAATGGTGCCACTCGAAATAAGGAGGAAATGCAGAGTGCTCTCAATCATCTCTCACCATGTGGCGGGATCTGGGTAACACTGCTCAAAATCGGATGGTTATATTGATGATCACCTGAAAATCATAGAAAAGAAATTTTTAAAGAAGAGTTCAGGCATTCCACCATCTCTCCAACATAACAGCATCTCTCTTTACCTCTAATGTGCTTCTCTGACTTAAAGGAAGCACTTCTAAGAAAGGCAGAGGTCATTGTATGAGGCTCCAAGAAACGTCCCCTGCTGTTTCTGTCTCTCTCCTTCTGCAACAGGGTTTCCTCTGTCACCATGGTGACCCACCCACATCTCGGGATGAGGCCAACCAGCTATAGAGGCTTCGTAGGGGTGGGTGGAAGAGGAGAAGGATGGAGAGTAGGGAGTGTTTGGCAGGTATGCATGCATGCGTGCATGGACAGGGTGGGGGAACTAAGCAGGGGAAGCAGATTTCATTGAGTGGTGGGTATTAGGGTGTGGTTAACCAAAATGAGGGTGCCCTGACTTAAGGTGCTTCCACTTTACAGGACTTTGATTTGTCCCTAGGCCTTTATACAGGAGGGTCTGGATGCATCCTGAGATGCAGCAAGATGACCTGAGCTGTCCACTGCCTGAGATCAGGAGTCCTGGATTCTAGGCTCTGTCCTGCCTTTAAATGACACAGTATAATAGTTCAAAGGCATTTCCTTTATTAATAATATTCCACTTAGATGGAATAAGCCACACAATTAACACAGTTAACAGTTGCCAAACCCTGAAGTTCAAGGCGTTCCAAAAGCTTTTAAAATTGTTTGAATGAAAATGTGGCTGACCACTACAGTGCACTCTGGCATTCTATGATTGCTTCAACTGAACATTATGTTCTTGTTTTTCATTGTTGCATGTATCTGATTTCAACTAAAGCAAAGGGAAGAGGAGGCATGAGGCCTTTGCTTTAGTTTACCTAAACCGCAGGTTACAGCCCTGTCCTTCTTGCAGTCTAGAATATCTGCTTTCATTTCCTTACATCTTGTGACTGAAGCCTTCTTTCCTGCCTTTGGCCTTATACTCTGGCTACTCATTCCATAGCTCCTTCACTATGTCCCATTTCCCCTTCTATTCTGTAAATACCAGGGCTTCATAATGCTCAGGCATCTTTGTGAAGACTTCACCTCTACTCCAAGGTTTACATCCACTTGCCCAGATTAATAGTTCCCAAATCTACAACTCTAGCTCAGGGTCCATCTTGATCTGTAGGGTTAGATTTTATGCTTATGGACATGCCCTTGAAATTCCTACCCTCACCCCAAATCATTAAGTCCCAAAGTGAGCTCCTCATTTTATTCTGGTGTCCAGGCTTCTGTCCATGGTACTGTTGTTCCGTGGGCCTGGAATGTGAAACTTCAATCATCGTCACCATTTTCCTTCTGTCATCCTCCATATCCAGTGTATCCCAAAGTCCTCTTCCCTGTAGCCATCTCCTAAATCCAGGCCCATAATAGACCTTTTTGTCAAGATTTGTTTTAGCTCCACTGTCAATTTCCAAGACTAATCGTGTGAATTCCCACCAGACAAAATTTCCCAAACCAATGGAATCATCCAGCATTCCCTTGGTGAAGGCTGAACTCTAAATAGTCAAGCACAACAGGGCCGGGCACAGTGGCTCACACCTGTAATCCCAGCACTTTGAGAGGCCAAGGCGGATGGATCACCATGTCAAGAGTTTGAGACCAGCCTGGCCAACATGGTAAAACCCCATCTCTACCAAGAATACAAAAATTATCCAGACATGGGGTGGCATGTGCCTGTAATCCCAGCTACTCGGGAGGCTGAGGCAGGAGAATCACTTGAACCTGGGTGGCAGAGGTTGCAGTGAGCCGAGATCGCGCCACTGCACTCCAGCCTGGGGGATAGAGCAAAACTTCGTCTCGGAAAAAAAAAAAAAAAATGTCAAGCACACTACCCAGTGGGGGTGGGTTTGGGAAGTAGGCCACAATTTCTCACATGAAGATACTGTCCCTTCGCAAGACAGATTAGGTTGAAGCCAGGGAAGAAACTATTTGCCAAAGATTGAAACAGTTCTACACTGGACCTGAATTTAAGCAAGAAGAGAGAATCCAGAGAGATTAAAAAACATTTTTTCTTGCTTGTCCTCCAGAGGCAAGAAGAAAACTAGTTCCAATGAGGTTTTGTTGTTGTTGTTGTTTGGTTTATTTGTTCATTTTTAAGCAATATGACAGGATCACAGAGAAATGGGAGAAGCCCAGGTCATTCAATCTGGAGTTTCTGGAGAGTGGCAGTCAGTAAGAAACACTTCTAGACTTCCATCTCAGAGTTGACGTATCACCAGGAAAGGGTTATTTATGACTCAGATTCACTTAATAATTGCTGATAGCCAATTATGCTTCTTGCTCTGTGCTGAACACTTTCGCAGGCATTTTAAAAAAACTCATCTTCACAATGTTCTTCATTTAAATGAGGACTGAAGTAGAATGAATATATATTATTGGCCTACCATTTGCCAGACACTATGTAGAACTCTTTAAACACCTTAATTGAAATCTTTATTGTATTTTTTTAACAGATGAAGTCACAAACAATATATGTCTTGATTTACAAGTACAGTGCTTTTCCTTTTGTTTGAATCTCACTTAAAATGTTTCATTAACAGCGGATTTTTTCCTACCTTGGCATTAAGGAGAACATTTTTAAGTTAAGTATAAGGATGAGAATAACCCTAAAATAACCGCTGTGACATTTTGTTGTATTTCCTTTTATTACCTTCCGCCTGTGGATGATTATATGAGTGCTTACATACACCCTCAACCCCAACTCCCCCACCTAAATAACATTGCAATGAATAATCTTGTATATGTGTCATTTTGTACAGACTGTAGTTCTTAAAATGAATTAAAATAGCACGATTTAATCTTTACATGTATGCAGAATGACAATTGTGTGAGACAATTGGCTGTGGCATTTTTATAGTAGTAAAAGCGATGAAACCACCTAAATGCTTATACATACATTTACTTATGCACACAGATAAAAATATCTAGTTTTTGCATAAGTAATCATGCTGCATATACTACTTTAATCTTCTTCATACCTAATGAATAAATGAAAGTGTCTTGAATATATTTTTATGTTTTGAAATATTATTTGAAACACCTTATATGGTTTCACAATATTCTATCTATAGAATAGTCTATTCTGTATGTCTATATATCATTTAAGCATACTATATTTAAGCATATTTAAGCAGGTCCCCTATTTTTGGTATTTAAATTGTTCAAAAGTTTAATAATGTGACATCAAACAACCCTGAGCACACATCTTTAGCAATGTCTCATTTCCTTAGCCCAATAACTAAAATCAGCATTTCTAAGTCAACACACTGTCAGTTGTCTAGCAATGTGACAGGGTAGATTGATGGATTTCCTCATGTTGAACGATTCACTTGTCTATTACTGAGAAATATCTTATTTGATTCTGGTGTCTTATTATTTTATTACAACACTGGATTCTATTTTCTTGTGATATATGTATATATATATATGAAATATGCATTCATAAATAACATTTGTATTTTTTTTGCTAACCCTGTCAAGCTTTAGTATTAACATAATTTTGTAAAACCAAGTGAATAACTTTCCATCTTTTTGTATGCTTTGAAACAGTATAGCATGAAGCATCTGTTTTTTGGATGTTCGGAGGAATGCAACAATAAAAACGTGTAGTGTCTTTTCGGGGGGTCCTTCTATTGGCACAGGGCTAAAGGCTTGGCTTGTGTTATTTCATCAACTGCACAACACCAATTTTGGGAGGCAGATTGTGTTGTCATTGCCAGTTTAGAGATAAGGAAACTGAAGTTTGGAGAGTTTGAATATTTTGCCGAATGTTGCGTAGCTAACAGGTGAAGCTGGGATATGAACCCAGGCAGGCTGGCGCTAGGCCCACATTCTTAACTATGTAATGTTATGTATATTGCCTTCCCATACTTGGCAACACAATCCTTGCATAGTGATTCATTCAAGCTTTCCAATTTCTAAATTCAAGTTGCAATTTCAATTTTTCTTTAAAAAAATCCATTGGACATTTTAAACTTCCTTAGCTTAAAACTAAAATATCACTCACAAAAATCTTCATATATGAAGTTGGATCGCTTTTCTTCTTAATTTTCTGTGTCAGTGTTTTCTGGATTAGTAATTTATTCATATTATTACTCTTTCACAGAATTACCTCTTATACATATCAGTTCTATAATTTTTTAACTCTTCCAATCATTATTTTACACTTTTGAATTTGCTAATTCCTGCCTCTTAATTTTCTTTGGTTTCGTTTGTTATTGTTTTCTCATTTCCTGGCTTAAATCTTTGATGCATTTATTTTCACTCTTTTCTGTTAACAATATAAGGTCTTTAACTATGAATTTCTCTCTGGCACTATTCCGTGAGCAACAATACACAGTGTTCTTGTTGTTGTTATATCCTAAATGATCTGTAATTGCAGCCTTAGTTTTCTCTTTGACCCAAGAGTTATTTAGTAGAGTGTTAAAATTCAAAATGTTTGGGTTTGTTCGTTTGAACTTTTGCCATTAATTTTCTGTTGTATTGTACTGTGGTCAGAGAGCAGAGCCTGTACAAGTTCTGCTTTTTGGAACTTACTGAGATTTCCTTTGTGGACTAATATACAATCAATTTTTGTAAATGTTTTATGAGTACTTAGAGAAAAGATATATTTTCTTTTGGTAGAGTACAAAATTGACATGTATCTCTTAAAGCAGTTTCCTATTATATCTATGAAATCCATTATTCAATTCCTCCGCATCCTAATTCATCCTTTGCCTACTTAATCTCTCAAAGACTGAGGGTGATGTGTTAAGGTCTTCCGCTACTCTTGTGTTCCCATCACTTCCTCTTTGTATTTGTTACAGAATTAGTTTTATATATTTCACAGCTACATTATTCAGCACAAAAAGCACATGACGCTATCTGTGTCTTGTTTATCGCATGTACCATTTATCAACATTAAATAACCCTTTCTGTCCTTTTTTTTTCTTTTTTTTTTTTGAGATGGAGTCTTGCTCTTTTGCCCAGGCTGGAGTGCAGTGGTGCCGTGGCGCAATCTTGGCTCACTGCAACCTCTGCCTCCTGGGTTCAAATGATTCTCCTGCCTCAGCCTCCCGAGTAGCTGGGATTAAAGGCTTCCACCACCATATCCAGCTAATTTTTTGTATTTTTAGAAGAGACATGGTTTCACCATGTTGGCCAGGCTGGTCTCAAACTCCTGACCTCAAGTGATCAACCCGCCCCGGCCTCCCAAAGTGCTGGGATTCCAGGCATGAGCCACTGCGACTGGCCCCTTTCTGTCCTATTTAATGCCTTCTTTTTGCCTTTAAGTCCACTTGATCTGACATTTATATTGCCATCCCAGCTTCCTTTTTGTTTGCACTTGCCTGATAAACTTTGTCTAGCCTTTTATATCTAACCTTTCTGTGTCATTTTATTTTATGCTTATCTTTTGATGATACAGAAAGAGTATTCTATCTTATGTGGTACTTCATGGGTTGTCCAATTAGCTAAAAGGGATTCCTCATTCTCATAGAATGGTCCTTTCTTCATTGGAGTATCTTCTCCTCTCTGCTATAGTTGTGTAGTATGATCATGCCTTCTCCGCAAAGCCCAGACCCCAGGTGTCAGGGCTACTTGACCAAGTATGAGTGCTTGACTTAACCTAAGTCAATTCAAGTCCCTACTCCAGAAATTAGAAATCATTATAAGAGAGAGTTTTGGTGTCTCTGTATGACTGTACTCATGACACATAAACTAGGTTGCTATGGGCAGTCATGTGGGTTTGGAAGAGATAAAGTCAGTCTTTAGAGACCGGGGCATATTGTATTTTCCAAAAATGGCTACAGTTATATTTCTAGTCCCACAGGCTCTCCCATAACCTTGCCATCCACTCATTAGATAGGACTTATTTTCCTGCTCCTTGTAACTGGAGGCCTGTGTGACTGTCTCAATGAATAGAATACAGCAGGAGTAACCTTGCACGACTTCCAAGGCTGGGTGCAAAAAGTGTTACGACTTTCACCTGGCTCTCTTTCTTTTGGCACACTCAACCTTAGATTCCAGCTGCCAAGTTGTAAGGAAATCCAGGCTACATGAAAAAGATACATGTAAGGGCTGATATTCCCAGCTAAGGTCTCAGTTGACAGCCAACATTCACTGCCAGCCCCGTGAGGGGACAAGACTTCAGATAGTTCTGACCCACAGCCTTCTAGCTGTCCTACCTGAAACAACTGGAATGGAGATGAGCCATCTCTATTGAACTTGGCCCAAGTCACAGATGTATAAGCAAGCTAAATGTTGTCTTTATTGTACCATTTTTATTTTGGGATAGTTGTAGTCTCACATGCAACTATAATGAATAATACAGAAAGATCCTGTGTACTCATTGCTCAGTTTCTCCATTTTGTAAAAATATAGTACTATATCAAAATCAGAATATTGGCATTAACACAGTTAATGTACAGAACATTTCTGTCAACACAAGGATTCCTCTTGTTGCTCTTTTATAGCCTCACCCACTTCCTTCCTGCACCCACCCCTTCCTTAATGCCTGGCAACCAATAAATCGTTCATTTCTATAATTTTGCTATTTTGTGAATGTTATAGAAATGGAATCATACAGTATGTTAACTTTGGGATTGGGTTTTCTTTCAGCGAGTGTAATTCTCTGGAGATTGTTGCGGGTTGTTGCATGTGTAAATGGTTCATTGCTTTTTATTGCTGAATAGTGAATATTCCATGGTATGGATGTATCATACTTTTTTTTTTTTAAACCATCGACCTGTTGAAAGGCATATGGGTTGTTTTCAGTTTGGGGATATTATGAATGGAGATGCTGTCAACATTCATGTGCAGGTTGTCATGTCAACATACAGCTTCATATACCTGGAATAAATACCTAGGAATGCAATTACTGAGTTGTATGGTAGTTGCATATTTAATTTTTTTTTTTTTTTTTTTGGAGAGAGAGTCTTTCTCTGTTGCCCAGGCTGGAGTGCAGTGGCGTGATCTTGGCTCACTGCAAGCTCCGCCTCCTAGGTTCATGCCATTCTCCTGCCTCAGCCTCCCGAGTAGCTGGGACTACAGCTGTCTGCCACCACACTTGGCTAATTTTTTTGTATTTTTAGTAGAGATGGGGTTTCACCCTGTTAGCCAGGATGGTCGCAATCTCCTGACCTCGTGATCCGCCCGCCTCGGCCTCCCAAAGTGCTGGGATTACAGGTGTGAGCCACCGCGCCCGGCCTGCATATTTAATTTTTAAAAAATCTTCCAAACTGTTTTCCATAGTGACTGTACCATTTTACATTTCCACGAAAAATGAATGAGTGATCCAGTTTCTCTATGTCCTTGCCAGTATTTGGCATTGTCACTATTTTTTTTTTTTAATTTTAGCTATTTATACCTTAGGTATGTAGCGATATCTCATTGTGGTTTTAATGTGCATTTCCCTTATGGCTAATGATGTTGAACATCTTTTCATTTGCTTGTTTTTCATCTATATATCTTCAGTATAATGTCTCGTCGTTACTTCTGCCCATTTTTAAGTCAGATTGCATTTTCCTGTTTTGAGAATTATTTTTATATCCTAGATATTAGTCCATTATTAGATAGAAGGTTTGCAAATAGTTTTTCCAGTGCGTACCCTGTCTTGTCATCCTTTTAATAGAGTCTTTTGCAGAGCAAATGTTTTAAGTCTGATTTATCAATTTTTAAATTTTATACATTGTGCTTCTGGTATCAAGCTTAGGAACTCTCTTCTATCCCTGAGGCCTGAAAAAAATTCTCCTGTTTTTTTCTTCATGCTTTATAGTTTTATATTTTACATTTAAATACATGATCTATTTTGAGTTAATTTTTATATGAGGTAGGAGACTTAAATGTTGAAGTTCTTTTTTTTTTTGCTTATGAATATCCAATTGTAAATACCTGATCTATTTTGAGCTAATTTTTATATGAGGTAGGAGACTTACATTGAAGTTCTTTTTGTTTTTTGTTTTTTGTTTGCTTATAAATATCCAATTGCTCTAGAATCACTTCTTTAAAAAGATCACCTTTTTTCACTAAATTGCTTTTGCACCTTTTTCAAAAAATCAGTTGGGTATATTTGCATGGGCCTATTTCTGAGTTTTCTATTCTGTTCCATTTATCTATATGTATATCCCTCTGCCAATGCCACACAGTTTTGATTACTGTTGCTATATGATATTTCTTGAAATTGAGTAGACTTATCCTCCTACTTTATTTTTCTTTTACAAAATTCTTTTAGCTATTCTACTTCCTTTGCCTTTTCATATCAATTTTATAATAATATTGTCTATAGCTAGAAAAAAATTTTGCAGGGATGTTGGTAGGAATTACATTGAATCTGTACATTATTTTAAAGAGAACTGACATCTTCGCTGTCTAGTCTTCCAATCCCTAAACATGGCATGTATCTCTATTTATATTGTACTATTTTAATTCCTTTGACATTTATACTTTAAAAATTATTTTCTTAGTGGCTCTTCTAGGGATTGCATATGTGTCTCACCTCATCACAATCCTCAGAATTAACTAATTCCAGTAGAATGTAGAAACTTTGTTCCAATAGTGCATCAATGAATCCTCCTCCTTTGTCTTATCATTGTCATATATATTACATCTCTCTCTCTATATATGTATACATACATTACACTCAACAATGCAGTATAAAAATTATTGCTTTATATACTTTTATGTCTTTTAAAAGTTAGGAGAAGACACAAGAAAAATATGTCTACAGAGCCTCTTGCATTAACCACATATTTGTAATTTCTAATGTTTTAAATGTCTTCCTGTTTAAATTTCTTCTTTCTTGATAATGAAATCTTAAATTTATTACCAGTGGAACTGTTTCTTCTAATGAGATCTTAGGTAGAAGCCCAATTCAGAAGACACATGGAAATCAAGCTGCTCTGGGAGAGGCAGGGGTTGATTGAGTAGGAAGAGTGCTCACACTCCATCCTAGACACTATTCTTTACACAGTGGCCCTTGAGGCACCTGCAAGCAACCCTCAGGTCTCTCTGAAGCCATTTTGGAAATGCTGTCCTAGAAGCACCCTTAAGTGACTGCTTTGATGTGAGAATAAGGTGGTCTTCACAGAGAATCATGTTGGCCCCCGTCTGAAGGAGGTAGAGGAAGGCACTGAGCTTACACTTAGGCAAGAACTGCAAAAGGTTCCATGTGGAACCTTTCTTTTTTTAATTTCTGAAAATGTGTCAGTTTGAGGCAACAAATAACTCCCTTTATCTCGGGGTAAAAGAACTTTAGAACCTATTTCATCCTTCTATAAGATGTCTTGAATACTGAATGACTCATCCCAGCCAATATTCTAACAATTAGTATGTGTGAATTCAAATGCATGAACTCAAATGAGCTATGTCCTAATGTCTGTTTCCTTTCAGCCTGAACTTTCCTTAGTATTTCTTATAATTCAGATTTGCTAGCAAATAATTTTCTCAGTCTTTGTTTGTATAAGAATGTTTTTATTTCACCTTCATTTTTGAAGATTATTTTTGCTGTATGTAGAATTCTTGGTTGACAGGCTTTTTTTTTTTTCTTGTAGCACTGTGAAAAGGTCTTCCCAACTGCCTCTGGCCATTGTTGTTTTGGTTGAGGAGTCAGCCATTTATTGTATTGCTGCTCCTCTATATGTGATGAGAAGGCAAGGGTATCTCACAGTGCCCCAAATCTGCTGAGTCTCTTTTGACCACAGTAGCAGTTGCCAGTACTCACAGCCTGTCCCACCCAGGTAGAACCTCTGTGCTGACCGATCAGCGGGGAGGGTGGAGCAGCTCTGGGCAAGAATGTCTAGAGCTAATAAACCCCTCACTGTTCTTACCTGAAGTTCAGCAGTTGTTCAACCATAAATGCTTCTCAGATTATTGTATACCTTTGGTCAATTTCCAGAGCACTGAAATGGCTGTTTTCATAAATTTTCTCTAGCTTCCTAATTGCTTTATGAGGAAAGGATTTGCCAACCTTCTTACTGGGGCATGACCAGCTTCACTGGGGTTCTGGGCACAGTCTCCCCAATCATCCTCTAGCTTCCTAGTACCCTGGAGACCTCAGTGCTCAGCCAAAGAGATGTTAGAGGGAAGTGGAGACGAAGGGGAAGCTCTGGTTGTGTCTTCACTCCCTGGGTAGCTTAAAGGCATCTTAAGATCTTTTGGTATTAGTAAAATTCCGAATACATTTTAGGTTGAACATTTTGTATCCTTGGAGAATGATACCTGTGTCCAGATTTCAGACTCATTCATACATATTAATAGTTAGAATATTGTCTGGGATGAGTCATTTGGTATTAAAGACATCTCATAGAAGGGAAAATAGGTTCTAAAGTTCCTTTGCCTCAAAATAAAGGGAGTTATTTGTTGTACCAGACTGACACATTTTCAGAAATGAAAAAAGAAAGATTCCACATGGGACTCTTTGCAGTTCTTGCTCGAAGTATAAACTCAGTGGCTTCCTCTGCCTCCTTCAGGTGGGGGCCAACATGATTCCATATGAAGACCACCTTGTGCTCACATCAAACCAGTCACTGAAAGGTACCTCTAGGACACTGTTTCCCAAACTGGCTTCAGAGAGACCTGAGCGTTGCGCGGATGTGGCTCAAAAGCCACTGTTTAAAGGATGGTGTCTAAGGGATGGAGTGTCAGCATTCCTCCTACTCACCTGACCTCCGCCTCACCCAGAGCAGCTGGGTTTCCATCTGTCTTCTGTACTGGGCCTCTACCTAAGATTTCATTAGAAGAAACATTTCCTCTGGTAATAAACTTAAAATCTCTTGATCAAGTTCAGCTACTGCATTTTATAGGTGAGAAAAGAGGTTCAGAGAAGTGAAGTAACCTGTCCAAGATCAGAGAGTTGGTGGCAGAGACAGGACTTTCCCAAGCCTGTACTTTTATTCATTATGCGTCATTGTCTGAAAGCTTGCATGCTATTTACAAAGTCTCTCTGTGCTCCGCAGAAGACACTCCAAGAAGGTTTGTGTTTTCTGGTGGCTGTGCATCTCATTGCTTGTAGCCCTTGGGTGTTGGTATATATCTGGGTTCCATGAAATACTTTCTCTGAACTCTGTAAGAATGGGTGTGGTTTTGAGTTAAGTAAGTTTTGAATCCTGCATAATATATCCTTCCTCTCGGACATTTACCATGCATGTTAAAGGCACTGAGAAGTCCAACCATAAATAACCCATTTTATTAGTTATTTGACCATGGAGCAATTTTTTCACCTAACACAGAGTGTAGACAGGAAACATATACATCCATTTGGGTATTCTGGGGGGACTTTAACAAAAGGACTACATTCAAAAGTGTGAGCAGGATGTATGGAACCCCCAAGAGACACTGCAGTGCTCCAGGACTAGTAGAAGTGAGAGCTTTAGCCAAACTGGGCCTGAGTGATGAAGGAAAGGAGTGGCTTCTGGAACCCAAAGGCAGGGAGAACTGTGTACACAGGGTCCTCTGATCTTTAGTTGAGAGACATAGCCAGACTCCCATTAATGTACAGGAAGGTAGCCTGGGAATGAAGTGTCCCACCTTCACTCTCCTCCATCTCTCTGCTCTCTTTTGGGGATTCCCCATTTATCAAACCAAACCAGCAGCCACAGAATGAGAAACCTAGCAAAGTAGTACACACAGATCAGCATCCAGGAGCACTGAGAAGGCTGGAGAGTCGATACAGAGGGTCAAATGGAAATTTCCAGCATAGATTCATTAACCAGCTTTGACAAATGCTACGTTAGTGTACTCCAAAGATGTCCTGTGGGGGTTTGGGCAGATGGTTTTCTATGTAATGGGTGGAGGTCTGGAACGTGTGGGAAGATATGTGTTGATGTGGAAGGGAGGACAGCAGAATTCATGACGTACACCGAATAGCAAAGCTAACAATTCTCTGATTTTGTCGAGGGCTCTTCTCTGCGAGGATATGCATGCAGTCTGTTAAGTTTGGCATCCTGTCTTTCTCTGGACTTATCAACTGATCATATCTCCTCTCCCTCAATTACCAGTCCCTCCTCCTTCTCTCTTCATGAGTCCTGGGCTTTGGCACAGTGCCCAGTCAGGGATATCAGCCTTCCTGATGGATTGAGCTGGATAACAACAATTAGCGCTCAGGACTCATTGATCGATATGCTGACAAGACCACAAAGTGACAAAACAATCTTCATTTGAGCCCTAAGGCTGTTTGCAGGAAGCAGAGAAGCAAGGTGGGGCCCCTCTGCCCACTGAGAGCATGTGGACCACCAGCAGCAGTTAGCAGGTCTCCTAGAACCAGCACATGCACCCTTGCCTCAGCAGCCAAGGCTGAAGAAGCTGACAGTGAGTTTCCTCACGTTTGGTAGCAGGTTTATCTGCTAAGGGAGGTGGGCAGTTGACTCTGTGGTACAGATACACTGTGTGGATATGTATGTGTGTGCATGTATTGATGTTTGCATGTGTTTGATTATGTGTGTGTTTGGAGTGGGCAGTAGGTGAAACAGAGGAAGGGTGATTTGGTGTCTGCCATTCTTCATGATCATTCAGTGGCAGATATAACAAAAGCGATTTCTGTTTAGTGAGTCAAAGGAAAGTTGGGGGGTACAAATAATGCCCAAAGGCATAAACAGTGGCTGGATCAGTGGGATCCTGAGAGTATAAAACAAAGAGGTGGGCCGGGTGTGGTGGCTCATGCCAGTAATCCCAGCACTTTGGGAGGCCAAGGCGGGTGGATCACCTGAGATTGGGAGTTCAAGACCAGCCTGGCCAACATGGTGAAACCCCGTCTCTATTAAAAGTAAAAAAATTAGCCGGGCATGGTGGCAGGTGCCTGTAGTCCCAGCTACTTGGTGAGGCTGAGACAGGAGAATTGTTTGAACCCAGGAGGTGGAAGTTGCAGTAAGCCAAGATCGTGCCACTGCATTCCAGCTTGGTTGACAGAGCGAGACTCCATCTCCAAACAAACAAACAAACAAAAACAACAACAACAAAAAAACAAAGAGGTGACATAGATATTGGCTATAACTCTCATGTCTGGGGCCTGATCACCACACTCCAGAATTGCTACGATAACCTGGTTTCTCCAATGCTGTGTCATCCTGGCCTTGAGCCTGCAGGTATTTTAACTACCACCAGGTTAAAGTTTCGATGCTTAAGGCCAACGAGTTTTAAACGCTAGTGTACTTAAGAATTACATGAGGAACTGATTAAAAAGATTCTGGGCCTTCGTTCCACCCCATAAATTATGATTTTGGAAGATTCGACACAGGCTCTAGGAATCAGCTTTTTAAAAGCATCTTAGGTGACTGGTGGAAACTGGCCCACACTTTGGGCAATGCTGCAGGTGTAACTTCATTTTCAAGGCTGCCCCATAGTCCAGGCCGATTTCATTTCACTCAACATGCCAGGGACTCACACGGACTGGTTTCCTTCTGCTGTCCCCAAAACCCCTATTCCTCGGTGCTTGCCTTGGGAAGAACATCTTCCACTTGGGTTGTTCTTCTCCTTCTCACTTCTCCCAAACTCTTCCAATCCTTGAAGATAAAACTCAGGTAGGTCGGACGTGGTGGCTCACACCTGTAATCCCAGCTCTTTGGGAGGCCGAAGCAGGTGGATCACAAGGTCAGGAGTTGAGACCAGCCTGGCCAACATGGTGAAACCCCGCCTCTACTAAAAATACAAAAATTAGCTGGGCATGGTGGTGGGTGCCTGTAGTCCCAGCTACTTTGGAGGCTGAGGCAGGAGAATTGCTTGAACCCAAGAGGCAGAAGTTGCAGTGAGCCGAGATCATGCCACTGCACCACTCCAGCCTTGGTGACAGAGCCAGACTCCATCTCAAAAACAACAACAATAACAACAACAAACTCAGGTTCATCTCCATAAAGCCATACTCAGGTCCTCCAATGCAAAATGGAGTTCTTTGCTCTTCTGATAATTGGAGAATTTGTCACCACTGTCATTCATTTTTGGTGCTTCATCATATATTGCTTCTTCTCTGTCTCATTCATTCACTCTTTCAAAGTTCATTAAATACTTCTGCATGTAAGGCTCTCTTCCTCAACTATTTATACATTGAATGTTTCTGGAGGTTGAGTTCAATGACAGTGCTTTTGTGTTTACCATAGCACAATATTTCTTAGGCTCCTTGGAGGTACTTGTGCAGTTTTTTGAATGATTAATAAATAAGTAAATGAATCAACTCTTGAGGTAGCAGAAAATGAACAAGAGGCCATGGTGATAATACTGGATTGCTTATCTGAGCTTCCTTCTTCTTGTTCTCTTCTTCCTAAGGCCCAAAGTGGCAGATATTCTGGGCCTGTAGCCAGGTTTGTGGGTCATAGCATTTCACATGTATCTGAGTATGAGCGTGTTGGGGGAAAGAAGGCACCCCTCCTTCCTAATCTCAAATCCAACCCACACTTGGCACTTCTGCTTGAAGATTAGTTATCATTCTAATTCATTCCAACACAGCTCTTTAGATCTTGGTGGCATGAAAAAGGCAATGCAGAGAGGCAGGCCTTTGCCTCTTGGTGTCAGAAAGTGGGATCCCCCCGCCGCCACCCAGTAAGACAGGTTGGTTGCTGATGACATTATGAGGTCACTGATTCCTGTGCTTCTGTCCACTCTCTTGCTTTCCCTATTTCTCAGTCTTGTCCCTTTACCCCAGAAGCCCTGACTCAGGGTCCCCTTGGAGCTGAGTAGTGAGTGCTCTTTTTCTTGAGAGCCCAGGTCTGTGTGAACTCATCCCCAGTGGGCCTGCTCTGCTTCCCCACTTCTGGCAAGGATGTTCATTTTCAATTCTGCTTGAAAAAAAAGTGGCATCACATTGGTTGTCATGCCCACGCAGGGAAACAATGTGTCTTCTGCCAGATTCACTTAAAAAGACAAACTTTAGGTCTCCTTGGGAGAGCTGCCTGCCACCTGCTGTGATCCGCGTCTTCAGGACAGCTTTGGCTCGTCTGAGCCTGGAGATGCTGGAGCTGTGTTTGTTCTGCTTGAAGTTATTGTAATTACTACAAAAGACACATTTACCATCCCCTGCTCAGCTCCAGGTGACTAATCCTCTTGCTGGTAATAGGGAAAACTCAGGAATATCCTGAGAGCTATTTAAATCATACCCATGGGAAGACAACCTTGAAATGCCCTGGAATTGCTTGGGAGTGGAATCAGGTGTGAGCACCAGATGTGTGATGAGGTGGATATGAGCAAGGGTGAGCTGGGCTTGGCTGCTGACACAGTGCCAAGCGGGCCTGCAGGTGGGCTCCCTATGGAGGCATAAGGCCTATGATATTCCCTCTGAAGTGGGATTGCTGTGAGATTCTTTTGCAAATTTCAGATTCTTTTCACCTCCACCCATGGGCAGGCACCCCATCTTACAATCTGTCAAGCTCCAATCTAGGCACCCGACATAGCTACTTAACATCACAAAACTCAACTCAAGTTGAAATATTGGAATGATAGAATGGTTGCTATTTTGAGAATGTGCAACCTTTTGGGAAACCCCCAAATATCCCAAATACAAAGTAGATCACCACACCACCTGCATCTACCCAGTAATGCTATGCGTGTACCTGACATACTATCATAGCTCCCCCTGCATCTACCCAGTAATGCTATGAGTGTTCCTGGCATACTATCATAGCTCCCCCTGCATCTACCCAGTAATGCTATGAGTGTACCTGACATACTATCATAGCTCCCTTAAGTAGTGAAATTTTCTGTGATCTAGGTCTGTGTTTAACTTTCACATTTGTTCTTCCCATTATAATACCAACTGGAAGAAATTCTGACTCTGGTGCCTGGCCCAAGAATCCACACATATTGCCATCCCAATATCAGTGGAGTTTTATTTATCACGTTTGGGAAAAGACTCTGTCTCGCTTTCTCTCTCTATATATATATATCTATCTATCTGTATATATAGATATAAATATCTATATATATCTATATATGTCTATATGTGTATATATATGTGTACATATGTATATAGATATACACACACACACACACACACACACACATTGTTTTCCCATCAGCCACTGTTTGTTTTGTTGGACATTGTTTGAAGTAGCTTGGAAATATCATGCCATTGAACCTTACAACAAGTCTGTGAGCTCATTTACATTTTATAGATGACATTGAGTTGCCCAAGGAGGTCACACAAAAAATAAGTAGCTGAACCTGAATTCAAATTCACATCTAATAACTCCAAACACGGTGCTCTTGATCTCTGCACTATAATGTGGTTTTGCCAGAATGTGCAAATACAGACTCATCTGTTGAGCTGGACAGGGTTTCTAGTGGGATCTAGGTTTGCACACTGGTAATAAATGGCTGATTCTTGGACAAAGGTTCACACTGCTTCTAATCTAGAAATCTGTTCTTACACTTACCCTAAAACCCCCTAAGGAGTCTGCCTCTGACTCAGCCCGGAGCAATGTAGCTATTCTTTGTCCTTGCATCTCCCTGCTGACAGCATTCTTGTAGCTTCACATTGTAGCCCTTCTTTTCCTTCACCTAAAGGCCATCATTCTATTGGAACATGCAGCCTGGCAGAAACCAGCCACACTGCTGGGGAAGGTGGTTAGACACACAAGACCAGGAGTTGGGCAGTGAGTGCTCTTTTTCTGGGCACCTCCATGCATAGCACTGCTTCCAGGTGATGACTCCTGGCCGTATGGACATGGATGAACATGCCAGGGGTCCTCTGCCATCTTATACCTGCTTTCCTGCACCATAGCCTTCTTTTATTTTTATTTTATTTTATTTTTTTTGAGATGGAGTCTCGCTTTGTTGCCAGGCTGGAGTGCAGTGGTGCGCTCTTGGCTCACCGCAACCTCTGCCTCCTGGGTTCAAGCAATTCTCCTGCTTCAGCCTCCCGAGTAGCTGGGGTTACAGGTGCCTGCCACCACGCATGGCTAATTTTTGTATTTTTAGTAGAGATGGGGTTTCACCATGTTGGCCAGGATGGTCTCAATCTCTTGACCTCGTGATCCACCCTCCTCGGCCTCCCAAAGTGCTGGGATTACAGCCATGTGCCACTGCTCCTGGCCCGTAGCCTTCCTAGAATAGTCTCAGCACACAACCCCTTATTGATCTTTCCACTGAGTTCCTTTTTTATGCTGTCATCACTTTTCTGAATCTTGTTTCTGTCACCCTGGAATGTCTTTTCCCACATTACCACTTGTTCAATTTTTATTCATCCTTCAAGGCCCTCTAAAACAACACCTTATCCATGGCAGCTTTCTCCAATTCCTTCAGCTGCAGGTAATCTTTCTTTACTGTGAACTCTCCTCTGCTCTGTCATTTCTTGGGGGTGCTTACCACTTTCTACATTGTGTTATAATTACATATGTACATGCCTTGTGTCTTCTAACACACTAATTTCTTGATGATGGCAGGTGATGAAAAATTCATCTTTTTGCTTCCCAAGGAGTCTAACATAGCCTTCCACTCAACGTGCATCCATTGAGTAGATAAATATGGCCATTATGCCGGGCACTTGGGGAGATATGAAGGCAGATCTGACACAGTGCAACTTGCTCATAGTAGGTGCTCAATTGCTCAATAAATATTTTAAAATGTTAGAATAGGCCGGGCGCAGTGACTCATGCCTGTATAATTCTAGCACTTTGGGAGGCCAAGGTGGGCGGATCACTTGAAGTCAGAAGTTCAAGACCAGCCTGGTCAACATGGTGAAAACCTGTCTCTACTAAAAATACAAAAAAAAAAAAAAGAAAAAAAAGATTAGCCAGGCATGGTGGCAGGTGCCTGTAATCCCAGCTATTTGGGAAGCTGAAGCAGGAGGAGAATCGCTTGAACGCGGGAGAGGAGGTTGTGGTGAGCTGAGATTGCACCATTGCACTCCAGCCAGGGCAACAAGAGTGAAACTCCATCTCAAAAAAAAAAAAAAAAAAAAAGATAGAATAAATACTAGTCTGTGTAATTGCAGAGAGTACATAAAATATTTTGAAGATTTTAATAGAGTAAGAATAATGAGGCTGGGTGCGGTGGCTCACGCCTGTAATCCCAGCACTTTGGGAGGCCAAGGTAGGTGGATCACGAGGTCAGGAGATCGAGATCATCCTGGCTAACACAGTGAAACCCCGTCTCTACTAAAAATACAAAAAATTAGCCAGGCATGGTGGCAGGTGCCTGTAGTCCCAGCTACTTGGGAGGCTGAGGCAGGAGAATGGTGTGAACCCGGGAGGCAGAGCTGGCAGTCAGCCGAGATGGTGCCAGTGCACTCCAGGCTGGGAGACAGCGCGAGACTCCAACTCAAAAAAAAAAAAAAAAAAAGAATAATGAAAGGGAAGCTTCAAAAATAAAGTAAATCTTGAATGCAGCTATAAAGGAGACTTGATTTTGGACTGCGGGGAGAGAGGCCAGGGGAGGTGACTTCTTTCACAGAAAGGAAGGCCAAGAATAAAACGTGAGAGAATGGGGCCTGAGTCATAGAGGGTTGGTAGGAGTGCAGATGAGAGACGGTAGAATGAGGTTAGATTATGGCACTTTAACGCCAAATTGACTTTGACTTTATCCTGAAAGGCTGTTGACGGCATGGCAACGGTCTTGTTTTCTAAGAATTGACCAGTAGGAAGAATTGGAGTGAAGAAGGGAAATGCGTTGACAAGCTACTATAGAAATGCAAGTGGGAGGTAACGGCAGCTGAATCAGCTCTGAGGTCTCCATAACTTATAGTCTTTGTGGCTAATGAGCAAAGGGCCAGGTAGAAGAAGCAAAGAGGGCTGATAATGAAGATTTGATTCCGTTTCTTTTCATCAGAGGACTCATTCCTGCTGGTTGTTGGATACAGCATTTGTCTGAGGCATTTGGGTAGATTTCACAGCTAACAGGCACAGCTCAGCAGCAAAGGCAACACAACCCGAAGTGGCTGTTTACACTCACGCAGTCTCCCAGATCCCTGAGAAGTTCTCTGGGAGTGGAAAGGGAGGAAACTGGATGCGGTGTCCTGCACCAAAATGCCTATTTCCAGGTAACCATATGCCCAGTGGAAAGGATGTGGAGCTCCCTTTGCTAATCCTCAGGGAGACCCTGGAGATCACTGTGTGCTGAGAGGTGGAATATGTGTCATGAGGAAGCCTGCAGGAGCTGGAATGAAATGAAAAAAAAAAAAAAAGCCCTGATAGAATGGGGAAAGGCATGGGCTCCTGCTTTGGGAGGCTTGTGCCTTAGACTGCATTCAATTCAGAACTCTAATTCCAAGACTATAGCAAAATCCCTGTCTGTAGCTAACTTGATCTGAGAATTGTGTATGCTTAAACTGAAACGCTCACTGGAGGGGAGGATGTGGGATCATAGGAAAATGTTCCAAAAAAGGAATCTGGGGGAAAGGCATTTACACACACACACACACACACACACACACACACACACACACACGCACAGCCTATTTTGCTTTCTCCCCTTTTGGTTGGACATTCTGAGAGAGATAAGGAAGGGAAAGAAACAAGGATCTATGCTCCCTGGGCACCAGGCACCAACGTCTCAGAGCTCACACATGCTCTTTCTGATACCCACTGTTAACACTTTGCTGCCTCATCAGACACTCCTTCTCCATGTCTTGGCTGGGAGTGGGATATGGTATACGTGGCTTGATCTGCCTGCTGTCCCCTAGGGAAGATCCCGGTGCCTATTTCTTGCCTAATTCTTGCACCACTTACACCCCAGTTCAGAGCCATCGGCTGGCGCTGGTCAAGTGACAACATGTGTCACTCCAAACTTCTCCTGCTTCAATTTTCTCTCCACCCTATGAAATTTTCTGTTCTACATCATTATCTTCTATCATCTGACTTCTGACTGAATTTCTTCTCACATCTCCTAATTTTTCATATTTCCTCTGCGTGGATTTCATGAGGCATTTTATTTTATAAATTTTATTTGTATTTGACAAATAATAAATTGGATATATTTATTTGGCATAAAGTGATGTTTTGATACATGTGTACATTGTGGAATGATTAAATCAAGCTAATTAACCTATCCATCACCTCATATATGCATCAATACTGTGTGTTGAGAACATTTAAAATCTAATCTTTAAGCAATTTTGAAATATACAATGCATGGCTGTTAATTATAGTCACCATTCTGTGCAGTGGATCACTAAAGCTTAATCCTCCCGTCTAAGGCATTGCTTCTGAATCCATGCATGGAGCCACTGATTACTGTCAATGTTATAAATGTGAAGGACTCGATAAACTTTAGGGGCCGACTAGGTTCTTTACATATATTGCTGTATTTAATCTTTATAGCAACTCTAAGAGGTAGAAACTAGTAGTAGCCCCATTTTATAGGTGAGAAAACTAAGGCATGGTGCAGTGGCCTGTCCAGGTCACACAGCTGTGGGTACTGGCTGTGCTTAATGATGAACCAGACAGACCAACAGAAGAGTTGCCATCCTAACCCTCACTAACCGTATCTGAGCTGTTTCTTTGTTTATCAATACTAATTCCAAGACTGTGGAAAACCCCCATCTGTAGCTAACCTGCTCTGAGAATCTTGTGTGTTTAAACTGAAATGCTCATCAGGGGGAGGACAATGGCATCATAGAAAAATGTCCCAAAACAGTAATTTGGGGGAAAGACATTTACACACTTACACACACACACACACACACACATAGTAGTAACCTGTCCAGCTCACACAGCTATGGGTAATGGCACCAGCTGATGACCCAGACAGACTGGCCACAGAGCCACCATCTTAACCCTCACTAACGGTATCTGAGCTGTTTCTGTTTATCAATACTGCACAGTTGACCTTGTCTTGGTGGCATTCTACTCAAATCAGTTTCAAAGACAACTGAAAAAACTTTATTGGTCCACTGGGAATCCTATCCCTACGAATACTGCAGTAACCTACAAAACATCGGCTGATACCGCCTATGGGGAAGAAAGAACAATTAAGAAGTTCACCATTTGCCGTGCAGTTCCATCCATGGTGAAGAAAGTTAGCTTGTTAGTGTGAGAAACGTCGGCCATCATTACAGAGGTCAGCTGCCTTGCTCTGAAACATATGCTAGCTTTGTTTGTGAAAAATTTACACACTGTGCCTTCTTTTCCTCGTGAGTATGGAAAACCTTCCACAAAGAAGAACATCTTAAATAAACGACTAACCTTGACAACAGACATGTCAGGGATGCTGCTAGAACTTTATAACATGGTGTTCTGAGACATTCCTTCAACTGTGATCAAGCGGGGGATGTCTGAAGGAAGCATGCCATTTCTCTGCTCATGTGCTGGGCTTCTGGGAGCAGCTGAGTATCTCTGTGTCCTCACTAAAAACAACTCTGGCTGTTGCTGGTTTTAATGTCTAAAAACTCTATAGTTAACATGTATAATTGTTGAAAAACTAGAAAGTAAAATTGAACAAAAAAGAAGTGTGTGTGTATTTTTTTCCACACAAAAAAGCAACAATGCCGAACAAACTGAGATGTGCTTTTTCAGTGACAAAATACTGTCACTGTTTTTCTAAGTCAATAATGCACACTTCCGTGATGACTGTCAATGGTAGCTTAGCATTCAGCTACATCAATACATTGTAACTTGTGTGTGTGTGTGTGTGGTTTTTTAACCTATCCTTATTGTTAGATATCTAGGTTGTTTCCATTTCAATGGTGTTATCAATAAGGCTCATAACAGGCAGACCTTAGTGTATGTCCTTAATTGTTTTCCCTAAGGAAGATTACTAGAATCAGAATGTAGAGGGGTTCTAATTTCAAGGTGTCAGAAATGTGCTGAATTAGAATTCTGATTCCGATTGACAGTACTGTGCCCATTTCCCCTCACCCTGAGCAGCACTAGGTGTTTTTTTTTTTGTTTTGGGGGAGGTCACTGCCAACTAGAAACGTATACACAAGTATACTTTGTGTTTCATCAGTAACTAGTGAAATTAATCATTTTTTCATTTCCTCTATGTTTGATAGGGGAACTAGGTTTGATATACGTTTGAATATTTGTTGAATATGTTTGATCATTTCTTTTGCCCATTTTTCCCCTATTAGGGTAATTATCTTTAATTTTTCTTAGAGATTCCTATATATAAAGGATATTGATTTCCCATCTGTCACACATCATAACATTTTCCCCCAAAATCATTTGTCTTATCATTTAATTTTTTGACTCACAAATCTCTTACTTTCAAATATAGTCAACTTTATCAGTATTTTCCTCTATGGTTTGTCCTTTGGTAATTTATTAATTTATAATTCACAAAGCAATTTTTGAGCAGGGACTTTGAGCCTAGTGTAGGGATATGCTCAAAGAGATTATTCCCATCCCCAGTTGGGACACATATTGTTTTTCTTATTCTTGTATGGTTTCACTTTTGGCATCTTAGTATATGTGGAATTTGTTTTGTTTTACATCATGAGATAAGAATTTATTATAAAATAATATATATTGGTTCTAATGCAGCCTTTCCTCAGTTTTATGTCAATTTATCTTAATCCTATACCAAATATTGAGCCATTGAGGAAGACAGCACAGTTTGTTGGCTGAGCATCTAGGCTGCTTAGATTATAGCTGGTAAGACAGGGTTGCCCAAAGATAGGCCTATAGAGTTAACTACGAACTTATATCCAGAAACTATTCCATAGTTTTAAGGCTATTTTATTTTTTTAATTTTTTTTTAATTTTTTTTTTTGAGATGGAGTCTCACACTGTCACCCAGGCTGGAGTGCAATGGCGCAATCTTGGCTCACTGCAAACTCTGCCTCCTGGGTTCACGCGATTCTCCTGCCTCAGCTTCCTGAGTAGCTGGGACTACAGGCGCCCACCACCATGCCCGGCTAATTTTTTTGTATTTTTAGTAGAGATGGGGTTTCACTATGTTGGCCAGACTGGTCTCGAACTCCCGACCTCGTGATCTGCCTGCCTTGGCTTCCCAAAGTGCTGGGATTATGGGCATGAACCACCACGCCCGGCCATTTAAGACTATTTTCATAGTAGAGTAGCAGCTATGGGAATCAAGATTTTGACTGGAAAAGCATCTTAAAATAAGCAGCAGTTGACTATAAAAGGAGAATCGAGCTGGATCTGGTGATGTCTGTGTCATGCAGGCTTCTGTTATGGGAGTCTGTTGCCCAAAAGCATCTCCTTGGGTCTTGGACACCATCTGGGGTGCTTCTGAATGCCTGTGCTGCTGTCTCCTGGGTTGCCAAAATGTGCACATAAATATCAGCCAGTTCTTTGTTATTAAGTGAATATTTCCACCCAGTGTCTGTGTCTCAGTGCTTTCTCTGTGGACCATAATTCATTACACATACAATTCCATGCTGCCTATTCTATCTTTTTTGGCACCACTGTTTTAATCATTACAATTGTATATTACCTTTCAATATCTTAACTATCTAGCAGTGCAACTGTCCATCTGTATTTTTATACATGCGTGTATATACGTTTTAGTCTCATGCATTTATTCCTCTACATGTTTTTTACTATTATTTTGTCCAAAAGCAAATTAGAATTTCTGTTTGGAATTACATTTGCTGATGAATTTGGGGATAATTAAAATTTTCCCATTTCAGGGACACACAGTATATATCCCTCATTTAATTTAATCTTTTATTATGCACCTTAGAAAATATTAGCTGTCTTCTTTATATTGATCCTGCACATTTTTAATAATAAAATTTGTTTGTAATTAGTTCATATTTTTTCTTTTACAATGGATACAACTGCTTAGTTTGGTAAATACTATTGAGTAGCCAAAAACAAATGAAGGAGGTTATAAAGTACCCCCAACCCCCCAAATTTGGAAGGAACTCTCTAGGATTTCATAACATTTAAAGTTTATTGTAAAGTTCTTTGCCTTAAAAACACAACTAATATACCAATGAGTACATAATTACCAGTAAACCTTGAGAGAAGAGACTGGTTGATAGATATGGCAATTGGATCATACAAGGTGGTCTGATTCAGGGATATTAGGGAGATTTTGTGTAAGTGAATAAAAACTAGGGACTACCTACCAAAAACAATAACTTCAGATTTTTAGAAGGTGTTCTGTATCAAGAGTTGACAATTTTTTTTGTGTGTAAAGAGGCAGTGAGTAAATATTTTAGGATTTGTAGGCTGTATGGTCTCTCTTGTAACTACTTAATTCTACCATTCTAGAATCGTAGACGATGCATATATGAGTGAAGTGAAACTGTATTCCAATAAAACTTTATTTACAAAAACAGATAGCAGGCCAGATTTGACCCACTCTCATAGTGCCAACCCTTAAACTATGTCATTTTTTGTGGCAGTAATTATCCAGACAAACCAGTTTTTTCATGAGGTTATTTCTAATTTAATAATCTAATAAATAATACTAACTGAATATAAAAAGAGTGATTATCCTTCTCATCCTTATATGGCTGGAAAGGCATACACATCATCCAGCAGTAGACTCAGTGAGAAAGCAACGTTTTTACCAACTCTTATAGTAATACTAGACTCCAATTTCTATATTTCAATCCAAACAAAGAATCTATGTGGAATGATTATAGCTTAACCTTTGACTCCTGTCCATGAACCAAAGTTCAAGGAAACTCCCATCATATTTACATGTGATCTACTACATTATTTAATGGTTCTCCTCACAGGGCAGGAGTACATATTACAGAGCTCTTTATGGAATAGCCAAGACTCATCCATCATTCTTCATATGAATGGTGAGGAACGTTCACCTGGGGAACTCAAACCCATGGTTAATCAAGCCAGAAGCTGGCCTATTCTTTGGGTAAAATGTCCAGGAAAGAAATAGGTCTGTATCCTTGGGTGGTAAAGGGTTTCCCTTTTGGAAGATGGGATTCACCTTCCACTTGGTCCAGGTAGGCAGGATCTCATCTGGAGTGCTTATTAAAGTCAAGAAGCTATCAAGGCGATGGATAGCCTAAATGCCCTGATTTGATCATTATACTATATATATATATATATATATATATATATGATGATAGCTTGAGGCATCAAGATATCACATGTACCCCAGAAATATATACAAATATTGTATATGTATGAATACAAAATAATTGTAAAAACAAAAAGCTAGTGAGGATCAGAGCCACCATGCAGAATGGTTCTTAAGCAACCCAAGAAGCAAAATGCTTCAGCAAAATGCTTAAATGCTCCATTCTGGTTTGTTTTTAAAACTCAGCTGTATAACGTGGAACTATCATTGGGTTCTAAGTAGAAAAGACCCCGAGATGAACCATCGGGGCAGTTACCAGGAGTTAGAGAGACAAGTCATACCTCCTGGTATCATTCAGAGTGTGGGCATGTGGCTGCATGTGCTCTACAAAGCTGTGCAGGGTAAAATGATTTTGTCTCTGCTACATAGAGTACAAGTGCGATGCTTGGGGACCACCTGTACACGTGTGGAGCAGGTAGAAAATAGTAATGTGTCTGTGGGGACAGTCTGCAGGCACATCTTTGACTCAGGTCTGCTGTCAAACTAGGCAAGGGCTCTTGCCAGGCTTCTTAGTTTTCATAAGCAGATGAGACCTTCTTTCAGATTCATTGTTTATTACAAAACAGAGGCTTTGCACTGCCCAGGAATGCAATCTCCAGCTCCCTCCCATGCAGTATTTACCAACAGTTTAGCTGAAAGAAATGATATCCAGAGAGAACTTTAGAAAAGGAATATAGGCCATTTACTCATCCTGATAATTGAAACCATATTTGGGCCACACCAAATCAGCAGAGAGCAGGGGGGGTCCCCTTGGTAGGGTCATGCCACCATCATGTGTGCTTTTACTGACCTTCACTTCGGAGTGATACCCTTAGTTTATTGAAGACAGGTTTTTTTGTTTTTTTTTTCTTTTTAAGATAGGGTCTCGCTTGTTGCCCAGACTGGAGTGCAGTGGCATGATCTCAGCTTACTGAAGCCTCAACCTCCTGGCCTCAAGCCATCCTCTCACCTTGGCCTCCCAAGTAACTGGGACTACAGGTGTGCACCACCATGCCCAGCCAATATTTTTTAATTAACTTTTTGTAGAGATGGGTTTTTGCCATGTTGCCCAGGCTAGTCTCAAACCCTTGAGCCCTCCTCGACCTCCCAAAGTGCTGGGATTACAGGTGCGAGCCACCAGACCCAGCCATAAAGACTGTTATATAAAACAACCCTTAAAATTTATCATTTGTGATAATCTTGTTTATTATAACACGTTTTTTTTTTTTTTTTTTTGAGACGGAGTCTTGCTCTGTTGCCAGGCTGGAGTGCAGTGGCGCGATCTCGGCTCCCTGCAACCTCCACCTCCCGGGTTCAAGCGATTCTCCTGCCTCCGCCTCTGGAGTAGCTGGGACTACAGGCATGTGCCACCACGCCCAGCTAATTTTTGTATTTTTAGTAGAGATGGGGTTTCACCATGTGTGCCAGGATGGTCTCAATCTCTTGACCTTGTCGTCTGCCCACCTTGGCCTCCCAAAGTGCTGGGATTACAGGCGTGAGCCACCAAGCCTGGCCTCACAATATCCTCTTTAAGAGGACTACTGGGAGAATGCCTCATCTTCGTACCAATAAGTGTACATCTCCCCTACGACTGGTTGTATTCTTCTTGTGGGCATGATGAATCGTATAACTGAGAAGATTCCATTTCTCTGGCTGGCTGTTGGAATGGCCAGATCAAATATGCAGGTCAGTAGATGCCTGGGCCACATAATTCAGCTTAATTCTATCCCCTCCACGTGTTTCACTTACTCCACTTTTTAAATCCTCTTTTGCCTTTGAAAGGCTCTTTGAATTCCTTTCTGAAACAAGATAAAAGATATACAAACAAAAACAAAAATCAAACTTGTAACCACAAAACCCTGCTGGCCTTTCATTTGTTAGACATGAAAGGATCATCTACCCCCCGTCATCTCAGGGTTTCAACTGTGTAGAAATTACTTTTCTAAAAAATACAGCAAGATAATCTCTAACTGCTTGATGTTTAAAATAGGACAGTTTTGGCCCGGCGCGGTGGCTCACGCCTGTAATCCCAGCACTTTGGGAGGCCGAGGCAGGCGGATCACGAGGTCAGGAGATCGAGACCATCCTGGCTAACATGGTGAAACCCCGTCTCTACTAAAAATACAAAAAATTAGCCGGGCGTGGTGGCGGGCGCCTGTAGTCCCAGCTACTCGGGAGGCTGAGGCAGGAGAATGGCGTGAATCCGGGAGGCGGAGCTTGCAGTGAGCTGAGATTGCGCCACTGCACTCCAGCCTGGGCGACAGAGCCAGACTCTGTCTCAAAAAAAAAAAAAAAAGGACAGTTTTATTTATTTTCAAGTGTCAGATTATAGAAGTGACTGATGCTGCAAAACATTCAGAAATTATAGAGAAATAGACTGGGCGCAGTGGCTCACGCCTGTAATCCTAGCACTTCGGGAGGCCAAGGCGGGTGGATCACCTGAGGTCAGGAGTTTGAGACCAGCCTGGCCAACATGGTGAAACCCTGTCTTGACTAAAAATACAAAAAAATTAGCTGAGCATGATGGCAGGCACCTGTAATCCCAGCTCCTCGGGAGGCTGAGGCAGGAAAATCACTTGAACCCGGGAGGCAGAGGTTGTGGTGAGCTGAGATCACACCATTTCACTCTAGCCTGGGCAAAAGAGCAAAACTCCATCTCAAAAAAAAAAAAAAAAAAAAGAAAAAAAGAAAAGAAATTATGGAAAAATAAATAAAATTATCTATAAGCCCACTACCTGGATAAATACCTTGGTTTTTAAAAACATGCTGCTAATTTTTTATCTATGAGTTCAATCTACCTCTTCTGGGACACTTTCTTTCATAATTATGGACCATATTAACCTATAGAAGAAAAATAAAAGCAACTGGTCTTTCTAGAATACCTGTTTTCTGTCTCCCTTTGAAACAAGTTGCTGTCTTATGATTTTTGGTGTTATCTTTTCATAACTGAAGAAGTGGGGTGCAGTCCCTTTCTCAGTAGTTTTGGGGCCCTATTACCAGATGGCAGAAGTGTGACCTTGTCCTCTAATTCAAGCTGAAAAGTATGTGTATTATTTTCTTTCTTTCTTTTTCTTTCTTTCTTTCTCTTTCTTTCTTTCTTTCTATCTTTCTTTTTCTTTCTTTCATCTTTCTTTCTTTCTTATTTTTCTTTCTTTCTTTTCTTTTCTTTTTTTTTTTCTTTGAGACCGAGTTTCACTCTTGTTGCCTAGGCTGGAATGCAATGGCGTGTTTCTCGGCTCACTGCAACCTCTGCCTCCTGGGTTCAAGCGATTCTCCGGCCTCAGCCTCCTGAGTAACTGGGATTACAAGCACGCGCCACCATGCCCGGCTAATTTTTGTATTTTTAGTAGAGACAGAGTTTCTCCATGTCGGTCAGGCTGGTCTCGAACTCCTGACCTCAGGTGATCTGCCCACCTCGGCCTCCCAAAGTGCTGGGATTACAGGCATGAGTCACGGCGCCCAGCCGTATTATTTTTAAAGAGTTCAAGATTATAGCTCTTTACTCCCCAGTAAATAGCTGTATGAAGTATCAGGGAGATAAACATGGATACATTTTAAATAAATATCAAAGCATGCCATTTTCACAGCCAGGCGCCCACACAGGCAGAGCCCTAGACTATCCTTGTTAGTCAGAATCAGCCCAACTCTTCAGTGGCCAAATCCCCCTCACATCCCAAGCTCCCACTTTGACTTCTGGCTCCAGCTTTGTGCAAATGCTCTTTTCTCCTCTCTCAGGCATATCTATCTCCCTGGCTCACAGAGAGACATCTGCCTGCCTCTGCAGTGATATTTCAGCATTTTCATTCAGCTACACTTTTTGGTGTTTTGTCAGATTCCTTTTGCAGACTCTAATCCTCCCACAGACAAGGAGAGGAATAAATTGCTAGAAATGACAACAGTGAAACTATAGCAGCAAACCCGGTCGGAGCCAACGGGGGGTTTTCTGCCTTTTATTTCTTTTGAGCAGGAGATCTCTCCAACTTCTCTGCTCAGCCCTAGAACGTGCCTTTACATAGTCCTTGCTTGTTAACCAAGAGGCTTAGTTGGTGGTTCCTAAAAACTTACCATGGGATTTTTTTAGAGGCTCAGAGAGAGCTCAGCATCCATATCCTGGATGAAACGAGACGAAACATCTGCTAAGAAACCGGGCATAAACGCTGGCAAAAGAAGAAAAATCTTCAAAAACGTCTGCTTAAGCAATGGTACAAGTTGTTTTGGAAAAGCAGCTCTGGAGATAGTGACTCTAGAGGAAGCCTCAAGGCATGTCTGGAAACTTGGGAAGGCAAAGAAACTTCTGGAAGCCTACGTGTAAAGTATTATTGCATGCAAGTCAGTATAAAATATTTCTTGTTGAAAATGCTTCAGTGTGATAAGGAACAAATAATATGAAATACACTGTCTACTGAGATAGATCCTGGTCATGGGTTTGGGTTTCTTAAAACAATGTTGGACAAACACAGTGGCTCACACCGAGGCGGGAGGATCGCTTGAGGCCAGGACTTCAAGGCCAGCCTGGGCAACATAGAGAACCTTTAACTGATATTTACTTTACTTTCCAGTAAATAGCTACATGGAGAATAAAGGAGATAAACATAGGCACATTTTAAATAAATATCAAAGCACACCATTTTCATAGCAGGCATCCCCAACACACACCCTTAGACTATCCTAATTAGTCAGAAACAGCCTGACTCTTTGGTGTCCAAATCCCCCTGATATCCCAAACTACAACTTCTCTATACAAAATTAAAAAACCAAATACCCAGGCATGCTGTTGCGTGTCTGTAGTCCCAGCTACTCAGGAGGCTGAGGCTGAACGATCACTGAAGCCCAGGAGGTTGAGGCTGTAGTGAGCCAAGATCATGCAACTGCACTCCAGTCTGGGCGACAAAGCGACCCTGTAACTAAATAATAATAATAATAGGGCCAGGCATGGTGACTCACGCCTGTAATCCCAGCACTTTGGGAGGCCAAGGCGGGTGGATCACGAGGTCAGGAGATTGAGACCATCGTGGCTAACATGGTGAAACCCCGTCTCTACTAAAAATACAAAAAATTAGCCGGGCGTGGTGGTGGGTGCCTGTAGTCCCAGCTACTCGGGAGGCTGAGGCAGGAGGATGGCATGAACCTGGGAGGCGGAGGTTGCAGTGAGCCAAGATCGTGCCACTGCACTCCAGCCTGGGTGACAGAGCGAGACTCTGTCTCAAAAAATAATAATAATAAATAAATAAAAATAATAATTTTAAAAATAGAAAAACACTCAATGTAAAAACTGTATATATCTCTAAGTAGAATTTTCCCCATTCACTACTCCTGTTTCTTCAAAGAGAGAAAAGATAAGCTGAGAGATAAGAGATATAGTCTAGCTAGTTTATCTTGTTTTAAGAGACAGGGTCTTGCTCTGTCACCCAAGCTGGAATGCAGAGGCGTGATCCTAGCTCACTGCAGTTTTGAACTCCTGGGTTCAAGAAATCCTCTCATCTCAGCCTCCTGGATAGCTGGGACTACAGGTGCGTGCCATTCTGCCTGGCTAATTTTTGTTTTTTTGTAGAGACGGGGTCTCACTATGTTGCCCTGGGGTCTCACTATGTTGTCCAGGCTGGTCTCGAACTCCTGGTTTCAAGCAATCCTCCCAACTTGGCTTCCCAAAGTGCTGAGATTACAGGCGTGAACCACTGCGCCTGCCTTCAGTTTCTTCATCACTAGTATTTGATAGGTGGCCATCACAATGAAGAGTTTCTAAAACTTTATAGCCAGCAACCCTAAGATGAGCTGCAAGTATTTTTGAAGTCAGATTGACCTGAAGCCTCAAGTCCTAAGAGGATTTTGACCAAACTTAGAATAAGGATGAATTGATATTGGGAATTTATGAAAAAGATACCAAATACATACTACATTTTACTAAAATCTTGCTTTAATTGCAAAATATATATTTAATTATTGTCTTCAAAACCTTGCTATAAAGAACAATATAATCCACTGGTTAATAGTGTTTAAGATCAGTTATCTTAATAAAGAAATTTTTGTTAGCAAATAAAAATGAGGGAACATTCAGAGTTATAAATTTCTAGAACATGACCAGAAAAGTCTATCTTAATTTGAACCCAAGCTTTAAATCCAAAGCACCATGTTCCATGATGACAATGTTCCCCATTCTGTCAAGCAAGTATTTATTGCACGTCCATTGTCCCGGGTGAAAACTCTCTCAGGGGTTTCTACAAATACAGTGGTGAACCAAACAGACAGAGTTCTTGTACTCATGGTGTTAAGAATGTATTGGAAGAGATAGGCAATAATAAGTTAAATACACAGAAAGAATTGCTCATAGTGATATGGCTGAAAAGATGACTATTAGACATAAGGAACAGATAAAAACAGGAGGTGGTGCTTATTAGGGTGATCGAGGTAGTTTTCTCTGAGGAAGTGATGTTTATGCAGAGGTCTCACGGATGAGAAGGGGCCAGCCATGCAAATGGACATTGGGTTAGAGGAGCAAGAGAGGGAAATGTGTGCATGGGATGTGTGTGTGCACGTGTGCATACTGTATGTGCAAAGGCCCCTGACGTAGGAAAGAGATGAGCTAAGCTGAGCATAAGCATAGTTGCAACACTGAAATGATCCATGTAGCTGGATGATCACAGCTTAGAGCAAGAAGGAGAGAGGCTTGAGATACCATTGAAGAAGAAGAATCATTCAAGACCCCGGGCCAGTAAGGAGGCTTCTCTAACAGTCTAAGGAAAGTTGGTGACTTCGACTAAATAGAGAGTGGGTGTGCAGAAAAGTGGATGGATCTGAGACACATTTTCAAGGTAGGACTGTCAGGATTTACTAATGCATTATATATGGGGTGTAAGGAAATTAGGGATGCTACTGAGATTCAAACAATTCATCCTTTGCTGAGATGGGGAAAAATTTGTTGGGCGCACAGTTGGTGGTGGTGAGACGGGTGGGGAATGTAAAGTCAGAAGTTTCATTTTGAACACATTAAGCGTGAGATGCTTGTGGAACATCTCAGTGTTGATGTCAAGTAGGCAGTAGAATTTATGATTCTGGAGTTCAGAGAAAAAGTCGAGGCTCGAGATGTAATTTTGAGAATCATCCACGTGGAGATTGTATTTAAAACTATGAGACTAGATGAATTACCCTAGATAAAAGAACAGTGTGTACACAGAGAGCAGAGAGAAAAGGTCTAGGAGAGAACAGAGGAAGCCCTTCAACCTAAAACCTAAAGCTTGGGGCCAATGACAGAGGAGAGCAGTTAGGAGTTAAAAATGAGAAAGCACGATGTCATGGAAACCAAGAGGGCACAGCATCTCAGGAGGACAGCTGAATGCTTCAGCTAGGTTAAATGAAGGAAAGAAAGAAGGTATTTACTGGATTTGTATACATGTGTGTCAAGGTGACCTCGGCTGGAGCAGGCTTGTTGGCGTGGGGGAGGTGGAAACCAGACTGGTTATGGGCTGAGAAACATATGGGAGTTTGGTGGGGGGCAGGTATTTACAGCTGTTATTATTGTTTTTAATTGTGAAAAAATATATATAACATAAAATTTACCACATTAACCATTTTTTATGTACAGTTCAGTGGCGTTAAGTACGTTCGTAGTTGTCCTACTATTACCACCCTCCATCTCCAGAACTTTTTCACCTTCCCTAGCTGAAACTCTGTCCCCAATAAACAACAACTCTTCATTCCTCCCTCCTCACTGCAGCACTTGGTAACCTCTGTTTTATTTTCTCTCTCCACGAACTTGCTTACTCTAGATACATCACATAAGTGAAATCGTTGAATTTTTGTCCTTTTGTGACTGGCTTATTTCATTCAGCATAATGTCCTCAGGGCCTGTCCATGTTGGATCATGGGTCAGTGTCCTTCCTTTTTCAGGCTGAATGATATCCCATTGTATAGATGGACACACTTTATTTGTCCATTTGTCTGCTGACGGATGCTGGGGCCGCTTCTACCTCCTGGCTATTGTGAATAGTGTTTGTGTAGTCAAGGGAAAGGGTTTGCTTTTGTTACTGTTCTCCAAGCTAAGAGAAACTAGAGCACCTTTGGCAGTGGAGGAGAAGAGGCAAAGTCTGAGCAGAAAGAGGGACTGGTGAAGGAGGGAGAGGGGAAGAGGACAAGCTTTCCAATAACACATGAGGAAGTGGGAGTTGGGGAAACACACTTCCTCTGTAGAGGAGAAGGGAGAGGCTATGGCTCCAGACAGAGGTACTTCAATGGTTTTGACCATGGGTGGATAGGGAAGTTTCTTTCAGACAGCTTCAATTTCCTCAGTGAAGCATGAGACAAGTTCATCAGCTGGGAGTTGAAAGGAGAAGGGAGAGTAGGGGGATTAGAGGAAACAGAAGGTACAAAATAATCCTCTTAAAGGAATGTTTCTCTCTCTTGGCTGCACGTTAGAATCACCTGAATGCAGAACTTTCAAAATATTCCAATGGGTGCTTCCTTTCCCCAGCATTCCTATAGTGATTCAATTGGTCTTGGATGGGGTCTGGGCATCTGTAGTTTTAAAAACTCTCTAGGTGATTCTACTGGCCACGTGGGTTGAGGATGACTGTCTTACCACAGAAAAACAAACATGTTAGAGAAAAACGATAAGATACCTGGGAGTGTCAAACCCCAGTCTGAGATTTGGAATCATAAATTTCAAGTGAAATAAGCCAGTACAGATCACAGGGTGTGGACATTTGTGTGTGTATGTGTGTATGTGTTTGTGTGTGTGTGTTTCCTGGCCCAACATGTTAAAGTTCAGCAAATCTCTGTCCCCAGCCTTTTAAACAAAAGAAAGCAAAAAAACTATCATTTGAGAGCCCATCTGTTTCTTGTCACTGACCTCTATCAATTATAGTAAAAGCTAATGTCACCATGTGCCCAGCATAGTTCTAAGCATCTTACTTATCGATTCCTTCAGTCTGAACCATAGTCAACATGTTAATTTTACAAAGAAGAAAATAAGGCACAAAAATAAAACCAGGCAGCTGCCAACATTTATAGTTAATGCAAAATGGCAGTGGGACCTGAGACCAGGAAATCTAGACCTGTGCTCTTGACCACGGCACCACGCCACCTCTGCATGCGTGGCCTAAAATGTGTGTCTCCAGCCCTGCCCTTCCTAAGACACAAAGAAGCATAGTTCTATTGGTGGTGGAGGATACTTGATGGTGTTGGAAGAAATAATTTGATAAACCCTCTGGCAAGCAGAAAACCCTACAGAGGTTCATAGAAACCAAGAGGGCACAGCATCTCAGGAGGACAGCTCTACCCTACAAATGAGTGGCCATTGATGGAGGTTGGGCCCAATTAATGCTGAGGGTGGGGTGGTGAGCAGTAAGCTGTGCAGGTGTGACAGGAAAATAAAAACTTGGGGCCAAGTGTGGTGGCTCAAGCCTGTAAATCCCAGTACTTTGGGAGGCTGAGGTGGGAGGACTGCTTGAGCCCAGGAGTTCAAGACCAGCCTGGGCAACACAGCAAGACCCCCGTCTCTACCAATAAAAAAAGAAACTAGCTGGGCATGGTGGCACATGCCTGTGGTCCAGCTACTAAGGAGGCTGAGGCAGGAGGATAGCTTGAGCCTGAGAGGTTGAGGCTGCACTGAGCTGTGACTGTACCACTGCACTCCAGCCTGGGTGACACAGCAAGAACCCGATTCCATAACAAAGACTTGGGCCCTAATTTCATTATGCTAAAAGAAAAAAAATTAATCTGAATTTGACTCATACAAAAAGCTGCCTTTGTTTTTGTTCCTAAGCAGATAGCTACAGATAAGAGGTTAAATATCTCCACAGGTAGCTACTCTATGTTCACCTTATCTTATGTAAAGTGCCAATTTACTGAGTGCAAGATGAATACATAATTCACTATTCCCCTACCTGCTCCTTTTCTCTTGCAACAAGTGGATTCAGTAATGTGAATATACCCCACCTCTTTCCCCTCCAGCCTGCTTTTCTCCTTTAAAGAATGAAACCCTCAAATCATCTTTAGAGAAAAGCATAGACCTGTCTCCCTGGTGTGCATCCTTAACCTTGGCAAACGAAACTTCTAAATTGATTGAGACCTGTCAGTTTAGAAGTTTAAAGTTTTGACAGTCTCCTGGATACTTACACCATTATGATCTATATGCTCATTAAACCCAGAATTATCTCCCTAATCCACTTTCTGATTTCTAGACTTCTACCAGGGGTACCAGGTCCCTCAATCTCAAAGACTTGAATTCTCAGCATGATGTTTGAGCACAATACTTGTACCAGAAGGTGCTGAATTTGGGTTGGGCTTGGCTGCAGCAAGTGGTTTAGCTTTGGGGATTTTTTAATCCATGTGTGTGAAGATTTGGAATGAGTATTATACCAAGACTCTTTCAGAAGTCACTGCAGAGACTATCCGTGGCTGGGAACAGTCCTAGTTGTCCCCTTTTCTAACCATTTATCTATCTGAGAAGGTACCAGTGACTACCACTTTGATGGATTTACTGGTAGTGTGCTGTAGCTGCCTTCTACTGGCTCCATTGAGCAGAGTTTCAAACATTCAGGGATTTCTTGAGCTGGTGTTAAACCATAGGTAGTTTGAAGTCTGCCACAGTGGGAATATTTACACTATGGGGATTGGCACATGCTATATATTGGGGTCCTCCTCCCTGAGATCCCCCTCCTTCAGCTTGTCTACCAGCATATCAGTGATTTAGTGTCTTTTCATAAGGTGCTGTTATGTTCATTTGGAATCTAATCTTTATTCTGCCCCTGTGAATGAGCTCACCAAGGTTGAAGGAAGTTAGGTGTGTTGTCAAGGGCCCCTACTCTGGTGAGCAGCAGGACTAGAATTGGACCTAGTGTTTTCAATGGAAGATCTGATGACTGTGGAATTAGACTCTGAGGTATTGCTGCAAGGAGTTGCCTGGGCATCTGCCCCCAACGCTTAGGCAAGGTGGATACCTCCTGAGCTTCCTGTCACCAATCCTTACGTAGCGCTAGATGTTTCTCTTCTGAGGCAATGGAATGCTTGAGGAAATGCTCTGGTGTTCAGCTTATAAAAAAGATTCCTAATTATCAGCTTGCAACCCTGGAGGGAATGATGGAGATTTATGAGAATTTTCATGCTAATGACTAGGATGATGTCATAACATTAAAAAATCTGCCACATATCTTTATGTGGAGAGAATCCCTGGCACTCCCCTGAGCTCTCAGTTGGAATTTTGTTTTGGATGGAGAGAGAGATGCTTGTAAAGATTAAGCAGAGAACTGTGGGCGAGGGAAGCTTCAAAGCTCACAGCCAGAGCGGAAGTCTGCATTGTGACAACTTGAAGGAAAAGTGGTCTCTTTTGCTCCTTAGGAGCTCCTCACACAGGGAAACATAGGTGCTTGTGCCCTGCCCAGGTCTCCTTGGTTGAGTTGAGGCATCTACCCTTGTGCTCTTGGGAAGAGTTCCCTGCTCAGAATCTGAGCCACCTTGCTAGGACAGTGTCGTGAGGAGGGAGGCAGGCTTTGGCCAGCGTCTGACCCACATGGAGGCACAAAGGGTACATTCTGCCTCAAGGTCTGATCAACATTGCCACACACTCTGTGCCCCAGAGCTCTTCGTAGCATCACGCAGGAGCCAGTCACCAGCTGAGACCACACCTTGCTTAGCTTTCTACCCTGCCCCACCCTTCTTTCTTTTCTCCCCATCTCCTGAGAAAACTCCCTCAATAACACAGTTGCCCAAGAATCTTGTCTCAGGCTCAACTTCTAAGAAACCCGACCCGAAACAGGAAATTCCTCTATTCAGGGGATCCAGTAAGTAAAGTCTTAGCGGTTATTTGGAGCATTTTCTCTCCTTTCTTTCTCTCTTTCTTTCTTTCTATCTTTCTTTCTTTCTCTTTCTTTCTTTCTATCTTTCTTTCTTACTTTATTTCTTTTTCTTTCTTTCTTCCTTCCTTCCCTTCTTCCTTCCTTCCTCTTTCTTCTTTTCTTTTCTTTCTCTCTTACTTTCTTTTCTTTTCTTTTTTTTTTTTTTTTGAGAAAGAGTCTTGCCCTGTCACCCAGACTGTAGTGCAGTTGTGCAATCCCAGCTATATGGAGCACTTTCTAAGGGTTCTTCTGGTATTGTCACCCTCCTTCCCAATGACACACTGATAGAAGGATTTAGGGGAATCCTGGGTCCTCCTGAAGAGACCACATGCTCCCTGACAGTGGTATCATCACCCACTGTGGTCTGTAAAGGAAGTCCACAGGGCTTCATGAGCTGCCTTTGCAGCCCCTTGTACCCCTGGGAAGACCACTGTTCCTGGCCTCCATGCCACCCCCTCAAAAGCACAGTTAGAGACAAGGATATGGGTGTGTATTATTTATTTGGGGCATGACCCCTGGAATGGAGATAAGAGAGGAAAAGAAGCCACTACAAGGATTTTTAGTTGAGGCCGATGCTATACAATAGGACATGTGCCCTGTGCAAGAACCTCCTGAGAAATGAACAGGTGCCTCCTGGCATTGGTCACCCGAAGGAAGGGAGCCTAGAGCACCTCTGTGTTGGCTCCCATCCCGCAAGGGCCAAGAGTTCCTCTGGGTGCATTAACTCTCTCGCCTTTCTGGGCTTCAGCCACATAAGACATTGCCCTTGAGTACAAAGCACAAAGATGTGCTTCACAGGGGGATGCTGCCCATGTGAGGAAGGCTGAGGTCATATGGAACCATCCACTGCAGCTGAGGCTGAAAGCAGAGATGGATGCAATGCAGGCCACAGAGAGGTCTGCTGCAGTTACCTTCCCCATCATTTCAGAGCGGCTAAAATGGCAATTCTATGAAGAAGGATTGACTTAGAATTGCTTCCCCTGAAAAAACATGATGACCAATACCATCATGCCTTACAAACATGCTATCTCGGGCACCAACAGAAGCCCAAGCCTTATACCCAATACCAGCACAATACTTGAAACATAGGAAGTCCTCAGCATACATGCATTGAACATGGGAAGACAAAACAAAACAAAAATTTAAACATTAAGTCAGCATGTTAGGCAAGAGTCAAATCACCATTAAAAGACAGGACTGGCAGGACAGTCAAGCTAGATGGTGTTCTGCCTGGAACTGTGATCACAGCTAAGGTACAATAGGGCCGTCCACGAAGAGGAGAGGGTGCCAGTCGGCCACAAAGCAGAGTCAGAACTGCCTCTCCCCAGGCACTGTCTAGGGAAGAGCATGGGAAATGGAGCACCAGACTGTCAGAGCATGCTGCTAGCAAAGTTTCAAACCTATCACCTACTCCCCTCATCCTGCATCTCCCACTCATGAAGCACCCTTTTGAGATGTTGGGCTGCTTCTGTAGCTTGCCTGAGAGAGAAATTGTACTGGAGAGTCCAGCAATTGTCTGGTCTGCCTGACAGTTATAATTCTCATCTCAAATAAATAAGTTGGCTCTCTGGTTTATATACTCGATCTCCTGTGAGTTTATTCACTGTGAGTTAGCCACTCAGGATCAGCTCTAGGGCACTAAAAGATTGAGTTTCTTGACATGGAAGACCAATGCTCGACTTGTGAAGGGAATGAGTTCACATAGATTGCACAGCTAGCTGGCATCCTAGCTGGGATCTTGTCTACAAATTTCTATACTTATTTAGTGAAAAGGCAGGAGAAAAACAGGCTAGGAAGAGTCAATAACAAGTTCTCAAGCATATCATTCCGTGGAAGATGGGAAAGGATTTATGCAAGTCAGCTTCCAGAATCTGTTACCCAGAGATGTGACATAGGTTGAAAATGAAGAGATTTAAAAAGCAATTGCTCATTTAAAAGTTACATCTTTCTCCACAGAAATTCATAGAAGAAATGTTCAAAGAGTTGACACTTAGTAGGTGATAAATATTTATTGAATGAATGAAATATACTTGGTCAATGAACACATGAAAATAATCCAGCGTCAGTGATCAAAGAAATGCCTGTTAAAAGAATGAGATACCACTTCACCCCTCTCAGACTGGAAAAGTATGTGTATATATATATATATGTATGTATCTTATGTGCATATATAGTATGTATATATACTATATATATATAACACATACATATATACACATATATGTGAGTAATAAACATATATAAACTTACATGTGCTACTTTATATATGTAGGTATCATAAATAAAGAAAATAGCACATGCTTCTTGGGAAACGGAAAGAAAAATAGGTACTCATACAATCACTATAAAATTTCTGAAAATAAATTAAGTAATATGTATTCAAAATCTTAAAAATACATAGACCATTTCACCCAGCTGTTTCATTAAAAGGCAATAGATCCTAAGGAAATAATTGAGTAAATTCACTGCAAAATTGTGGTTAATACCAAAAAATTGAAAATAATCTGTGTTCAACAATAGTAGATTAGTTGAATAAAATATAGAATGCCAAGCAATAGAAGATCCCTCAGCCTTTACAACTCATAATGTAGATCATTAACAAATTTATGCAAATTAAGTGAAAAAAGCAAGCTGGAAACAGTATATTATACTATAACACTCTCTTAATTGTATTAATTGTTTGGATGTACATAATCTAGAAGGATATATAATAAATGGTTATTTTTAAGTGATAGGATTATTGACATTTTTACTTGCTTTTTTGGCTAATTTACATTTTCTAATTTGTCTACAACCTACTTGTTTTGTTGCAATAATACAAAGTTACTTATAATTAAAAAATTAAAGTGACAACTTTTTTCAGTTTAAAAAAATTCAATTTGAAATACAATTTCAAAAAAAAAGAAGTTGACTTGTTTTGACTCAAGAGGTGTAAACATACAGTTACAAAGTGATATATGCAAGTTAACAAAGAACAGGATTCACCACAGAAAGTGGAAGAATCAGCTGTTTCTGGGTCTGTGAGTTGAACAGATTAACAGTAACTGGGTGGTGTACTTGTCTGTAAGTGTCCTGTACGGGGAGCTAAGGCAAAAAGGAACCACAGGAGGTGTGACTGTTTTCATTTTCCTGAAAGGAAAGGCAAACAGATTCACCTGCACAGGCACATTCCTCCAGACATAAAGATGCTTTATGTGTAGATAATGCTGTTTAAAAAATTACATAGATTATCAAAACCTCATTCAAGGAAGTGATTTTTGAATGGAACTTTCTTCAAAATCAAAGGGTGCCAACATGAAATTGTACTTAAGAAATCTCTTGAATGTTCAAACTGGAAGACAGGGACCTTGGGAATCCAATTCATTTACCAATGGAGAAACTAAGGGTCACAGTGGTGAGGTAATTTGCTCAGTGCGCTGGAAAAGTGGCGCTAGAATCCGAGTCTCTTGGATCCTGGCCCAATGCCCTTTGCACCACACGCCCAAGGTCTCCGTCCTCCATGCTTCTGGCTTGTGTACACATCCAGGGCTGGGCTGGCTGTTAGCAGCCATGTGTCAGATGTGTCTGACCCAGACTCCAGATTACTGTCTTCTCTAATGCAGGAACCTTATCTCCTTCACCAGCTGCATAGTGCTTTGCACACAGAAGGAACGTGGTGGAGTGGGTTTACTGATTTGCAATCAATAAGGGAGTGATGCAGAAGATGAAAGTGCTATGATAATTTTGCTTTTTTACAACTTCATTTTCTATAGCTTTGAAAATGTAGATAACATTAAAGATTGATAATAACAAGCATGATAGTACTAACTGAACCAGGCATTTTTTTGGGGGGTGGGGGCTATACCATATTTTCTCTATTCATCAATTGATGAACATTTTGATTTTTTTCTACTGTTTTTTTTTGGGGGGGGAAGCTTAAAGTTATTTATTTATTCATTCAGTTTATTTATTTTTTAAAAATTTATTTTAAGTTCTGGGATACATGTGGAGAACGTGCAGGTTTGTTACACAGGTATACATGTGCCATGGTGGTTTGCTGCACCTTTAACCCATCATCTAGGTTTTAAGCCCCTCATGCATTAGGTATTTGTCCTAATGCTCTCCCTCCCCTTGCCCCCTCACCCCTCGACAGGCCCCGGTGTGTGATGCTGCCCTCCCTGTGTCCATGTGTTCTCATCGTTCACCTCCCACTTATGAGTGAGAACATGGGGTGTTTGGTTTTCTGTTCCTGTGTTAGTTTGCTGAGAATGATGGCTTCCATCTTCATCCATGTCACTGTAAAGGACATGAACTCATTCTTTTTTATGGCTGCGTAGTATTCCATGTGAACCAGGCATGTTTCTAAGCCCTGTTCATATGTCATCTCATTTCATAGTCACAAATTTATGAGGTGGGTGCTCTTCCTAGCTCCATTTAACAGAAGAGAACACTGAGCCACAGTGCAGGAAAATAACTTCATCTAATAGAAGATGGCAGAACTGGGATCTGAACCCAGGCTGACCTCAGGGTTTTAGAGTCTGGATCCTTAGCTACAAATGATGCTGACTCTTCTGCACTAACAAGAACACTAATGCCTACCATTTAGTGAGACATTTTTATGGACCAGGCACTGAGCTCTGTTAACTGTAACATACTGCTCATTACATAGTACTGCTTCCATTTGATTTAGAGACTGATGTTATTTACCCAAATCCAAGACAGCTGGTAAGTGGTGAAACTTGGCTTGAAATTCATTCTCTCAAATGTCTGTGCTGTTTCTACCATGCCACAGACAGGAAAAAAGACTGCCACAGTAGGGCATATTGTGAACCTTTGCATAGGAACCAGCTAGAACAAGGATTTTACTCACCTTTCAAACAGATCCCAGGGTTTGTGGCTTAAGCACTACCTAGACAGTCCTGGGGTGTGGATATTTTCTTTAATGTGGGACAACCCCATCACTTGGCAAGGTCCATTGGGTGGCTGTTCCTGCATTTTGCAACTGTGGAAATCCTTGTCCAACTTGGAAAGGCTTTAACTGAAGCAACGATACAGGCTAATGTTCTTCTCCCCCTACCCAGGACCCAGGACCACTCAGGCACTCAGTTTAGTTGGTAGACAGGTAAGGACATGGTGGCTCTGCAGTGGAGCACTGTGGGAACACAGACCTTTTGGAGTGGTTAGGCATCAGAGGAGGCTCCCTGGAGAAAGTGACATATAATCTGTGACATCATGAAAATGAGAGGAGTGAGCTTCGGGAAGGGGTCAGTGAGTAATATAGCTGAGGGAAAGGACTCTCCAGCCTGGGACCACCAAGAGGAAGGGACAATACCAAGTTACTGGTATTGTCTCTCAAGAAGCCAGCTCTGTGCAAAGCTGCAGGCAGGAAAGTGTGTGCTTTCTTCTTCCTCGGTTTTCCCTTAGGTGCCTTTAGCTCCTTGCAGGTTTGCCTTCTTACCTCTCCCATCTCAGACCTTGAGTCTGCTTCTTTCTTTATGGACCTGCGTTTCCAAAGCCTCTCTTTCCCAAGGTGCAAGTGGTCAATAAGACCATAAATGTTCCTCCTTGCAGGGCAGGGTGCACAAAGCACACTAGACAATAGAGTATTAAGAGGATGAGCATCTCTTTTCATCCTGCCCTCTGCCACCTTAGCTTGCTTTCTCTCTTCTATCCCAGAGTGGGACACTGCCACCCAACTCACTCCATTTCCTCCGAGGAAAGTCTAGCCTTGTGTTTCTTGCTGTTGCAGAGGTTAATTCATTTGCTCTAGTCTGTCTTATAGGCAACTCAAAAGACCTTCAGTTAGGGCAGGAGTTTTGGAGAGACTGGGAGGCCAAGGTGGTTTGGAGGTCAAGGCTGCAGCTGCCAAAGTATATCTGTGAGTATCCAGTAAACAGCTCTCCACAGTTCATGGAAAGTGTTCGTGCTGGTTACACCACCAAGGAGGGAGGAGACCTCAGGCATTTCCTCCAGCTCTCTGAAGCTCAATTTCCTTCCTGCATCATACAGTTGTGCTGAGCCTCAAATGAAATAATAGATGTTGAAAGTGCTTCATAAATGGTAAAGCCCTGCGTGCATAGAGGACCATGTGTGATGCTGTCATTGACTATGCATAGGTACTTTTTGAGTGGATCCCCTCAGACTGTGTTCCCCAAGATTGTTCATGGACTTGCGAATACAATCTAAGGAGGGGGCTCCAATGGTAGCTAAGAAGCAACTTCTGCCCATGCCCAGGGTTGGCCTAAACCATGAGCTGGAGAGTTGGGCCTTCGAACACTTCTTTCACCTGGACTATCCAAGAGACTAAGGCTGTGCAGGCATGAAGCCTGAATTCCTTCTCCCTGATGATTCTGAGAGCCCATCCATGCTTTATGCAGTGAAACCTTCCAGGGAGGATTTTATAATCAGCTGGTGCTATTATGTCACTCAGATACAAGCTCTTGTCACAGGTTTTTCTTCCTCAGGAGGGTTTCTCTGACCCCCTGTCTCAAGTGTGTGCCATGTCCCTCTTTTGTATCCTATTGCTTTGTGGCCCCCATCACAACTTGCATCTGTCTTATTTGTGTGTTTGCTCATTGGTTGCCACTGGTAGATATCTTCTTGGACAGAGGGACCATACTTGTCTTGTTCACTGATTATAGCCCTAATACCTAAAGGAGTGCCTGGTACAGAGTCACTAACTTCATAAATATTTGCTAGATGAATAAAAGGAAGCCACAAAATTGTATAGCCAAGGAAGAAGGCAGAGAAGGAGAAAGCCTTCTCACCTCTGTCTGCCATATTGCATGAAGCACCCACCTGTGGGCATCCCCAAGGAGAAATGACCTGGGAGCACTGGCAGGGGAGAGGTGGGAAAGGAAGGGGAGGGGAGGGGAGGGGAGAGGAGGGGAGGGGCTGATTCAACCATGAGTGAATTTGAGGATTTGGCCACTGGTTCCTGAGCTTTAGAGGTCCTCAGGATATGATGGTATGAAGTGGTAGGTCCTATAAGAAGTGATTAGGCCATGAGGGCTCCTCTTTGGTGAATGGGGTTAGGTGCCTTTATAAAGGGGCTTGACATTGGAGTTGTCCCTTTTTACCCTTCCGTCTTCTGCCATGTGAGGTGTAGCCCTCACCAGACACCAGATGCTGGTGCTTTGATCTTGGACCTCCAAACTCCAGAACAGTGAGAAATAAATCTGTGTTCTGTGTCAGTTACCCAGACTGTGGTATTTTGTTACAGCAGCACGAATGACTAAGACAGTCACACAGCTAGTAGATTTCAAAGCAAGAGTTTGAATCAGACCTTGACTTCCAGTCCAGGGTTTTCTCACTGCATCAAGCTTGCTGCCTCCAAAACCTTGGAGTAGAGAAGAATAAAGCTGCTTTAGCAGAAGGCTTAGAGATGGTCCTTGGTGTGTCTGAAAGTAGTTTCCTGATGGTGGAAATGTAGGCAACTGGCTAGTGGTTAGCACTGGAGTCCTTGGGCTAGCTCACTCCCTTTGACCTCATGTCTCCTGTGTGTGGGAGGGGACATATGTCTTAAGCTCGCCAGTCTCACAGTAAATGGAATTTGAACAGATGTTTCAATGAGAAATACACAAAGGATGAGGATGTTATGCAATCGGAGGGAGTGCTAAAGATTAGAAATGAAATAATCTTATTGTTTTAAAGGAGAGAGATACTTTCAAGTTAGTGGCAAGAGACGCATTAAAACAATGATGTTGAAGTCAGGGTGTCAGTGAACAGCAGGCAGATTTGCACTACACTCACTTCCTCCAAATGCTCTTCTCAAGTAATAATGTTGGAGAGGTGGGAAGACCTCTTCTGGACTGTAGGAGAGCATCATTTCTCAGAGATCCAGGGAAAGAGGAAAGGGGGGAATACATCTGTTTAATGCAGGGTGGAAAAGTAAGAGAATGGGTTACTTTCCTCAGTAGGTGGGAAACATAAGACATCTCTTATTGCCCAAGGCAATGCAGACTGAGATCTGCCCGGGTGGTTCATGAAGGATGAGAAGGGATGCTCAGAGGCTGGGTGGAGAGGAAAGCTCTGAGCAGAAGGCAGGTAGGGTGGAGGGTGGGGAGGTGCTCTGCTCCATACATCATCGGGGCCAAGAAAGCCTGTGCTTGACGTAGGTGGCAGGTCTTATGTGCTCCTTGTAAGGAAAAGATAGACATTCTGTTCCCCAGCCTGCCTGTCCAATTCACCTTCCTTCAATAATACTGAAAATTTAAAAACCAATATTAATTGAGCAATTTATACTACAAGTCATTTTATACACATTAGTTTATTGGCTCTTTATGAGATACTAATGTGGTGGATGTCATTGTCTTCCTCATTTTGTAGATTAGGAAACTGAGGGTAGGACAGGCCGAGTAACTTTCTGAAGATGCAGTTAGTGGGTGGCAGGGTGAAGACTTAAACCTCCACACTGGACTGTTGAACTACATGGCCTCAACGTGCCTAGACGCTAAGATCATCTCTTCACCAGCAGACAGCCTTGACTATTACACTGTTTCTCCTCTCTACTCATGCCCAGCCTGATTCACACTGGTGTTCCTTCCTGTCAATCTCCCTACATAGTAGCCTGGGAGTCAGTTGGGGCGACGATGCTGTCCTAGGTCCTGAACTTTGTTTTGTAAAACTTGAAGTGTGAGTGGGCATAAAAGGAAGGGTCTGAGTCACGTTTTAAGCTCATTTATAAAAAGCTCACAGCAGTTACATGCTTTGTGTGGCATGGAATCACTGCTTTTTCAGGTAGTAACCAGTCCAGAAGCTCCCAGATAAATGTTCCACCCCAACTTTGTACTCCTCTGGGCTAAAAATGGTCCCAGGGGACTAGTTGAGTGGAACTGCTAGACCTCATCATAATAGCGTGGGTCAACACACAGTTTAACTTCCTGGAGCTCAATCCTCTGTCAGTTCTCATATGATTGATTATAACTGATGGGTTTTGTGGGGTTAGGGCAAACAAGGAAAATATTTCTATTTTCCAGTGGAGAAAAAAGACCATGACAAAGGATTTGTCTGATGTTAAATTACTTGTGTGTGATACCCAGGGTCATTCAACCTGGATTGAAAACTCTTTTTGCTCTTCTATGTCATCTCCCCAAAGTAATTGCAGACAGTAATTAAGAAAAGAGGAAGGGAGAGAGAAAAAGAGGAAGTAAAGAGAGACAGAAAGAGGCAAAAGAAGAAGAGATGCAGGGAGGCCAGAAAATAAAAAGAAGAAAGGTGCAGATATGTTGGGGTGAGGGAAGAGAATGCTCTGACCATCTCCTCAAGTGTCTGTCACTCAGAGAATGAATTTTCATCAGCTTCATGAATATCAACGTTTCACTTGAGAACATAATCCCGTGGGTATGCATTGTTCCCTATCTCCTATTTCAGTGGAAATCTACATTAGGAGTGGTCAGTTGCTTATCTTAATTACAAATTAAGAACCAAACTCTCTTCCTAATCCCATCATCCCTCAAGGTCCATGAATACTCCCCTACCCTCTTCTTTCCTCATTCTACTGCTATTCCAATACACATCGTGGACTGCCTTGTGCTATACAGTATATGCCTTTCTTCTCCATTTCCTCTTGCATTACCTTTGAATGGCAGGGTTTTATCCTATTGTTGTTGATTCTCTGGCTTCCCATAGCACAAAGCACATAGGTTCACAAAGAAGGTACTCAGTTTTGTTTAAATGAATAACAGTTTCTAGTTGAAAATATTTTTAGGATGCATCTGGGACTTAATTTTATAAAAGTGAGATAGCCGTGAATGAACCCAGTTACCTTATCTGACTCCTGGTTCAGTGTTTGCTCATTCCACTGCTCTGCAATCCATGCCAAAGCTCTGGGAAGCCCCTTGAGCCTGGAAGTCACTGATCAGGGTCTTCATGAAGGAAAGGACGGGTTCCCAGAACAGTGTTTTCAGTGTATTCTAGACTATGTTTACAGTAGCCGGACTTAAGAGTAGGTAGGCTCTTAGGAAAGAACAGAGAGGCACTGTGGGATTTTCCTGCACTAAAGCATGATTCTGCAGTCCACACAGCTACATCCCATTCCATGTCTATCCCTACAAGGTTAACAGACAGGAAAATTCCCATTTCTGGAACCCATCCATGAACCCAAGAAAGTCCAAGAAGGATGCTGCTGGGAAGAACTTATCCAAATGACTATAGTGTGTGAACCCAGAATCCTGGGAGATAAGCCATACTTCCACCTCCTACTTAGAGGAGAGGTAATAATTATAAACTCCTTTTTGGAAAAGAAAGGAGAGAGACAGCGATCACTGGACTTTCTAAAAGTACCGGAACTTTTCTCCCAACAAAATAAAAAGACAGTATCTGGACAATATCTGGTCCTGGCCAGGTAGTTCCAGCCTCTGAATAATGAGGCTTTGCTAAAACATTCAAGTCCCAGTTAAAGAAGAGATTTGGAAGTTCAGTCTCAGGAATTCCAGATGGGAACTGGCCAGTGAGGACAAGAACAGCTCCACAGCAGTGTCAGACACATAGTGACTGAACATCTTCATGAAACCCCAGTTGCCTCTTGGGACACAGGTGCTGTGCTTACCTCTTTTATCAGGGTTTTCTGGCCCATGGTAAGGGCTAATGGTATTACATACCTGAGACCTGAAGCTCCTTTTCAGTCCTAACATCTCCAGCTCCTTAGAATAAGTCCCCTTCCCATGAGGAATCTGAGGGAGTGTGTGTCCTTCCCCTTCTCCCATCAGTGTGTTATTCGTGGCATCCCTGCTGAGTTGACCCTGATGTTCCAGCTCACTGTAAGCTACAAGGTCCTTGGATTAAGTTGTAAATAAACTTTCCATTCCTTTTTCTTGCAATACCCCCCACTTCTTTTCTGCCTGGGCTGATGCATGTGATTTGATAGATACTTTCCTTCTCTATGCCTTCTATTCTCTGGCCAAGGCTAGGAATGCTGGTTTCACTTCTTAACAATAGGATCATGTCAAAACCTTGAGACAAGTCTCTTCTAAATGAGTTCAGTTCCCTGGGCTCCTATGATCAGGACAGAGAGGGCAGCATGGGAGGGATGCTTCACCTCCTCCTCATGATGAAAGAGCATTTCTCAAGGTGAAATTTTGCAGAGTGCTTTAAAAGTTTAGCAAAGATTGGGGCCATGGAGCTTTCACGGATACTAACAAACAGTCCACTAACAGCTGTTTGATTTCTGCTCTGCACTTTGAGATTTCACACAGGACACTCTGGATTGCAGTGATTCACCTGCAAAGCCCATGAAGCCAGCCTTCCCTCTTCCTCCTCATATACAAGCACTTTCTTACCTGCCTACCCTCAGCAGAGGGCCAAAGGACTCATGGACCCTTCCAAGGTCATCAAGAAGTCATTTTATATACAACCCACTGCTTTTTGGTAATAACTCATGCATCCATCCCAGATAAGTGAGCATCTCCCCTAGGTTTAAAAATCGCCAGAAGGCGTTGTGTTATTTTAGTTCTGCTTTTATTACATTGTGAACATTGGTACAAGGTTAAATACACACAGAGACAGACAGCAGAAGGCTGCAGAGAGCATACACATTAACATACTTGTACATAGAGAAGGAGTACAGAGAGACTGACAGAGCATACAAATACACATACAATACAGACAACAGCCACAGTAGCGCCGGCTGCATCTGGTATACATTCCTATACGAAACAGCATAGGATACAGACAGCAGATGTCAATTGATAAACATCATCCATGAAAATCCAGCCATTTGTGTTACATTTGACAACAACAATATACAAAGCCTTATTACATCTCCAAGGGGCAAAAGGTCTAGGGAGCCTCCAAGAGCTTTTCAAAACGGTCTCTGAGGCTGGTCTCTGAGGGCAGGAAGAAGCCAGCAATGACCACAAAGATAAAGAGGGGAGGAAACCGACTGTCAGGCTGAGAAGTGGGAACAACCAGCAGGAGTCAGTATGGACAATGGGACAGCATTTTTCAAGAATCTTAGTGACATCAAGACAATCAAAAGTGCTTCTCTGTGGCTGGGCGGGGCTCTGTCCAGACCCTCAGCCCCACCCCCACCTCCACTCTCCAGCCTTGCTGGAAATATCCAGAGATTGCAAATGACCGAAGGGGAGCCTGTTTTTGCTTCGTTTAAGTTATATTTGGTGGCTAAGTTTTCGCAGGCAGATAATAGGCAAAGGACGTCACCCCTGCATGGTAAGAACTGCCTTCAAAGCCTCTGTGCTGTCAGCCATGGGTTCTATTCCTGGCTCTGCAATCAGCTAGCTCAGCGATCTCAGTCAAGTCACTTAACCTCTCTGGGCCTCAGTTATTTCATCTGTTATATGAGGACTAGATGACCTCTAGAACCCTTGCAGCTCTTACAGAGGGAAATTCAGGTGAGTTTTACTAGCATCTTTTTCTGAAGGAGAAATAAAAGAAAAAGTACATGGTTGATCAAAGGTAATCCAGTTTTCCAACCATCCCTCTACCCATACCCCACAGTAATCTCCAGAGATCCGACCCTGAAATTAATCAAGGAATTAGACAGCTTGAGACCCAGCTCTGTGCCCAAACCCATCCAAAAAGGCTGCCTACTGTTCCGTTCATGGCAGACTTCTGAGAATCAAGAGTAAACTACTGCATACAAAGGTGAGCATGACATTGCATTTGCTTTGCCAACCCCAGAGCCCCACCCAGTGCCTGGCTAACAGGATATTTTTTATTATTTATTTATTTTTTTGAGACGGAGTCTCGCTCTGTCATCCAGGCTGGAGTGCAATGGCACGATCTCAGCTCACTGCAACCTCTGCCTCCTGGGTTCAAGCGATTCTCCTGCCCCAGCCTCCCGAGTAGCTGGGATTACAGGCATGCACCACCATGCCTAGCTAATTTTTTTACTTTTAGTAGAGAAGGGGTTTCACCTTGTTGGTCAGGCTGGTCTCAAACTCCTGACCTCAAGTGACCCGCCTGTCTTGGCCTCCCAAAGTGCTGGGATTATGGCTGTGAGCCACTGCACCTGGCCGATGTTTTTAGTCTTAACCCTCTGCAATGGTATATGGCAGTGTGGTTAGACTGAATTTCTGTGGGTATGAGTTTCAAACATTTCAGCCTTTCTTTTTGTTCCTAAAGCCCAAGTAGAGGAACCTCAAATAAACCCAAAGTTGAAAAAGGGAAAAACAAAGGGATTTGTTATCAAGGAATTGTCCCCTTCCTAGCAAAGCATTTGCCAGAGGATACAGTAATTCCTCCACCATCTCTGTCCATCTCTCCTGCCCTTTTCTCTCCTTTTCCACTATATTAGGAGAGAGAACAAGAGCTCTCTTGTCCTTATCTATCTGCAGGCAGGGTACCACTGGCACCCTGGGGAGTGTGTCACTGGAGGCTCTTTTTCTCTAAATATCTCTGGGTGGCAGCACTCATCTCTCTCTCTCTCTCTGTCTCTCTCTCTCTCTGTCTTCTCTGTTGCCCATGCTCAAGAAGCACCTTTTTGTGGCCATCTGAATTCTCATCACTCCGTGTCTTTTCTCATTGCTGGCCTCTAGCACCTATGGAGGCCCAACTGCCTGCCCAGCAGCCTCCCATTCCTAGAAATGGGATTAAGTCATGCCTTGGTCTTTTCTTCTAGTACTAAAAAAACCTCCTTAATTCCTGTAATTGGTTTTAGCCACTTCATAATCTTTGTTGTCTTGAAAATAGCATCTGTTTGCTTGGCTCTCCAGCAGCACTTTGGTCTATATACTTTTAAAAATTTGTTGGACACCTGTAATCCCAGCACTTTGGGAGGCTGAGGCGGGTGGATCACCTGAGGTCAGGAGTTCGTGACCAGCCTGACCAACATGGTGAAACCCCATCTCTACTAAAAATACAAAATTAGCTGGGCATGGTGGCGGATACCTGTAATCCCAGCTACTAGGGAGGCTGAGGCAGGAGAATTGCTTGAACCTGGGAGGCGGAGGTTGCAGGGAGCTGAGATTGTGCCATTGCACTCCAGCCTGGGCAACAAGAGCAAAACTCCATCTCAAAAAAAAAATGTGTTGGAAGCATTACAGATTACTAATTAAGCACCTGGCCTCTGAAGTCAAACAGATCTGAGTTCAAGTCCACTTACAGGCTATGTATTCATGGCAAGTTGCTTAGTTTTGCTGAGCTGCAGTTTCATGTGTAAGAAGGGACTCATGACACCACTTACAGCACTTGTAAAGACTGAATGGGGTCCTACATGCAAAGTGCTTACCACAGTACCTGGCACACTATGCTTTGGGAAAAAACAACCTTTCTGCCTTGCCTTCCAGTTTCCCTGTAGACCCAAGTATAATCCATAATCCAGCTATGTCCAATAGCACTTTCTGAGATGATGGGAATTGCAACACAGCAGCCACCAACCACAGGTAGCTACTGACTACTCAAAATGTGGCTGATGCAACTCAGAAAATGAATTTTTAATTGGATTTCATTTGAATTAATTTAAATTTAAACAGCCACATGTTCCTAGTGGCTACCGTATTTGTTAGTGGAGATTGCTTTCTCTATGGATGTATCTTGGCCTTTTGAACAAACCAGGGAAACTATGGTTTAAAACGTGGCCTGGACTGGAGGTCCCCACTTGACACTACCATTGAACCTTGAGCAAGTCAGTTCACTCCTGTGCCTCAGTTTCCTCACCTACAAAATTGAGAAGTTGACCAATATTCCAAGACCTCTTCCATCCAGGGCAGCTTTATATGAGTACATGGGCCATGCACAGCACTTTTGTAGGCAGGTGGCACCATTTACAGAGACTGCAATGGGAAGGGCATCCTTGGAGTTGTGCAACCTCATAATCTGGCTTCCATCTCTAAACATTCTGGGGCATGACGAGGCTGCTTTTCCAAACTGCCTCTTCTGACACCTCCCGTAAGTGAGAAGGGGCTTCCAGGCCACATCAGAATGCAATCTGTGAGGGGACTGAGGATGGAGAGCAGCAGGGAAGGAGTGCATACATATGGCAGGAGGTCAGATTCCCTTGGCCAGGGTGTGCCCGTCTGAATTCTCTTCACTCCATGTCTTTTCTCATCTCTGGCCTCTGCCTGGGTCCCTGCCCAACTGTCTGCTTTGGTCTCAGGCTCCACAGGCTGATGCTCATAGCCATTATTTAAGAGGGACAAGGCCAGGCACGATGGCTCATACCTGTAATTCCAGCAGTTTGGGAGGCCAAGGCAGGTGGATCACTTGAGGCCAGGAATTTGAGATCAGCCTGGGTAATAAGGTGAAACCCCATCTTTACTAGGAATACAAAAATTAGCTGGGTGTGGTGGCACACACCTGTAATCTTATCCACTCAGAAGGCTGAGGCAGGAGAATCACTTGAACCTGGAAGGTGGAGGTTGCAGTGAGCTGAGATTGCACCAGTGCATTCCAGCCTGGGCAACAGAGTGAGACTCTGTCTCAAAAAACAACAACAACAACAAAAAAGAAAGAAAGAAAGAAAAAGAATAGATTTCAAATTATTTAAAAGAAATAAAAAACAAAAAAGAGGGACTAATGTAAAGCATTGCTCCCCTATTAAAGTACTGAATGAGTGTACATGAAGTCTTAGTATCCATTAACACTTTAGCATAAAGTAGCCTATTCTAAAGTGCTAACTAGCTGAGAGTTGTTTTGCTAAGGAAGAGAGATATTTGGAGCCTGTCACTGGCTTGAGATGGGAGACTTAGGTGGGATAGGTGGGGGAAGAAAGCAGAGGTTGTGTGTGTGTTTGTGAGGCTCCACGAAGAGGTGCTTCATAGGGGATAAAACGTCCTGAAAGGGGATAATGGGGCTTTATAGTCCACTCCCCAAGTGGCGTCATTCTGCTCAATGCTAGCCTTGCATGAGGAGGGAAGATGCTTCTTGGACAGCAATGCCACTGCCACCCCGTCATCTCAGTGTCAGATCTTGCCTCTCCCAATTCAGTGAGGCACTGAATTCTGGCCCTGGTGAACTTCCTGCCCCAGGGTAGTTCTAGGGCTTGCATCCTTGCCCTTCTTTTCAGAAGCTAAGCTTCAGTGGGCCGGGTGCTAATCATGCATCCTTAGAAGCCAGTCCACGTGCTGAGGGTGCAGCCCAGCCCAATCTCTGAAGGCTCATAAGGTGCCCTTGTCACAGCAAGGTGGTGTGACTGCAGCTTCCACCTCTGCCTCGCTCTTTCCCTTTTAATAATAATAATGACAATAAAGTAGCAAAAACAAACACTTACTGAGTGAGGACTCTATGCCAGGCACTGTGTGCTAAGCACTTTCTATCCATCACCTCACCAAATCATCAAGCAAATCTTTCGTTGTTATGGGGATACAGGCTCAGAGAAGGACAGTAGGTCCTACAAGTCCACAGCCTTTATTACAAGTTTGAGCTGCAAGTCCAGCCCAGGTCTTTCTGGCTCCACAGTCCAAGCCCTTCCCTTCTCCTCCTATCTGCCCCCTTCTTCTCTTCTCTTTACTTCCCTTCTTTTTATTATTATTGTTTATTGATATATAACAGTTGCCCATATTTGAGGGTTACATGTGGTATTTGGATACATGGACGTAATGTGTAATGATCAAACCAGGGCAATTGGGATGTCCATCCCCTTAAACATTCAGCCCCTTTTTATGTTGGGAACATTCCAATTCCTCTCCTCCAGCTATTTTGAACTGTACAACAAATTATTAACTATAGTCACCCCACTGTATTATTGAACACTAGTTCATATTCCTTCAACGTAACTCTTTACTTCCCTTCTCTGTTAAAGGACATCTTAGAAGACAGATTCAAGCTCTGTCCTCAGGAAGACAGATACTCATACCAATGATTCTGAGTGTGAGATCAGTAGGATATGGATGTGTCCAAGATGTTTGGGGATGGAGGAGAAGGAAGGACTAGCTCAGGGAAGGTGCAAGATACATCAGGAGTGAACACTCTACAAAGGACTTTCCCTTGAACTGAGTCTTAATCATGGAGACGACATCCCTGTTTATCCTGAGAGCCTCTGCTTCCCCAGTACCTCCCACCTGTGGATTCTATTGAGGTAGGAAGAAAACAGGAAGAGGAAGAGCAATGAGCTTCTAAGCTAGAACTAATTAACATTCCCCCACTTCCCACTCCTTTCTTCTCTTTCTTCCAAAAACGCTGTATTTATTAAGCACTTACTGGGAGCTGGGGGATGAATATATAAAAAAGAGAACCCAATACCTGCTCTCAAGGTCTCACCTCCAAGCCAGGAGTAGGTATAGCCATGACTTGTACTGTCAATCAGCAAGAGAGGAATGGGCTTTAACAGCTCAAATGGAGTGCTCTGCAAGCCTGGGGGGTGAGGAGGTGTCTGAGCCAGTATTGAGGAATGGATGTCGTAGGATGCGAGAGACACAGAAGGCCAGGAGGAAGCCCTTAGAGGCAGAAGGAATGGAAATAAAGGTGGCTGCTGGGAAGATCTTATGAGGAGTGAGAAGCTTAACCCATGTATGGAGAGCTCAAGGTTGTGGGAAACAAGACTGGTGACAATTTATGGCCAGCTTTGGGGTCAAGGAAAAGATTTTGAACAAATGTTTGCTAGGGTATGATTGATCCCTGAAGTGGCATTTCTCATTGCTGTGTTCAAGAACATTCGTCTAAAGTGTCGAGGAGGGAGGCCTTTCTCATTCTCAACACGGTCTCAGACCCCATGACTGATGCCCTTTAACCACAGCCAGTGTCTTGTGCTTGGATGGTTGTAGTAGTCTATTCAGTGGTCCTCCCGTTTTCAATTGGATCCTGCCACAGCCCCCCTTTCTCCTCACAGCAGTCAGAGTGATTATTTTAACCCATAAATCAGATCACTTCCCTTCCCTCCCCCAGGTTTGATGAAAATCACGGCACTTGAAAATGATAGCGGAGACACCAGAATTTCTAGAAGCAATCTCAGAACACAAGCCAGGCTGGTCCCCCATGATTGCAGGTTCCTCATTCCTCATCCATTTATTTGGCCCATGACGCTGTCTTGTCTTCTCCTTTCCCCAGGTCAAGGCTTCAGGGTGTCTCCTAGCAGAGCTGGTCCTCAGAAGAGAATCTACAGGGGCCCAGGACATGGTTCTGGGGGTCCTCCCACTACAGTGTGTAGCTCAGTGTCCAAACTTATGGGAGGCAGCATGCAAACTGAATCTGGTCTGCAAAGGGATTTCTTTGACTGCCATTGTTTTAAAACTTGGGAAAATCTGTGTGAAATCTGGATTCCTATCTTCTCTTGAAAAATGAAAAAATGTAGTCACATAGGATCTGCATTCCCACATGGAAATGTTTGCAGGAATCTCAATAATTGGCTCCTTTAGCTGGGGCTGTGCTTTCCAGTTTGCCACAGTGCCCACCACTTCTCATTGTTTCCTACCTATCCCACTTCTATCCCATTCTTCTTTTTTTTTCTTTTTTTTTTTGAGATGGAGTCTCGCACTGTCACCTGGGCTAGATTGCAGTGGCGCGATCTTGGCTCACTGCAACCTCCGCCTCCCAGGTTCAAGTGATTCTCCTGCCTCAGCCTCCCAAGTAGCTGGGATTACAGGCGCCTGCCACCAGGCCCAGCTAATTTTTTGTATTTTTAGTAGAGATGGGGTTTCACCATGTTGGCCAGGCTGGTCTCGAACTCCTGACCTCGTGATTCACCCGCCTCAGCCTCCCAAAGTGTTGGGATTACAGGCGTGAGCCACCATACCCGGCCCCCACTTCTATCCCATTCTATGCCTAGCCCTTGTAGGCACTGTAAACCCTAAGCTTCACAGTTTCTAACATCTCTTTCAGCCCACCGTGTTATTTTTAGCTTACAGTAAATTTTAATCAAGATGGCAGCACTTGGAGAGTTTGCTTTGAAGTCTCGCCTGTGGTGGATGGAAGGGTGTTAAAGAAGTTTTGGGAGGCAGAAAATTGGTTGGAGGAAAACAATGTGAGAGAATGAACACTCTCTTGTGGACCTGGAAATCTCACCAGGTTGGACACCCTTGTTTGACTAATGGGGAGGCCCCACTGGTTCCTAGGAGATTACACCTGGCAAATCTCAAGTGTAGTTGCAAGTAGACTCTGGGTACTAAGACAGCAGGCACCGTATTGTGTCTGGTACATAGTAGGCCATCATTAATCTGTTGTGTAATAGATGGATGGATGGATGGAAGGATGGATGGATGGATGGATGGATGAATGGATAAATAGAAGGATGGGCCAGACAAGAAAGAGCTGCTCTGGGAGAGGTCATTTTGGGACTTCTCCAGATGCAGACAGCCTGGATAATTGACGCTTCTTTCCCTCAGCTTCTAACTGTGTGATTTAAAAGTCTGGCCTGCAGCCAAAACAGCACAACTGTTACACATTCCATAGATAAATCAACTCCCTGATGGTTTGAAACTAAGGGGACCTACAGAATGTTAGCCCATAATATATGAGCCAGCACGCCCACTTAGTTCTCAGAGGGATGGCCGGGTGGCCGGCCTGTTTCAGGAACAGCAGGAAGATGCCTTGCATCCTTGCAGTCTGACTGTTTTCATGTCACTGCCAGGCTGGGACATATCTAGGGGATGGACTGGTAGGCAGCCACCCTAAGAGGAACCTTGAAAGAAACCCTGGACACAGGGCTTGTCTTTGCAAAATTCTGCCAGCCAGCATTGCAACAAACAGAAGGAGAACATGTGTGCTCAGAGCACGCCTGGGCCAGCCATGCCCCTCTGTGTGGGCTGGCCTCCTCTTCTCTCCCTCTCCTCTGGTCACCTGTCCAGTGTCCCCAGTTCTTTTGGCCTCTGTGGACTTGTTTTCATCTGGCCCCCATGCTAGAGAACACAGCCCACAAATGCAGCTTAGTCTATGAACCCCAGGAAAGGTGAGAAGGAAGGAGAGAGGAAAAAACAGAGCAGTGCTAGGTGGAGCAGTCAGCTTGCCCAAAGTCACACAGCAGCTACGTAGTGGAGCCTGGGTCTCTCTGACTCTAGGGCTCAGGCTGTTTGATGAATAGACACCAAAGAGTTGGCAGTGGGCAAGATGCTTTCACCCTGAGGTTTGGGTCTATCCCAGATAGAGCTCTGAGAAATCTACTGGGGCAGGATGACCAGCTTATTCCACCTTGCTCAGGCCTTTCCTGGTTTTTGCCCTGGAAGTCCCATGTCTCAGGAAACCCCACATGACTGGGCGGATGTAGCCTGGTTGGCCATTGTCATCAGGAGGTAGGTCATCCTCAGGCTCGTGGTCCTGTTTGGCTGTACTGTGATGGGCAGTTTGAACAATATTAATGGCTGGCTCCCGACTCCAGACATTTTGATGTAATTGGTCCAGGATTCAACCTGGGAACTGAATTTTAAAAGCTTCCCAGGCGATTCTAATGCACAGCCAACATTGAGAACCGCTCCACTTGAGGAATCGAGCCTGGCACTGTCACCGGGTTAACCCATCACCTGGGTAGCTTTGTCCATGTACCTCCAATGATTTCCTTCCAAAATAAGTAGAAACTCCTCAGCCTGGCAGCCAAGAGCTTTCCCCTGCTGGCTCCAGCCTAATTTTAAAGCCCTATCTTTCCTCAGTTCTGTTATGTTTTCACTCTATTCCAGATAAACTCCCTGTTATTTTGGGGAATTAACCCTAGGAGTTCTAATGCAAGAGGTCCCTAGACTTGGTGCAACTGTTTTCACAATCCCTTTCTGAGGCTCCCTGTTCACTGGAAGTTCTGTGGGTGTGCAGAGGTGCACTGCAGAGGACATTCACTTTTAGCTCATATAATAGCACATTACACCTCTGAGCACCCTAGCTGATAAGTAACAAACAATTCAGAAAACAGAGACCAGGGAATGGAGGGCTAGGTTCGGGCAGCAAGCCACATGTGGGAAGAAGTCTGGGCCAAGGACATTAACAGCAGAGGAGAGCTCGGGCCGATGAGGGTCTTTAAGGCAGGGGATGCTAATGAAATAGGAAGAGAGTGGCAGGGATGAGGGGGCTATCAGGGAGGCTGGGGTCGGGAGGAAAACCCTCTGCTCCTATCCCTGTTTGGCTCTGCCTGAGATAAGTCCCTGAGTCCTGCTGAGCATATGGACTGGGAGCCTGCTGGGAAGACACAGAAGCCCCCTGCTAAGCCACAGTCTCAAATAACAATGTGAATGAGGACTGCCTTATGCTTGCAGAGCCTGACTTAATTGGTATTTCTCCTAATTATCAGATTTAATCACCACCTCTCCAGTGAAATAATTTTTGACTCAAATGAGAGATTAGTATAAAAAAAGAACAAGTCAAAAAAAAAAATAGAAGGGAGAACAAAATTTAGTTAGAGTTTTCATTTTAAAATGACTTTGTGCGTGTACAAATTGTACACAAAACATTTCCTTTTCCATTCTATCCATCCGACAGGAGTCAAAATGCCAGGGTTTCCAAGGAGACCCCTACCCTTGTCGGCTCTGTAGAGTTGGAAGAGAAGCCCAGGGGCTCTGAGGTTGCTGAGGCTGGGAATCCCCAACCCCAGATGGCTCTCGTTCTTTGATGCCTTGTATACGGTACCCCTTGGGCCTGGCAATTCTGCTGAAGGGTCCAGAGGAGACTCACAAAGGTTTTGGTAGATGATGTGTGTATGTGTGTGTGTGTGTGTGTGTGTGTGCGCGCGTGTGTGTGTGCACACGCGCGCGCGCGCAAGTGCATCCACAGGGTACCAAAAAACAAGTAGGAGTTGCATTATTGGCCTGGCACAGTGGCTCATGCCTGTAATCCCAGAGCTTTGGGAGGTCGAGGTGGGCAGATTACTTGACATCAGGAGTTCGAGACCAGCCTGACCAACATAATGAAACCCTGTCTCTACTAAAAATACAAAAATTAGCTGGGCATGGTGGCATGCACCTGTAATCCCAGCTACTCCAGAGACTGAGGCAGGAGAATCGCTTGAATCACCACTGCAGTGGTGGATACTGCAGTGAGCTGAGATGGCACCACTGCACTCCAGCCTGGGTGACAGAGCGAGACTCTGTCTCAAACAGAAAAAAAGAAAAGAAAAAAAAAGGAGTTGCATTATTTCCTTTTAGGAGTCCTATTTGGCTAAGTGGTCACAGTTGTCAGGAGGTGGTCCTGCTATATAAATGAGGGAGGTCCTCTGGACTCACAGCAATCATTAGCCAAAACATTAGCCAGAACATTCCTTATCTCCATGGAAAAGTTGGATAAATGTTAGTGTTGAGGCGATCAGGGAATGGTTCCCCACCTGCAAGAAGACAACTAGTGACAGATGGCCAATCTCCAAGTTCCCTTGCTACTGACGCTGAGATTCTGTGATCCAGGCTGGCAGGACAGACAGACTGTGGGACAGGGGAGGGGAGAGAGGAGCAGAAGCCTGTGAAGAAAGTGTACTGTGTGGGACAGTAAACAAGCAACATGATGAGAGGGAGGAGAAGTGGGGATTGGGGCTTGGGAACCCTAAGACTTCTTGAGCATGAAGAGAGCCTGTGCTAGGGTCTGAGTTCAGGAGTGGTGCATGCAGGGCACTGGGCTTCAGGGAGGAGGTTGCAGTTGCCTTAACCTACCATCAGGATGCCAACACTTGATGCACACAGTAGTGCGTGCAAGGAGGAAGGGGTGGAGAGGAGACATAAGTGTTCACTGAGCCCTCACCATGCACCATGATGTGTAAGACACTTCCATGCATTTACTCCCTACAACAACCTTGAGAAGAATCCATCATCATCCTAATTTTATGATTGACAACATTCATAAAATTGGGGGCTTAGAGAAATTAAATGATTTACACATAGTAAATATTGACTGCTGGTAAAAGGAGAGCTGAGACTTCAACTCAAGTCAGTATGATTTCTAAACCAGCCCATTCTCTACCGAATCACCAAGGCTTGGGTAGCTTGCTGGTCAATGCAATAGTGGTTTTTATGAGTCAGGGTTAGGGTTCATTCAGCTTAAAGCTGTTGTAACTACTGATGCCATTGAGCCTAGATTGAACACTAAGAGGCTGAATATTTTGGAGCCTGTACCCTCAACCCTCTGTGGCCTTTTAGCACTTCATCCTCCTCATCCTTCTTTGACTGGGTGTTCCTGGAAAGCTCAAGAGGAACATAAAGATCCAACAGGAGACTCCTCCCCCACCACATTCCACCCAAGACTCTGCTCACGTCACACTTCACTTTTCAAAAACCTTCACCAGCGGCTGGGCATGGTGGCTCATGCCTGTAATCCCAGCACTTTGGGAGGCCAAGGAGGGTGGATCATGAGGTCAAGAGATCAAGACCATCCTGACCAACGTGGTCTCTACTAAAAATACAAAACTTGCTGGGTGTGGTGGTGCATGCCTGTAATCCCAGCTACTCGGGAGGCTGAGGCAGGAGAATTGCTTGAACTCGGGAGGTGGAGGTTGTAGTTAGCAGAGATCGCACCATTGCACTCCAGCCTGGGCGACAGAGGGAGACTCTGTCTCAAAAAAAAAAAAAAAAAAACAACTTCACCACCATCCCTTTCAGTACACAACACACTGGACCAAATTTTCTAATTTCTGAGTTGGTATTTAAGTCCCTATGCATATGGCCTCAGTGGGCTCTTCCAGGCCTTTTGTCCATTACTCCTCCATAGTCCAACCTAAAGAGATACCTCTGGGGCTGCTTTCCTCCTAGTTCCATTTACTTGAAATTCTTTCCACAGATGCTTGGGTGGCTGAGGTGGGAGGATGGCTTGAGGCCAGGAGTTCGAGACCAGCCTGGGTAACAACATAGTGAGACCCCCGTCTCCACAAAAATTAAAAAAGTTAGCTGGCATGGTGACACACGCTTGTAGTCCCAGCTACTTGGGAAGCTGAGGCAAGAGGATTGCTTGAACCTATGAGTTGAAGGCTGCAGTGGGCTGTGATTGTCCCTCCCGCCGCCCACTGCATTACAGCCTAGGTAACAGAGAGAAACCTTGTCTCTTAAAAAAAAATTCTTTCCCTCTCTAGACCCAACTCTTATTGGCAAAATCCCTGCTCAAGGCCATTATTTCCATGAATGCTTTCCTGGCCCATTCTGTTGACAATATGACTCCCCTCCAGGTCATTCAGTGAGTTACAGAGCTGGGCCTGCCCTACGGGAACCCCACTTCCCTGGCCCCTAGTCCGGACTTCTTCTAGAGAATCTTGACCCTGGAGATGCCCCTAACCTGACACTGACACTGGGCTGAAGGGGCTCCAAAGGAACTCCGGCTATTGAAGGTTCTCATTTCCTCCTTCTGTGGTCAGGGAGGCTGAGATTGGGCAAGAGCCCTGAATTTGCCTCCTAGATCTGTGCTTGCCCTGTTGGTCCTGGGCGTGGCCCAGATAGGGCTTGCTGCATTCCTCACAAAGCCCCTGGAAAGACCTTTTCTCTTCACTGAGTCATCAGTCAGATGGGCAAAAGGTCATTAAACTTCAACATCTCCTATAGATGAGCATTCCCCCCTGGGCCTCTTAGCCCCATACAGGGACTCCTTTCAACACACACCCCTCCCTTTACACACAATCTGGAGGAAATAGGACCAGAAACACCAAGGAAGGCCTCTGGCTCAGGTCTGACCACCACGGCTGGGAGCCAGCCTGCCCTTCCTCCTTCCTGCAGTGAATATGGATCCGAAGTCACCACCGGCTGCACTTCTCCAGAACGTAGTAGCGCATGTGGGCTCAGAAACCGCTGGAGCAGAGTGTGAATAATGGGAACTGCTTCTGACTTAATTAGACTCACATTAAAATCGCACTCCCTGAAGCTTGCAAAGGCGTCAGGGAGGCCTCATTCCTCCCTGCTCGGTGACCTGGAATGCTCTTCTCATTCCAAACACCTCCTGTTTCATCGGCAGGAGAATTCTGTCCCCTTTGTCTCCATGTCCCTTCTTGCTTCCTGCTTCTTCTCCTTCATTTTTCCTCTTCTCTTACTCCCTCTCAGTGTCTGCAATTGGACTTTATGTCACCGCCTCCACCGTTGTGATTATTCACCACTCTGCTCTGCTCCTCTCCCCAACTTTTGCCTCCACCTTCTCGGGTACTCTGCAGCCCCACGCTATGCATCTACAAGGTCTCTCTACCCAGGAACTATGAGCGCAGGCCAATGCCTTGGCATCCTCTGGTCATGGGAAGGCCTGGAAAGGCTGGAAGAAGGGGTGTCCTTCTCACCTGACTCTTGTATCCAGGCCTGTATATTTCTGACCTCTTTCTGACGAAGAGGAAATAATGGTAATGACTGATTTCATTTGCCTGTAGCTGAGGACAGAAAAAAAGGCCATTAGGAGCTATGGATGGAAACCCCTATTCTTTGAATGCTCCTAAGCCAGGGTTTCTCAACCTGGGCAGTACTGACATTTGGGGCTGCATAATTCTTTGCTGTGTGTGTGATGGTGGTTGGGGAAGGGGGGAATTGCTCTGTGCATTGTAGGATGTTTAGCAACATTCTTGACTTTTAGCCACTAGTTGCCAGTAAACTGACATCATCCCCAAGTTGGGATGATCAAAAACATCTTCATACATTGCCAAAGGTTCTCTGGGGTGCAAAACTGGCCCCCGGTTGAAAACTGCTGTTTAAGTAAGCTTGGCTTCTCATTTGAGCATCTGTGTGGTTTCAACAGAAACATGCTGGCCTTGGTCTTCAGGTCCTGGATCTGCCACTTCCCTCTGCCTACCCTTCAGCTCTCCTACCCTTATGTTCTCTGAGTTGGGTTTTTTCATTCTGCAAATGGGGCAGTTGCCTACTTCACAGGATTAATGCAAAGGACATATGAGATACAAACTATGAAGCACCACATAATATTACATAAAATATATTTCAGCACTCTAATATAATTACTGGGTGCAAATAAGACTAAAGCTAGACACTCAAGGGAGAGTTAATGTTGAGTGTTGATGGAAAAGGTCATGTCAGATGCTCAGTGGACTAGATTGGGAGATTTGCAAAAAATAGATAAAAGGGAAGAAGGGACCCAGCAGTCAGGATGGCAAAAGGAGAACAACATGAAAGCAGAAGAGAAAGATTTTCATAAAATTGGGGCCCCGAGAAGCACTGTGGCTAAGATGCTGACCATTGGTCTGGGGTGGTCTTCTCTCTAAACAAAGGGAATAATTTGAGGAGTCAAATAAGGGCTCTGTAACCCAGAGTTAAAGAGGAAGGATGGCTAGACTGTGGTGAAGGGGATGACCAGAAATATTTTGGAGACATCTTGCCTAGCCTAGAAGAGAGAATCTGGACAAGGAGGCTCCAAACTAGGAGTTGACATACCCCCAGTTGAGAAAAGACAGCTTCAGAAACAGACTCATCAGGGAGCAGCGTGGACTCCCCAGCATTTCCCCAGCATCTCCCATTTTATCCCCTGGGCATAGTACCCTGATTTTTCTTTGAGGAACCATCCATTTGCCATTCTCTGGCCATGTGGCTTCAGAAGTGAACATGACTATCACATCCTCTAGGTTGCAGCAACAGATTCAGGGATGAGCATATAATTCAAGTGCGTCCATCAGAACCAATGAGCATTAGCCCTGGGGCTTCTGCCTGAATTACTGGAAAGGATGCACACTCTTTTTGTTAAGGTTGCTGATTTGGAAAGATGGATGTAGAGGAATCTGTCTGATAAGGACACCAACAGAGAACAAAGCAGAACAAGAGATGGACAGAAATAGATCAGTGATGACATCATCTGTGCACCTGGATCTAACCATGCCTGAAGCCCAGTACTCCAAGCATTTGTAGTAAAACAAGGCCATAAATTCCACGAAAAAATAATGTTTTTTCTGCTTAGTCCAGTTTGAGTTGATCTTGTGAAGCTGAAAGAGTCCTTAGTAATATAAGTAGGCAGAATAGTGAAACAGCAAAAAGCCTGGCCAGGAAACTAGTAATTCTAATCTTTACTGTGGGTAGCCATCTCACCTCTTTCAGTTTCAGCTTTTGCTCATCTATAATACAAGGATGTTGAACAATATGGTGTTAAAGGACCCTTCATACCAGTGAGTGTGATGATTCTGACCACTCTACGACCAATAATTCCTGCCTATAAATAGTGCACACCAAGACTTCTCAGGGCCAATTCGCAGACACTATTCAGCTATTCAGTGTGGCTTTTAGTTATCTATTTGTCCCGACAGCTGAGGGCTAACAGGGCTGGCCTTGGACAAAACTGTCAAGTCAGGGAAGTTTGGCTCCGTTGGAAACGTAATGCTCCTTGGGTGTTATAACACTCTTGGTTCTTTATCCCACTGCCCCTGAACCCCATCCGACACAACAAAAACCCAGGATATCAGACTTTTGACCTTTAGTCTGAATGGGATTTAAATGGGTTTTTGCCTTTCAAGGCAACTGGGGCAAACATTTGGCCAGGCTCCTAATAATCTTCACTGAGAGGCACTTTACGGCCCTCAGGGAAGCTGGCCTGAAGGTGAATTGTCACCAGTGACTTGCCTTCAAGAAGGGTCACATCCCTAAGACTAGACTCCAGGTTCTCGGGAGGGGGCAATGTAAGCTAATTTCATTCCAAGCTGGAACTCAAAAGAGATTGACAGACTGGAGAGGATATTTACAAAAGGGTCCTGGCAGTAGCAAATTGCTAAATTGAAATGTTTCCAGTCTTCTAAAGAGTCAGGGGCATTAGTACACTTTAGCTGAGGCTAATCCTATTATTTGGAACTCTATCAGTACATTCCTCTGGCTTGAGCCTAATCTCAGGGGAGGATTACTGCAGGGGGCTGTTTTTCATGCTTTCAGGATGTTTCCTGGGTACATGGCTAGATAGGATAATACTGCAGCAGGTCTGACTCTTGTCCCCATTTTCCGCCCAACCAAACCCCACAACATTCTCTGGGAACAGTTTATGGCTAGTTATGACAAGCTAGTGTGAAAGTCTATTTTGCAAGTAATGAAAAATAACAATTGAGATATACTTTCCACCCTAACTTTCAGGCTTTAGGTGGCGCATTCGGTGGCCCGTTCCCCTGGATGCCTGATGTAGGAGGAGAGAATCTTGCAACACCTAGGATACTTATTCAGTCTCTTTGGGGCTGTCAGGTGCCATGGCTCTTGATGCCCCTCGACGGTGGACATGGTGATGGTCTCCTGTGCTGAAGCAAGCCCATGCACGTGTGTGAACAGGGGTGCCTGTGTTTCCTCTAGATCAGGGGCTAGTAAATGTTTTTCTGTAAAGGGCCAGGGAGTAAATATCTTAGATTGTAAGTTCTCTGCTGCAACGATTCAACTTTGCCATGATAGCTTGAAAGTGACCATGAACAACACATACATGAATGACGTGGTTGTGTTCTAACAAAATGTTATTTATGAAAGCAGGTGGCACCGGATTTGGCCCCCAGGCCTCGTTGGCAGACCCCCGGGCTAGACACCAACTGTGCTGAGTGAGCTGGTTTACCAGTGTAAACTTAGTAGTGACAGTCTGCCTATTTCTTTTGCGCTCCTTCTGCAGTGGGTGTTGGATAGCTAGTCTCTTGGGAAAGTCTGAGGACAGCTGGTGACAACAAAGGGAGTGGATGAAATGGCTCCTTGAGATTATTCCTAGTGCCCAGATGCTGGGGTGCAGGAAAGATGAAGGATGACGGAAAACTCTTCCTCAGCGTGTCTATTTATGGTCTCACCTTGGGTGGTGTCTCCACTGGTGAGGAAAGGCACTTAAGGATAACATGCACAGCCCAACGCAGGGCTGAAGTCTCTGACCGCCCATTTATCAATTCTGCTGGTTGTGTCGTTCTGTGGCCTATATTTCACTATTCAACTCCTTGCTCTTCTCCTTAGCATAGTACTTTGCATATTTACAGTGGCTGTGTTTCATAACTATTTGTTGACTATCTGCCAACTATGTGCCAAGCCTTGTGCTAGCATTGTCCTTCAGAGCAAAGAGACCCGGGTCCCTGGCCCCAGAGGGCTCACAGTGCAAAAAGAAAAACAAACCATTACAGTACGATGTGTTAAGTGTTGTGACAGTGGTGGGCAAATGGTGCTTTTGAATGACAAGCTCCAGGGCAGGCTGGGAAGGGGAGTAACCCCAAGGCCCCAACTCTTTCAGGGACAGAATTCCAGAGCACACAGCGCCACGTGGAAGAAATCACTCACCTCTTGGCAGCCACTTCAGCACAATTGAGGGCTGTTCACCTGCTTAGAATCACAGTGAGCTGCGGCAGAGGCCTCCAAAGCACATTTGTAGAAATGAAGAGCGGCCCATTCAAGGAAAAAACTCCCCCTGTTTGCTTCTTACAGCAGTTTTTGTTTATCTCATTATCTCCCAACCTGAAGAACAGGACCATCTGGCATGCGGGCATGTTAACAAGATCATAAATTAGGAGGAGAAATGAAGCCAGATTTCCATAATGGTCGCAAGACAGAAATCAACAGCGCTGGGATGGAATTTGCTTGGAAGGTGGGGTGGGAGGGAAATGGAGCAAAATAAAAATGCCTCAGCACATCCAGCCTGAATGAAAAACACAAATCCAGAGTCATTTAGAAGGAGTGATTTAAAAAAAAAAAAGTGCTGGCAAAGCATCTCTCCTCTCCATTTTTCTCCCCCTTTTCTCTCTCTTCCTGTTTGCTGGGTCTTCCCTTAGGAATGGGGCCAACTCCAATCCTCATGTTCTCGTAGGTCGTGATTGTAACAATTGTGTGAAAACTCGTTTTGCAGAGAAAGAGGCTCACTCAGTGCGCGTGGCCGTCTACGTGGGCCAGAGCTCTGGGGCAATGTTTAGCAACTTCTGCAGAGTGTTTCCTGGGATGTCCAGCATTTCCTGGGATTCTGGGCTTTGGGTATGGCAAAGGCAGCAACTGTAGGTAGTTAATGTGAGACAGCATTGCCCACTAATCACCTGGAAGCTAGGCATCCCCGTTACATGAGCATGCAATCCCAGCTTTGCCCAGTGTTAGCCCTCATGAAATTGCTCTTGGCTTCTTGGCAGAGAGAACCACCCCCCCATTCCCCAGAGTGTTATTAAATGAGTATTAAATGCCCCATCTATGGTGGTTCTGGCCTCTTCCCCTCCTCCGCCGCAGCATCTCTCAGTCCTAACTCCTTCTCTGGCCTCCTTCTCTAGAGTCTCTTTCCCTTCTTTCCCATCTATCCCAATAATAAAAACACCTCATCTGTTTTAAAAATGAAGAGAGTAGGAGATAATTGTTTTCCAATGATTGTACTTTTAGAAGAACATCAAGGAAAAAGGTTGGTCCTTTTTAAAAATTAGGGGGATATTTGAAAAGAGCAAACTTGAAGAAACCAAATGCATGCCAGTTTTAAGCTACCTGATGGGCTGAGACTGTGAGGGTGAAATAACACGCTCTTTTATCAATTGGAAAAGTCACGTTATTATGGATTCACTTTGGTGATGTTTTGTAGCATGAGACTCCAAATACTGCCTGAGAATTTACCTCTACTCAGACTCTTTTCAGAGGGCAATTCATTGACAATTTTTTCAATTTCTTCCAGGATTTTTCACCAATTTGGGCTTTTAAAGTTTTTATAATGTTGATTTTGATAATATACAATTTTGATGGTAGTTTCCTAGAAATTTTCTCTTTTGTGGATATTAACAAGACCCTATTTTAGGCTGGGTGTGATGGCTCACACCTGTAATCCCGGCACTTTGGGAGGCCAAGGAGGGTGGATCACTTGAGGTCAGGAGTTCAAGACCAGCCTGGCCAACATGGTGAAATCGTCTTTACTAAAACTACAAAAAGTAGCTGGGCGTGGTAGTGCATGCCTGTAATCCCAGCTACTTGAGAGGTTGAGGCAGGAGAATCATTTGAATCCAGGAGGCAGAGGTTGCAGTGAGCCAAGATCATGTCACTGCACTCCAGCCTGGGTGACAGAGCAAGACTCTGTCTCAAAACAACAACAACAAAAACCCTTTTTTATATCCACTGTGGTTTCTTACTTTATTTTGGTCTTATTTTGTGTATGCAGATCTTTCTCTCTAGTTTGTTCTCATTAATGTGGATGCATGCTTTGCATATTTTATTTGTATTTATTTAAGCCACAATTTTTGAATTAACTAATCAATTCTGCTTTTATTTAATTAATTTTGGCTTTCATGATGATCAATTATGCTCTCCTACTTTTTCAGAATTTATTTAATTGTATCCTTTTACATTCTGAGATGAAGGGATAATTCATTGGATTTCATTCATTTTTGTCCCATTAATTCATGTTGTTTTCTTTACAGCCTAATATATGGTTAATTTTTGTAAATATGTTTTTACTTCTCTGCATGTTAATGATGGAAATAATTAATTATTGAATAGTCAATATTGACCGCTTTCTTTAGTCTTTGAATTCTGAATTGTTCAAGAAATATTCCCCTTTATCTTGCTGTCACCAATACTGGAGTGCTGTGGTGTGATCACGGTTCACTGCAGCCTCAACCTCTTGGACTCAAGCGATCCTCCTGCCTCAGCCTCCTGAATAGCTGGGATTACAGGCGCACACCACCACTCCTAGCAAATTTTTAAATTTTTTATAGAGACAGGGTCTCGCTATTGCTCAGGCTGGTCTTGAACTCCTGGCCTCAAGCAATCCTCCCACCTTGGCCTCCCAAAGTGCTGATATTACAGAAGTATTCTGATGTAACACTAGTATGTGTGTAAATAGATAGGACTGTTAGATTTTCATCATGGATTATAAACTTCATAAATAAAAAATGTGTACTCTAAGTGGTTTATCACTTGAATTCTGTGCAACACTGCTTTATATTATATTTGTGTCACCTGGTGTTTTTTTGTTCTTGTTGCTCAGCTCTAAACTTTTACATTTTTGAAGTAATTATGTTGTAAGTGTATATCTTGTAGATAACATAAAGCTATACTTTATTTCTTGAACCACTGTGAAAGTCTGTGTTTTAATGTAGGAGTTAGACCCACTTATCTTTGTCTATTACCTGACCTGTTTGTCCTTATGTCTGTATTATTATTATTATTCATATTTTGGTTTGCTGCATTTTTTTTTTTTTTAGACGGAGTTTCACTCTTGTTGCCCAGGCTGGAGTGCAATGGCACGATCTTGGCTCACTGCAACCTCCACCTCCCAGGTTCAAGTGATTCTCCTGCCTCAGCCTTCCGAGTAGCTGGGATTACAGGCACATGCCACCACATCCAGCTAATTTTGTATTATTAGTACAGACGGGGTTTCTCCATGTTGTTCAGGCTGGTCTCAAACTCCTGACCTCAGATGATCTGTCTGCCTCGGCCTCCCAAAGTGCTAGAATTACAGGCATGAACCACCGTGCCTGGCCGGTTTTCTGCTTTTTATGTTTTTTTTGCTGTTTGCTTTATTTCATACCATTAGTTGTATGAGACCGTGTTTTGTTTTGTTTTTTCCTCTATAGTGTTATATTTAACTCTATAAGTAGTTACTTTTGATTTTTAAAATATTATAAAACCTATATAGTTTTTATGATGATCACAGTCATTAATGAAGCAGCACCTAATGACTTATTTACATACAGGAGGAAAAACTTATTGCATCTTACTTCTTCTCCTCTCTTCCTCCCAGATTTACCTGCTGTCAAAGTTTTGGCCCCAATATTGATCAATTCTAATTATCTTTGTTTACATTGTGCTTTCTTTTGCTTCCAAGGACCATGATATTTGCATTCCATTTCATAACTACATTGACAATAATTATTTAGGCCCGTAGTTTAAGTAGTTTCCATGTTCACTAGCAATGCGATAGTCTTGTGAGCTTTTTCATTCATCGCGGGGCCGTCAGATAAACATGCTAGTGTAATTTTTTTTTTCTTGGCAGAAAAGCCGCAGGATACATTTTTAGATTTTTATGTATCTGAGAAAGTCTCTGTATTGCCTTGAAAAGTAAATGATACCTTGGTTGGCGGGTGTATTCTTAGATCAGAACCTTCCCCTCCACTGTGTAGCTACCGTCTTCTGGAATTTACATAAACTTATGTTACGGAGAACATGGCAAATGTAACTTATGTTCCTTTGTAGATAACTTTATTTTCTTTTTAAATTTCTTGCCAGGACATTGTCAAATTCTTGATTTATTCTGAAATTAAAACAAACATCACCAATATGTTTCTTTGTGTTGGTTACTTTTAATTAATTGTGCCTGGGGAGCTTATTCTATCTACCTATTCAAGTATCTCTAAATTCATCTAAGTTTTCTTCTACTGGATCCTATTTTATACTTTATATTGATTCAATTCCATTTTTCTGGTGTCCTATTCAAGAACTCCCATTATCTATGTTAGTTCTTACTCACTGAGCTCACACTTCAAAGTCTTTTCTCTGTCCATTCCCATCTTTTAGTCCTTTTGCTTCTGCATCTGGAGAGCATCTCCAGCTGTCCTTCACTTCCTTGTTGGTATTTTTTTATGGCATTTTTATGGCATTTTTTTATGGCATCAGTTTTGCTCTTTGCCACTCCCAATGCCATTTCTCATGCTGTTATTTGCTTCCTTTCTTTCCTTCCTTAACCTACCATGCTCTTAAATATATCTTCAGGGGCTGGGCGTGGTGGCTCACACCTGTAATCCCAGCACTTTGGGAGGCTGAGGTGGGTGGATCATGAGGTCAGGAGTTCGAGACCAGCCTGATCAACATGGTGAAACCCCGTCTCTACTAAAAATACAAAAATTAGCCAGGCGTTGTGGTGTGCACCTGTAGTCCCAGCTACTCTGGAGGCTAAGGCAGAAGAATTGCTTAAACCCGGGAAGCGCAGGTTGTAGTCAGCCAAGATCGCGCCACTGCACTCCAGCCTGGGTGACAGAGTGAGACTCCATCTCCAAAAAAAAAAAAAAACAAACTTCAGTTTGTCATTTTATTATTTCATTTTTCATGTTATATTTTAATAAGCATATAGTCTCTTCTACTTCAAATAAATGCCATCTAATATTTACTTATGTTTCTAAATATATATATATATAAATATATATATATACACACACATATATATATATATACACATATATATTTTTTGAGAGGGTGTCTCGCTCTGTTATATGTGTATATATATATATTTTGAGAAGGTGTCTTGCTCTGTCGTCCAGGCTGGGGTGCAGTGGTGCGATCTTGGCTCACTGCAACCTCTGCCTCCCGGGTTCAAATAAGTCTCCTGACTCAGTTTCCTGAGTAGCTGGGACTACAGGCACATGCCACCACGCCTGGCTGATTTTCACATTTTTAGTAGAGATGGGGTTTTGCTGAGTTGGCCCGGCTGGTCTCGAACTCCTGGCCTCAAGTGATCCACCTGCCTTGGCCTCCCAAAGTGCTGGGATTATAGGCATAAGCCACCACACCTGGCCTCTAAATATCTTTAAGATTACTTGTATCTAGTTCTTGAATGCCATGTTCATGTTTTTATGTACTCTATTTTTTTAATATACTCACTTCCCCCTGCCTTCAACTGATTTTCTAAATAAGACACCTGTCACAATTTAAAATAGCCCCAGAAGTAGTACCATTAGGTTCTCCTGGGGGACCTTCTATCTTCTATCCTGGACGGTGTCCCCTACTCAGATCATAAGTTGGTGTAAGTTTACACACAACCAGCTTAATCATCACAGAGCTCAGGAGCAGGTGGACAAGCACAGCATGGGGCCATAATTGCTGTGTCATTTCTTTCCTGACAAGGCTTAGCTTTTTCTGTCTTGTAGGTATCAATGTGGGGGAGTCTAGTCTCTCCTTGGAACCCATGTGGGGAGCATAGTGATGGAAAACCCCATCACTGAAAACAGTACTCCATAGAGTCAGGGGAGAACCTACCAGAAAGGGGGGGACCTGTGATTTTGGGGTGAGCCTGGCCATACCTTGCTTCTCCTGGCAGCTGTCCGGTGTGGTGGCATATTAACTGGATAATACCTACTCATTCTTCAGATTTCCATTTTATTCATTCATTCACTCATTCACTCAATGAGTATTAGTTTATTGATTCACTCAACAAGTATTTAAGAATATATGATAGGTTCCCCAAATTAATAACAGGTATCAAACTACAGATCCAGAAAGCACAAATAATACAAAGTAGAATAAATGCAAAAAATACACCTAGGCACATCACTATCAAACAATAGAATGTCAAAGATAAAGAAAAAATTCTGAAAGAAGCTAGGACTGTGAGACTCTTACCTGTAGAGGAACAAAGGTAAGAATCACATCTGACTTCTCAGAAACCATGCAAGCGTGAAGTGAAATACCTAAGGTATTAAAAGAATAAAACCACCAACCTAGAATCCTGTGTCCTGTGAAATTATCCTTCAGAAGTGAAGGAGAAATAAAAACTTTCTTGGACAAACAAAAATTGAGGGAATTCGTTGCCAGTAGACCTGCCTTGTAAGAAATGTTAAAGGAAATTCTTTAGAGATAAAGAAAATGATATAGGTTAGAAACTCAGATCTACATAAAGAAAGGAAGAATAACGAAGAAAAAATAAGTGAAGATAAAATAAAAACTCTTATTTCTCATATTTTCAGCTAAAAGGTAATAGTTTGTTTAAAATAATAATAGCAACAATGTATTAAATTATGTATGTGTATGTATATATAATATATATATATGCTTGTGTATGCTTAGCCATAAGTGAAATGAATGATGCCAATGTTACAAGGGATGAAAGGGAGGAATTAAAATTATTTTATTATTATTTTTTCTTCTTTTTTTTCTTTTTTCTTTTACTTTAAGTTCTGGAGAACATGTGCAGAACATGCAGGTTTGTTACATAAGTATACATGTGCCATGGTGGTTTGCTGCACCTATCAACCCGTCATCTAGGTTTTAAGCCCTGCAGGCGTTAGGTATTTGTCCTAATGCTCTCCCTCCTCTTGGCCCCCACCTCCTGACAGGCCCTGGTGTGTGATATTCCCCTCCCTGTGTCTATGTGTTCTCATTGTTCAACTCCCACTTATGAGTGAGAACATGTGATGTTTGGTTTTCTGTTCCTGTGTTAGTTTGCTGAGAATGATGATTTCCAGCTTCATCCATGTCCTAACAAAGGACTTGAACTCATTCTTTTTTATGGCTGCATAGTATTATAAGGTACTCAAATTATTATTTTTTTTAAGAAGGAGTCTCACTCTGTCACCCAGGCTGGAGTGCAATGGCGCTATTTCGGCTCACTGCATCATACTATTTTTGAAGTGGTAAAGTATTATTTAAAAGTGGACCTGGATTGGCTGTAGGTGTATATTGCAAACTCTAGGGCAACCATTAAAAAAACGGTTTTTAAAAAAGTAGTTTAACTGGGGATGGCATTGAATCTGTAAATTACCTTGGGCAGTATGGCCATTTTCACGATATTGATTCTTCCTACCCATGAGCATGGAAGCTACCAATGACTTTCTTCACAGAATTGGGAAAAACTACCTTAAAGTTCATATGGAACCAAAAAAGAGCCCGCATCGCCAAGTCAATCCTAAGCCAAAAGAACAAAGCTGGAGGCATCACACTACCTGACTTCAAACTATACTACAAGGCTACAGTAACCAAAACAGCATGGTACTGGTACCAAAACAGAGATATAGATCAATGGAACAGAACAGAGCCCTCAGAAATAATGCCGCATATCTACAACTATCTGATCTTTGACAAACCTGAGAAAAACAAGCAATGGGGAAAGGATTCCCTATTTAATAAATGGTGCTGGGAAAACTGGCTAGCCATATGTAGAAAGCTGAAACTGGATCCCTTCCTTACACCTTATACAAAAATCAATTCAAGATGGATTAAAGACTTAAACGTTAGACCTAAAACCATAAAAAGCCTAGAAGAAAACCTAGGCATTACCATTCAGGACATAGGCACAGGCAAGGACTTCATGTCTAAAACACCAAAAGCAATGGCAACAAAAGACAAAATCGACAAATGGGATCTAATTAAACTAAAGAGCTTCTGCACAGCAAAAGAAACTACCATCAGAGTGAACAGGCAACCTACAAAATGGGAGAAAATTTTCGCAACCTACTCATCTGACAAAGGGCTAATATCCAGAATCTACAATGAACTCAAACAAATTTACAAGAAAAAAACAAACAACCCCATCAAAAAGTGGGCGAAGGACATGAACAGACACTTCTCAAAAGAAGACATTTATGCAGCCAAAAAACACATGAAAAAATGCTCATCATCACTGGCCATCAGAGAAATGCAAATCAAAACCATCTCACACCAGTTAGAATGGCAATCATTAAAAAGTCAGGAAACAACAGGTGCTGGAGAGAATGTGGAGAAATAGGAACACTTTTACACTGTTGGTGGGACTGTAAACTAGTTCAACCATTGTGGAAGTCAGTGTGGCGATTCCTCAGGGATCTAGAACTGGAAATACCATTTGACCCAGCCATCCCATTGCTGGGTATATACCCAAAGGACTATGAATCATGCTGCTATAAAGACACATGCACACGTATGTTTATTGCGGCATTATTCACAATAGCAAAGACTTGGAACCAACCCAAATGTCCAACAATGATAGACTGGATTAAGAAAATGTGGCACATATACACCATGGAATACTATGCAGCCATAAAAAATGATGAGTTCATGTCCTTTGTAGGGACATGGATGAAAGTGGAAATCATCATTCTCAGTAAACTATCGCAAGAACAAAAAACCAAACACCGCATATTCTCACTCATAGGTGGGAATTGAACAATGAGATCACATGGACAGAAGAAGGGGAATATCACACTCTGGGGACTGTGGTGGGGTGGGGGGACGGGGGAGGGATAGCATCGGGAGATATACCTAATGCTAGATGACGAGTTAGTGGGTGCAGCGCACCAGCATGGCTCATGTATACATATGTAACTAACCTGCACAATGTGCACATGTACCCTAAAACTTAAAGTATAAAAAAAAAAAGTAGTTTAACTGATAGGTTAAGAAATTAGAGAAAATAGAATCATGTAAAATGTTCAATTAACACCACAAAAGACAGAAAGAAAGTGGAAACAAAAACATAAAGAACAAGAACAACACATAGAAAACTGTAATAAATATGGTAGATACTAATCCAACTATATCAGTAATTGCTTTGTACATCAATGGTCTAAATGCACCAATCAACAGACAGAGATTTTCAGAGTGAATCAAAAGACAAACCTAATTATGCTAACTATAAGAAACCCACTTTAAATATAAAGACACATACAGATTGCAAGTAGAGGGATGGAGACAGATAAGCCATGTTAATACGAATGAAAAGAACATGAGAGTAGCTATATTAATTTTATGCAGAGCAGACTTCAAAGCAAGGAATGTTATCTGGAATAAAGAACAGGTATTACATAAAAATAAAAGGACCACTTCTCAAAGAAGACATAACAGTTTTTAATGTTTATGTGCCTAACAAGAGAAGGCCAAACTTTGTGAGGCAAAAACTAACAGAACTACAAGAAGAAATAGATAAATCCACTGTTACAGTTGGAGACATTAGTACTTCTGTATCAGAAGTGGACAGATCCAACAGGCAGAAAATTATTAAGGACATAGTTAAACTCAATGACACCATCAATTAAATGAATGTAATTGCATCTACAGATTACTTCATCTAACACTAGCAAAATACACATTTCTCTCAAGTTCACATGGAGCACTCACAAAGATAGACCACATTCTGGGCCAGGAAATATGCCTTAATGAATTTAACATAACATCTGTTCTCAGAACATAATGGAATTAAACTTGAAATCAATAACAGAAAGATGACAAAAAATTCCTCAAATACATAGACATTAAACAACACATTTCTAAATAACACATGAGTCAAACAAATCTCAAGAGAAATCAAAGATATTTTGAACTATGTGAAAATAAAAACACAACTTATCAAAATTTGTGGGATTCAGCAAAAGCAGTACTTAGAGGAAAGTGCATAGCATTGAATGCATATATTCAAAATATCTAAAATCAGTAATCTAGGTTTCCACCTTAAGGGACTATGTAAAGAAGAGCAAATTAACTCCAAAATGAACAGAAGTAAAGAAGCAATAAAAAATAGAGCAGAAATAATTGAAATTAAAAATAGGAAATAAATAGAAAATAATAAACTAAGATGAAAACTGGTTCTTTGAAAAGATACATGAAATTGATAAGCCTCTAGCTGAGCTAACTAAGAAAAAAAAGGGACAGCACAAATCACTAATACTAGAAAGTAAAGAGGGGACATCACTACGGATCCCACGAATGTTAACAGAATAATAAAGAAGTACTATGAACAACTCTATGCCCACAAATTATATAACCTAGATGAAATGGACCAATTCTTAAAAAGATACAATCTGCCAAAACTCACACAAGAGGAAATACACAATCTGTATGGGCCTGTATATATTAAAGAAATTGAACCAATAATTAATAACCTTCCAGAACTGAAGTCACCAGACCCAAATAGGTTTACTCATGAACTCTACCAAACATTTAAGGAAGAGATTATAGAAATTCCCTACAATCTGTTTCAGAGATGAAGAAAGAATACTTCCTAACTCATTCTGTGAGGCCAGTATTACCCTACTACCCTAAAACACATAAACCAAAGACATTACAAAATAAGAAAATTAAAGACCAATATCTCTTATGAAGATAGATGCAAAAATCCTCAAAAAAAGAAACCTAAGCAAATCAAAACCCAAAATGTATAAAAAGGATTATACACCATGACCAAGTGGGATATACCCCAGGTATGCAAAGCTGGCTCAACTTTAAAAAACCAATTAACTAATCCATCACATCAACAGGCTAAAAAAGAAAAATCACATGGTCATATCAATAGATGCAGAAAAAGCATTTGACAAAATCAAAAACACATTCATGATAAAAAATTCTCACTAAACTAGGAATAGAAGGGAACTTCCTTAACTTGACAAATAATATTTCAAAAAACCTATAGCTAACATCACATTCAATGATAAGAAACTTAAAATTTCCCAGTAAGATCAGACACAAGGCAGGCATGCCGCCTCTCAACACTCCTTTTTAATATTAGACTGGAAATACAATTAATGGAATAAGATAAGAGAAGGAAACAAAGTATACAGATTGAGAAGGAAAAAATAAAATTGTCTTTGTTTGCAGATGACACAATCATCTACATAGAAAATTTAGAAGATTCAACAACAAAAAACTGGTACTAATATGTGATTATAACAAGGCTGCAGGATATGAGGTTAATATACAAATGTCAATGAACAAGTAAAATTTAAATTAAAAGCATGAAATACTTAGGTATAAATCTAACAAAATGTGTGTAAGATTTATCTGAGTGATACGAAACTCTGCTTAAAAAAATCACAGAAATGAATAAATGGAGGAATATTCCATGTTCATGGATAGATTCAATAATGTCAAAATACCAGTTCTTCCCAACTTGATCTATAGATTCAATGCAATCCTAATCAAAATCCCACCAAGTTATTTTGTGGATATTGTGGATATTAACAAACTGGTTCCAAAGTCAATATGGAGAAGCAAATGACCCAGAATTGCCAACACAATACTGAAGTAGAACAAAGTTGGAGGGCTGACAGTACCCAACTTCAAGACTTTAACTATAAAGTTACAGTAATTAAGCGAGTGTGGTATTAATGAAAGGACAGACAAATTAAGCCTGTGTGGTATTAGTGAAAAAACAGACAAATAATTCAGTGGCACAAAATAGAGATCCTAGAAATATACCCATGTAAATATAGTTAACTGATCTTTGGCAAAGAAGCAAAGGTAATACAATGAAGCAAAGACAGTTCTCTCAACAAATGGTGCTGGAACAACTGGAAATCCACACACACAAAAATCAATCCAAACCTTACACTCTGCAATCTATCCATCTGACAAAAGTCTACTATCCAGAATCTACAAGGAACTTAAACAAATTTACAAGAAAAAAAAACCCATCAAAAAGTGGGTAAAGGATATGAACAGACACTTCTCAAAAGAAGACATTTATGTGGCCAACAAACATGAAAAAAAAAGCTCATCATCACTGATCATTAGAGTAATGCAAATAAAAATCACAATGAAATACTATCTCATGCCAGTCAGAATGGCAATTATTAAGAAGTCAGGAAACAATAGATGCTGCCAAGGCTGTGGAGAAATAGGAATGCTACATTCTTGGTGGGAGTGTAAATTAATTCAACCATTGTGGAAGACAGTGTGGCCATATACATCATGGAATACTATGCAGCCATAAAAAGAATGAGATAATGTCCTTTGCAGGGACATGGATGAAGCTGGAAGCCATCATTCTCAACAAACTAACACAGGAACAGAAAACCAAACACTGCATGTTCTCACTCATAAGTGGGGGTTGAACAATGAGAACACATGGACAAAGGGAGGGGAACAACACACACTGGGGCCTGTTGGGGGATGACGGGCAAGGGGATGGAGAGCATTAGGACAAATACCTAATGTATGTGGGGCTTAAAACCTAGATGATGGGTTGATAGTTGCAGCAAACCACCATGGCACCTGTATACCTATGTAACAAACCTGCACAATCTGCACATGTATCCTGAAACTTAAAGTAAAATATAAAAAAAGGAGAAAATGGGGGAAGAAAAACAGAGGAGAGAGAGAAAGAGGTTATCCATTTGTCTATCTGTTTTTTCCATAACACCAAATGCTTCCATTCATATGTGCTAAATTATATAAATATATGATATATATAAAAAATTAATTGCCATTGTAACAATATTAGGAGGTGGGATCTTGGAGAGGTAACTAGGCCATGAGGGCTCCACCCTCATGGATGAGATTGGTAGATTTTGGCCCCCTCTTGCCCTCTCTTACCCTCTCTTTGCCCTTCTACTCTTCTGCCATGTGAGGAACAGTGTTTCTCCCCTCTGAAGCATGCAGCATGCAAAGTGTCATCTTCGAGTCAGAATTGCCAAATCTGCTGGCACCTTGGACTTTCCAGCCTCCAGAACCATAACAAATAGATTTCTATTCTTTACTAATTAAAAAAAAACCCAAAATAGATTTATAACCTAAATGTAAAGTCCAAACTATAAAACTCTTGGAAGATAATGTAGGAGAAAACCTAGATGACCTTGGGTATGGCAATGACTTTTTATATACAAAGGCATATTCATGAAAGAAATAATTGACAAGCTGGGCTCCATGGAAATGAAAAACTCTGCTCTGTCAAAGACAGTTTCAAGACAATGAGAAGACGAGTACAGCCTGGGAGGAAATATATGCCAAAGACACATTTTATTTTTTATTAAGAACTATTAACTAAAGTGTACAAAGACCTCTTAAAACTCAACAACAAGAAAACAACCTGATTTTTAAAATGGGCTAAAGACCTTAACAGACACATCACCAAAGGAGATACATAGCTGGCAAATAACCACATAAAAAGATGGTCTAGATCATATGTCATCAAGAAAATGCAAATCAAGACAATGATAAGGTAAAATTGGCTGAAATCTGGAACAGTGACAGCACCAAATGCTGGTGAAGATGTGGAGCACAGAAGCTCTCATTCATTGCTGGAGGGAATGCAAAATGGTATGACCACTTTGGAAGAGAGTTTGGTGGTTTTCTACAGAACTAAACATAGTCTTACCATATGATCCAAAAATTGCACTCCTTGTTATTTATTCAAAGGAGTTGAAAACTTATTTCCACACAAAGAAACCCTGCACATGATGTTTACAGCAGCCTTATTCTTAGTTACCAAAACTTAGAAGAAACTAAGATGTCCTTCAGTAGGTGAATGGATAAATAAACTGTGGTACATCCAGACAACGGAATATTATTTAGCACTAAAAAGAAATGACCTGATTGGGCCCCATGGTTCATGCCTATAATCCCAGCACTTTGGGTGGCCAAGGTAGAAGGATCACTTGAGGCCAAGAGTTCCAGACCTACCTGGACACCATAGTGAGACCCTGTCTCTACAAAAAAATAAAGAAAATTAGCCAGGTGTGGTGGCATGAGCCTGTAGTCTCAGCTGCTCAGGAAGCTAAGCTGGAAAGACTGCTTGGACCCTGGAGATCGAGGCCGTGGTAAGCTATGATTGTGCTATGAAAAGACATGGAAGAAGCTTAAATGTATATTACCAAGTAAAAGAAGACAATCTGAAAAGACTGCATACTGATATGATTCCAACTATATGACATTCCAGAAAACAAAACACCATGTAAATAGTAAAAGGATCAGTGGTTGCCAGGGGAAAACGGGGGATGAATAGGTGCGGCACAGAGGATTCTTAGGGCAGTAAGAATACTCAGATACTATAATAATGAATACACACCATTATACTTTTGTCAAAACCCACAGAATGTACAACACCAAAAGTGAACCCTCATGTAAATTATGGACTCTGGGTGATAATGGTCTATAAATGTAGGTGTATCAATTTTAATGAATGTACCACTACAGTGGCGGATGTTGGTAATGGGGGAAGCTATGCATGTGTGGGGGTAGAAGATATGTGGAACATCTTTGTGCCTTACTCTTAATTTTGCTGTGAAACTAAAACTGCTCTAAAAAATATCTTTTAAGAAAGAATATGTGCCAGGCACGGTGCTCCCCTCACTACACTTTCATTCCAGTGGTTCAAGTAGACTCCACAGTCCCTAGTCTAAAGATGTACAGCAAAGGAGTACCACCCAATCAATAAGTTGATTACTGACTGTAGTAGATGACAGGAAGATGTCCTAAGAGTCAAGTGCATTCCTTCAAATTGAGAGGTCAGCAAAGGCTTCCTCTGAGCAGATGACATTTGATCTGACACATGAAAGATGAGAGGAAGCTGGGCATATCAGAGAACAGAAAGGAGACCAGCATGTTGGAGAGTAAGCGTGCTGATATCTTCCATCAGCACTGCAAATCCACCCTCACCTTCACTCTGTATCCCCCAAGTTTCCTGATGCTCTGGTTTCCAGTTGAGCTTGGTCAATAGGGAGGACCAGCAGGAGGCTGGAACAAGACTGACAAGGAAGTCAGTTGGGCTATGCATTTCTGCAGGTCCTGCCCATCTGAGTTGCTCCTGTACATGGCCTTTCTCTGCCTTCTCTGGGGTTCTAGCACCTTCCCCTCCTCTTTCTTTTTTTTTTTTTTTTTTTTTTTTTTTGAGATGGAGTCTCACTCTGTCGACCTGGCTGGAGTGCAGTGGCATGATCTTGGCTCACTGCAACCTCCGCCTCCCGGGTTCAAGCGATTCTCCTGCTTCAGCCTCCTGAGTAGCTGGGATAACAGGCATGCGCCACCACGCCCAGGTAATTTTGTATTTTTAGTAGAGACAGGGTTTTGCCATGTTGGCCAGACTGGTCTCGAACTCCTAACCTCAGGTGATCCACCTGCCTCAGCCTCCCAGAGTGCTGGGATTACAGGTGTGAACCACCACACCCGGCCTCTTCCTTCTTTAGACCTAGGGATTGCAACAACTCTTCCATCACTGTCAGACCCTGGGGACTGCATTATCCCTTGTTAGTCCCCCTAACCTATGCTCACCCTTTCTTCAAGTACCTTCATTTCCTGCCAGGAGACAGTGATAGGAGATGATGCTGCACATTTGTCAGGGCAAAATGAGAAGACTACTTACTCTCTGTCCCCACCCCCACCCCTCCTCAGAAGCTCAGTTATAACTTCAATGCCTACTGAATTGAATTACTGTCTCCCTCATGTCTGCCTTGTTGTCCATTTTAATCTTGTTTCACCTGCTGTTGGTGGAGGCTGAGGAGGAGAGGCCTGCTTGCCTGGAAGGCTTGGTCCTGGCTGTTCTCAAGGAGTATGTGTCATCATACTTGCAGAAGAGAATCAAAACTGATGGAGTTTGGGGTGACCTTGGGGTCTTGTTGTGGGGGATGTTCTTCCTAAGCAAGGGAAGGCTAGAGCATCAGCAGCTTTCTGCATTTGTCTCTGGGGACTGATACCTGTTAGGAATGTTCCCTAGAGATGCTCCTGACCTCCTTCTCACTGTGTGTGCATAATTGGCCATTTGAGTTGGGGAAGCTCAGAGGGGAAAACAGCAGAAATGCTCTGAGTTGGTCCAGCTGTGTGAACAGAGGGCAGTAGAGGCTTTGCTCTAAGTTGGAATCTTGACAGACCTGGGATGAGTGACTAGTCGGCTACAGTCTTCTAATAAACTACCACAGACTGGAGGCCTAAACAACAGATATTTATTCCCCCACAGTTCTAGACACTGGAAGTTTCAGATCAACGTGCCACCAGGATTGGTTTCTGGTGAGGTCCCTCTCCTTGGGTTGCAGAAGGCAACTTCTTGCTGTGTCCTCACATGGCCTTTCCTCTGTGCATGCTCAGAGAAAGAGAGAGCCCTCTGGTGTCTCTTCTTCTCTTTATATGGACACCAGTTCTGTAGGATTAGGGCCTCATTCTTATGACCTCATTCAACCTTTACTATCTGCTTAAAGGCCCTGTTTCCAAATACAATTACATTGAAGGTAAGGGCTTCAACATGAATTTTGTGGGGACGCAAAGTAAGGATATCTATCACGGTAAGAAAATCCAGATTTGGAAGGTCTGTTGCTGAGGCCAGCTGGGAAGCCAGAGAAGAGAAAACTGCTTCCTCATGATGCTCCAGTCTGGAGCTGGAGCTCTGCTGGGTATCAGGGAGAGGCAGGGAGAAGGGGGGAAAGCCCAGTGCTTCACAGAGGGATCCAAGGCAGAGGAGACTCTCAGGACACCTCCCACGAGGCTCATTTAGATCACGTGAACCTCACCCACAGGAACCCCCCAACCCCTGCTCTGCTTTCTTCCTTTAAGCAGAGTGCATTAATTTCCTATTGCTGTGGTCACAAGTTACCCCAAACTCAGTGGCATAAAACAACAGGAACTTATTACCTGACAGTTCTGGAGGTCAGAAGTCTGACATGGATCTCATGGGGCTAAAATCAAGGTGATACTGGGGCTGCATTCCTTCTGGAGGCTCTAGGGGAGACTATTCCTTTGCCCCTAGAAGCTCCCTGCCTTCCTGGCTCTTGGCCCCTTCCTCCATCTTCAGGCACCTTCCAATTTATTTCTCCGACTTGCATCTTGCTTCCTCCCTATTGTAAGGACCCGTGTGATGACATTGAGCCTGCCCAGATAATTCAGGACCATCTTCCAATATTATATCTCTTTTGCCCGGTAAGGCACCATATTCGCAGGTTCTGAGGATTAGGAAGTGGACATCTTTGGGGCCATTATTTTGCTACCACAGAGGGTTCATTTTGCTTGGGCCAGATGCTGTCTTCTGTCTTTGGAAAGTCACGGAGGCCCAAAGACTTATCTTTTTTTTTTTTTTTTTTTTTTTTTTTTTTTTTTTTTGAGACGGAGTCTCTTTCTGTTGCCCAGGCTGGAGTGCAGTGGCATGATCTCGGTGGCTCACTGCAACCTCTACCTCCTCGGTTCATTCTCCTGCCTCATCCTCCCGAGTAGCTGGGATTACAGGCTCGTGCCACCATGTCTGGCTAATTTTTGTATTTTTAGTAGAAATGGGGTTACATCGTGTTGGCCAGGCTGGCCTCAAACTCCTGACCTCAAGTGATCCAGCCACCTTGGCCTCCCAAAGTGCTGGGATTACAGGTGTGAGCCACTGTGCCAGGCCCAAAAGACTTATCTTCTAAGGAAATGGTAGAAGCCGTTGCACCCAGGATCATCCAGATCAGAATGAAGTTATCTTTTTCTGTTTTGAAAGAAACAGTGGGCTTTGAGCTTCTCTCCAGTGAGAATCGGGCTTGGACTAGCCCTTGTGCTGACAAATCCAGGTCCTGTTCTGTGTTTTCTCCAGGAATAATCCCCAAGTACCAGAGCCCCCCTTCTCCTAAGATTAGTGTTCAGATGAAAACCAGCCTCCAGTCCTCCTGAGTTCTCACTGTACTAACAGAATCAGGCACAGTAGCCCACTTTTGTAGGAGCCCTAGAATGCAGGCTGCACCCCAGAGGATGTCCCTGGTTGATTCCGTCCCTGCTTGCTTACAAAATCTGGACCTTGGCTCTGTACAGCCAACTGTATCTCAGCTAAGATACCCAGAAAGCATCTTAGAGCACGGCTACAGTCATATTCTAACTTTAGGACGGGAGAGAGAATCAATAACGCTCATATGGGCAGTGTTGCAAAAAAGCAAGGAAAATCAAAGAATGGTTTTCAAGGAGAAAGTTGGCCTGGGGGGTGGAATGGGCGCCAGGAGGAAAGGGCAGCAATTGGGCAATGAATGGAAACAGGCCAGAGAACAGAGGGAAACGGAGCAAATAAACTCACCTCCCTGAAGTTGTTGAATTGGGAAAATTAAAAATATAAATTAAATAATATGGCTGTTCTCTGAGGTCCCTTCCAGCTTTGAAATTTTTTATGCTTCTGTAAGCTTTCAGGGAAAAGAATAAACCAACCACTAATATCAAGGAGATTGTGAAAGCTTTAAGGGTTTTAGAAGCTGTACCTAACAAGAACAAGGATGTTTGCTGCACACACTGGAAGGCCTAGAGGGAGAAGTGGGTACTTGGTTCACCATTATCTGAATGGAGGCTTATCCAAAGCAAACCCTGCTTTGAGGCAATTACCCTGATCTGTTTGGCTGTGCTAAACTCTCAGAACAGGGATATTGTTTTCCTTTTACATCAACAGGAGCTACAAGAAGAGGCCCTTTAATCCATTATGTATTCTCACTCCCCAAAGAGGTGAGAACCAGTTAAGAGGAAGTGAAAGGCTTTCCTATTAGAGTGCCTGATGAGGGCTGGTCCTGCTGCAGGCTCAGAGGCTCTTAAGTGCATTAGATTTGGATATCACAATGAGGGAGATGGGTCCCTCTCTTGTCCCACTTTCCTCTAGCTTTTCTTCATTAATGCAGGAAGCAAATCTTCCTGACATGTCTTTTGTCATCTAAGAATTAACAGAAGAGAGAAAAATATGACATCATATGTCACACTGACACTGTAGGACCATTGTCATTCTATGATCAAGGTAACAGAAATTAGAGGTGATCTTTAAACCTACAACTTGAGGGTGGTGTTGGTGGTGGTGGTTTATCTTTGAATTAAACACGAACTATCTCTCAGATGGGGACCAGCGTGAGCTTGTTCATCATTATAACCCTGGAGCCAAGAGCAGTACGTGGACATGGTAGACGCTTACTAAATATTTGCCAAGTGAAGGCATGAATGAATACTTATGACGGAATTAGATCCTTGAACCCACAGGAACTAACTCTGGACAGCTTGTGAATAAATACATCTTGATAACGTTCCCCATAAGGTCATTGATGGTAGTGAGAGGGATAGTCCATGTTAAAGAAAAACCTGTCATTTTACAGCTTCTGATGTTTCCTTGTAGCTACTGAGAGGGGTGACAAAGAGCCACAGCACTCAGTTTAGGCACTTGATGACACTTGAGACATGCATGAAGGAGGCTGAGATGGGAGAGATGGGCCTGAGTAGAGAGCAGCCCTGATCTGCACAAAAGTGTCCTAAGCAGGCCGAATGGAGGAGGGCCAGGATGGGTTACAGGAGGTGGTCTCTGAAGAAAACACGGGCTGAGAACCGTCCCCGTGGGAGGCAATTGCCAATGAATTTCTAGGATCAATGATGTCTGACATCAATTTAGAAATTGTTTCCTGCTTTCTGCCTTTTAGAATAAAAGCCCCAAAGTTCAGAAAAAAGTGCCTACAAAATCTTATGTAAGTGGGTCTTTGAGGACGGATGGCATCTGGAACGGGGGTCTAGAGATGAGGGACATCAGATGAATTATGGACAGGCACATGGAGACGTAAACTGCAGTGTGACTTGGGAATAGAAGGGGGCACACCCACTGGTGGCAGGCTGAACAGTAGGCCCTGAGGATGTCCCTGAAGTGTGTGAATAAGTTACCTTCCATGGCAAAAGGGACTTTGCAGATGTGATTAGGTTAAGGATTGCAAGGGCCCACAGGGGGACCTTGGGTGGGGGGCTGCTTGCCTCTTTCAGGACTATTCCCCTTCCTCAAGCTATCGCATCCTGCTTGACCCGTTTATCATCCTTGTATTCCTTCCTGACCACTCCACATGGATGGGCAGCTGTCAGTGGATCCTAAGCACAAGCAGCCTCAAGTTCAACCCAACATTCTTGACTTGACAACAGGTGTGTTCTCTTATTCTCTGGATATTTGCATTGATTTGTTTATGTGTCCAGCAGGCACTTTGAGCAGTGATTGTGTGCAGACACCGTTCCAGGACTGTGTGTGTGTCATTTTGAACCCTGGGCCCCACTCCTAGTTCAGGCCTGTAGACTGTGTGTGTAGATTGTGCTGCAGCAAGCTCTCAGCATCAATCTAGAAGAACAAGGTGCTGCTGCATTCCTTCACTTGTAGTCCCTTCCCCAGAACTCCGTTTTATAAGAACTTTCTTTGGGATGGCGGTGGAGGGAATGTTGCTGCTAGTAGTTGAATTGAGAGCAATACAGTCACTAAGTCTCTACTGATTCTCTATTCTCAAAAAGGTGTGTCTTCCAGAGCCGGGGAGATAGGCCTGGAGACTGCGTTTGCCACGGCTCCCGGGACAGATGCAGTTGTGCAAACCATGTGTCCTTCTCAAGGGCACTGCACAGTGACCATGTATGAAGCTCAGCCTTGAAGCAGCATCACCCCCACTGCTGCACCACAAAGCAGGGAGTGGATGGGAAGAGTGAGATCAGGCAGAGGAGGGCCAGGATGTGAGTGGAGGTGTGCGCCGTGACTCCAACATTCTAGAGAAGCTGTCAGATCTCCTGGGGGCAGTAGCTAGGATATCCTACAAGGGAAGCTGAAGAAACAGCCTTCCAGGTCTAAGCAACCTGGTCCCAGCTACCTGGGAGGCTGAGGCAGGAGGATCTCTTGAGCCCAGAGGGTCAAGGCTACAGTCAGCTGTGTTCACACCACTGCACTCCAGACCAGCAGAGCCAGACACTATTTCAAACAAAAATGCTTCATGTGGCCTAATTCATGTCCTCCAAGATTTGATGATCTAGTATAGGACATAGGCTATATGGAAACAGTAGCAATGCAAGGCTGAATACGAGAGGCATGAGCATATTAAAATAATTTAAAAGACACAATTGCTATAGCCGATGCTTCCCTGAGTGGTGGCCTTGTAGGATTCGGTAGGCTGGAGGTGAGAACACAGAGGGGACAGAAAGCGCACCGAGGGGGGCAGGAAAGGACACTGCATGTTAAGAATGCAGCAAGTGGGTTGTTGGACCAGATCCTTTGGGACATAAAGCAGGGAGAGTCAGTTGAGGCCAGGTGGCTGAAGACAGAGGTACTGGTACAAGGAGTTTAATCTTTTGGTAAGTAATGTGGAGCAACTGAAAATATATGAAAAAACTAGAAACATAATCAAGTGGCAGCTTTTTGAATAGCATGAACCTGGTGCTTATAAAAGGGTTTTTTTTTTTTTTTTTAATCAGTTTTGCTCTTGTCACCCAGGCTGCAGTGCAATGGCATGATCTTGGCTCACTGCAACCTCTGCCTCCTGGGTTCAAGCAATTCTTCTGCCTCAGCCTCCTGAGTAGCTGAGATTACAGGCACCCGCCACCACTCCCGGCTAATTTTTGTATTTTAGTAGAGACGGAGTTTCACCATGTTGGCCAGGCTGGTCTCGAACTCCTGGCCTCCGGTGATCCACCTGCCTTGGCCTCCCAAAGTGCTGGGATTACAGGCGTGAGCCACCGTGCCCGGCCAGGGATTTCTTTTGGCTTGATTATTTTCTTTGCCTGAGAACATGATAGGGTCTTCCTCTACTGTGGAACTCTGAGCTTGCTTGGCTCCCTTCTCCACAGAGCATAATGCATTCATTTCATGGACGTGGGTGTGATATAGACAGGGGCCTGCGTGGACAAGAAAGCTGTCACCAGGCAGAGGTGGCCAGTTTCACTTCGTGCAACTTCTTCCACAGGGTGACAAGACTGGAGGATCACTCAGGCAAGATGGAAAGTAGAGCCTCCTGCCTCCAGCCCCCAGAATCTATGTGAAAATCTCTGTTGGGTGATGGACTGGGACCCAGCTGGGCCTGCGAATTGAGCCAATTTTATTATGCAAACAATTACAATTAATCCAAAAAGGAGGGAAAACCTGTTGATCATACAGCTAATGGTGTATTGTAAGTTTAGGCAAAATCTTTTCCATGGCTGGGTGCAGTGGCTCATGTCTGTAATCCCAGTACTTCGGGAGGCCGAGGCAGGAGGACAGTTTGAGCCCAGGAGTTCAAGACCAGCCTGGGCAACAATAGCAAGACCCCATCTCTACAAAAAATGTAAAAATTAGCCAGGCATAGTGGCACACACCTGTAGTCCCAGTTACTTGGGAGGCTGAGGTGAGTGGATCGCTTGAGTCCGGGAGGCTGAGGCTGCAGTGAGTTGTGATTGGATCACTGCACTCCAGCCTGGGTGACAGAACAAGACCCTGTCTCAAAACAAACACACAAACAAAACCTTCTGCACAATCTAAAATTCAACACTTCTTTTCCAAATACCTACAGGTGCTTTGCATGTATTTACAAAATGTATAAGCAAATGATTTTTCATATCAGATCACACTTAGGATCCGTGAGTATTATAACCTAAATATCCATCAATAGGAAAATGGATAAATAATTGACTGCGTACTTGTACCATAAAGTACGATGTAGCTGTTCAAATAAGAACCTAGTAGACATGAATGAACTGCTTAGGAACATTCTCCATGACGTATTGTCAAGTGAAATAAACAAGTTCCAGACCAATATGCATAGGGTAATCTCACTTTTATATAAAAAGAAATAGATACAGACCTACAGATATGTAATAAAGGACAGCAAAATGTTGGAAAAGATTCTGTTAAAAGCATTTAACTAACAGAGGGTGGGATTGGAGAAGAGGCTGTAATTTCCACTTCTTTCTTTAACCATTATAAATGTTAGAACTTGAGGCAACTTTTATTTTCTTGTTGTTCTTCAGTATTTTCTTTAAAAAAAACCTTTTAAAAGATTCATAAAGGGTTTTTACTATTTACAGGAGTGGTGATCATTTAATAAAGTGAAGAATAGTAATAGCTATTATTTATTGAGTGCTGGCTATATGCCAAATCTGTGTCAAGAGCTCTACAAACATTATCTCCTTGATCCAATACCCTTTTGAAGTAGGTACCATTATTATCTCCACTTTATGGATAAGGAAACAAGCTTACGGAGCTTAGATGACCTGTTGAGGGTCCCGAGTTTTCCTTTGCAGCCTGTTGGCTCCACAGATTATTCTTGCCTGGTAAACTGTTCCTGGATAATCCTTTGAAAATGTGAGTAACACTGTGCTCTGCATCTAGGTTTTTCATAAAGTAGATTTTTAAATCATGGGTGTGTGATGCTGTGCTTCATGGTAGTGATCAGCTTCCCAAAGACAAAATTTGCATTTGTACGCTTCTTTGTTTTTTATCCTACCTCAATGGATAACACATTGGATAACACGCTATAATCCCAGCACTTTGGGAGGCCGAGGCGGGCAGATCACTTGAAGTCAGAAGTTCGAGACCAGCCTGGCCAAAATGGTGAAACCTCATCTCCACTAAAAATACAAAAATTAGCCAGGCATGGTGGCACATGCCTGTAATCCCAGCTACTCAGGAGGCTGAGGCAGGAAAATTGCTTGAACCTGGGAGGTGGAGGTTGCAGTGAGCCGAGATCGTGCCATTGCACTCTGGACTCCAGCCTGGGCGACAGAGTGAGACTCTGTCTCAAAAAAACAAAAACAAACAAACAAAAAAAAACCCCACACTGTCAGCTGTGTTTATTATCTCTGGAAGGTAGGAAGTAGAGGAAGCTCTTATTGAGGGTTGCCCAACACTCCATATTGATGGTAGTAGTTGCCAGAGAGTAGACCCTGCTAATGACACCACTCATCAGCAAGAACACAGCCTGGCACTCTGTATTTGGTGTGAGGGAGGGGTCAGCTGTTGCCGGATCAATGACTAGTGGCTACATACACTTGGGAGACAGCTGGGATAAGATGAGAATCTGTGGTCTTTGAACACAGACAAGCATCTTTGCCCACCTTGGGGAGAAATGCTTGCTGATGGAGTCCTTAGCCTTAGAATGCATGGCATCCTGACTGGATAAAACATTCAGCCTTCAGGGGATACTTTACAGAACACAGTCTCACACTGACTTTGCCCTCTCTCCCAGAGAGGACAGAAGCAAGCGGGGGAGGGAGAGCAGGGGTGAGCTTTAATCTCTGCTACCTGTCACTTTGCCCTATTTTTCTAACTTGTTTTCTCTCATTATGATCCAGCTGATCTTTTCCCCTCTTATATGGCTTTGCCTGAAATTTCTTGCATTTCTCTAAGGCTTACTAAATCCAATTGTCCACCAATATCAACACAAAATGAACTGTGCCCATATTTGCCCTTGGAAAGGATTGTATTAACTATATTTTTAAATTTTCTGTATTCTTCATGCTCTGGTATCTGGGGTCTTGCTGACCTAGGAGGGAATACCCCTCCCAGAGTTAACTAATTCCTAGAGATAGTGAAGGACTTGCTGGAGAGCATGCTTTTCATAAGCGAGCTGACCAATCCAGAGCCCACAGCTCCCCACCTCCTCTACTGGGCTCTCAAACTCTGAACTACTCTCTACCTGCCTTAGTAATCCCAGGGCCAGGAACCAGACAACTAGAGACAGCCCCTATCTCCCAGAGCCTGCTGAAATTATCCCAACTAGCCAATCCTAAGCCTGCTTACCCTGCTCTGCCTTACCTTCGTATGGAAACCACAATAAAACTCTTACCCATGTTTTCCCGCTGCTCCCTCTGCCTCTTGTCCTAACCTGGTGCTTCCCCATGTAGCCCTATGTGCTGTGTCCCCTTGTTTATAGGCATCTGTGAGTAAAAACCTACTTCATGTCAGCCTGTGTGTCTTACCATACCTGATTAAAACAAATCCCAGGTACCTTTTTTTTTTTTTTTTTTTTGAGATGGAGTCTTGCTCTGTTGCCTAGGCTGGAGTGCAGTGGCACGATCTCAGCTCACTGCAAGCTTCGCCTCCCAGGTTCACACCATTCTTCTGCCTTAGCCTCCTGAGTAGCTGGGACTACAGGTGCCCGCCACCATGCCCAGCTAATTTTTTGCATTTTTAGTAGAGACAGCGTTTCACCGTGTTAGCCAGGATGATCTCAATCTCCTGACCTCGTGATCCTCCTGCCTCGGCCTCCCAAAGTGCTGGGATTACAGGCGTGAGCCTGCTATTCAACTGTATATCAAAGGATGATATTTATATTTATTATAAATACTTTTTAACAGATTCAACACACACTCTTTGTACATACTAATAATTCCTCAGGAAGACAGAAACTAGTAGATAATCATTCATTAATTAAGCAATAAAATCCTATGCTAAAAAAATCCCTCTGTGTTGTAAGCACATTTGTGATCCCAGTTGCAATCCATTCATTATGGCATTCTGCTAGTGTTTTGCTGATTAAAACACATTCGGGGACTTGTCCATTCTCTGTAGGCTCAGCTAGGCCCTGGGGCCAGTGGCAGGACCCATGTTGAGGGATGTGGGCTTTGCTTAGTCAAAGTCTCAATGTCTCAGGCCCCAGTGTCGCCTTGGCCTCACTTCCTTACCTACCCTATCCAGGAGTTCTGGATCTACTCAGAAGGATGATGCATAAAAACTCATCACTGGCTCATGCCTGTAATCCCAGCACTTTGGGAGACTGAGGCAGGCAGATCACCTGAGGGCAGGAGTTCGAGATCAGCCTGACCAACATGGAGAAACCCTGTCTCTACTAAAAATACAAAATTAGCCAGGCACGGTGGTGGGTGCCTGTAATCCCAGCTACTCGGGAGGCTGAGGCAGGAGAATCGCTTGCACCCGGGAGTTGGAGGTTGTGGTGAGCTGAGATCATGCCATTGCACTCCAGCCTGAGCAATAAGAGTGAAACTGCATCTCAAAAAACAAACAAACAAACAAACAAACTCATCACTTTTTCTTTTCCAACTCCTAGATATTTGTATCGTTGTTTTTTTTCTGCTGGACTCAGTACTATCATTTTTACAAAGCTGCTTCTGGGAGACCATCCCGGCGCCTAGCCTGGCTGGTTGCCAGGCAGTAGGAATGTTCTTCCTTCCTGCATCTGGACAAAATCCCTCATGTGGCAGTTCATGCCCTTCTTTCCTTGTTCCGGCCTCATTGAGCTGGACATTGCTATTCTTCTTGTAGAAAATTTCCACGGTCTTGCACACTGTTATTTGTTCTTCTTCACAATAAATCAAACAGATGGCTCCATCCTTTCCTCACAGGTCCTATTTTCTGGCCTTTAATCATGTTTGTTGCTTAACGTTGGCCAATCCACTCTGCAGCCATTTGTCTTGAGACCTCTGCAGCTGAGGCTGTCGACGGTCCCTCTTGAACGCATCAGGGTTCTGGGGTTTGATGAGCAATCGCTCCTATCAGTGGGCTGGATATTAAACAGCTGGGGCTCTCTGCAACCACTGCAGGGACTTGCCCAGAAGTCAGGGAAGCAATTTCAGAGACAAGAAGCAATCGCTTCAAAAACTCCAACTAGTTCCCGTGATGTGTTCTGTGACTGAATACAACCCAGTGATCGAGGGAAGGAACTGGGTTCTGTGTTTCATATACAGACTGCGTAAACTTCCCATTTTTTCCCACTTATATCACCAGCTTGCTCAACTGGGGACTGTCACCCAGGCTAGGGCGTGTGGACCTTAACAGAACCTTTCCTCTACCTGCAGATATTAAACAGCACATAAAACCTAACATGAAGGCTCAATCCAGGCAGAAAGAGGTCTTGATTATTTCATTAAACACTTACTGTACATGTGCCATGTGCCTGGCACTGTGCTGCCTGCAGAGGTGTACACAGAGATGCACAAGAGCCATACCCTGTACACCTGCCTCATACAGATCATGGTCTAGCAGGCCAACAAATGCATGTGAATAACTCCTTATTATCCAGGACAGACTCTGAGAAATGCTATAGCAGGGGCATATTATTAGTATTCAGGAGGCAGTCCAGAGCAATACAAGATTAATTCAGTGTAGGAGGGTAGGGGAGGGCTTCATGAAAGGATGAGATATTTGAAATTAGTCTTGTATTCATAATGTCTTTTTTTTTTTTTTTTTTTTTGAGATGGAGTCTCGCTCTGTCGCCCAGGCTGGAGTGAAGTGGTGCGATTTTGGCTCACTGCAAGCTCCACCTCCCAGGTTCACGCCATTCTCCTGCCTCAGTCTCCCGAGTAGCTGGGACCACAGGTGCCTGCCACCACGCCCAGCTAATTTTTTTGTATTTTTTTTTTTAGTAGAGACGGGGTTTCACTGTGTTAGCCAGGATGGTCTCAATCTCCTGACCTCATGATCCGCCTGCCTCGGCCTCCCAAAGTGCTGGGATTACAGGCGTGAGCCACCGTGCCCGGCCCATAATGTCTTTTACACCATAACTCCTTTTAATTCTCATAACTACCCAACGATGGGAACAGGCCGGGATTATGCCTGTTTGTCAAGTGAGACATCGGGACCCAGAGAGGTTAAGTGACCTTTCAAAGGCCACACAGGGAGTAAGCAGCAGATCCACGTGGAGCCTGTCTAAATCTGGGAGGAGCATTGTGCTATCTTACTTCTCAGGAGAGTAGGGTGGGTCAGAAGATGCTGCACTGGGGGCTGGTTCTCCCAGAAGATAGAAAAGTGGGTTTGTGCACTGAATAAGGGGGCCTGGCCCAGCCTGAGAGTTTGCAGAGGCGCCCCTCATCCTGGCCATCAATTGTCTGCATCCACAGTTTGGTCTCCTCCAGGAGAGCAGATCCTTTCTACCAAACAGCCTCATCCATCCTCATTAGCACATGGTCTGCTACACTAAACAGCGTGGCGACAGAAATCATCACTCCTTCTTCGGTGTCTGCTTCTGTAGGGCTCAGAGCTCACTCCTTGGGATATTGAGCTTTCTTTATTCCCTGACAACACACCCAGGGGAGGGGAGAGTGAAGAACAAAGAGAGAGGAGGAACATTACTATCAGAGCCCACCAACTAGCTTTGCAAGGTTGACTTCTTTTCAACATTTCATTAAGGTAACATCACAATAGGCAGACATGTTCACCACCTACAGATGAGAAAACCGAAGCCTGAAGAAGTTGCATTATCACCCAGAAGATACTCACTGGTTGGACTTAAGTCTGGTGAAGTATTTAAGGCAATTCTTAACACATGGTAAGTATAAGACCTTGTTTTTTCAGGCATTCTATTTTTTTTTTTTTTTTTTTTTTTTTAGACAGAGTCTCGCTATGTCATCCAGGCTGGAGTGCAGTGGCGTGATCTCGGCTCACTGCAACGTCTGCCTCCCAGGTTCACGCCATTCTCCTGCCTCAGCCTCCTAAGTAGCTGGGACTACAGGCACCCGCCACCAAGCCTGGCTAATTTTTTGTATTTTTAGTAGATACGGGGTTTTACCACATTAGCCAGGATGGTCTCAATCTCCTGACCTCGTGATCCACCTGCCTCAGCTTCCCAAAGTGTTGGGATTACAGGCATAAGCCACCGTGCCTGGCCCAGGCATTCTCTATTTTTATGGAAGGCATCTATCTATCTCGTCTGTCTTTTTTTTGTTTGTTTGTTTTTTGAGACTGAGTCTCACTCTGTCACCCAGACTGGAGTGCAATGGCGTGGTCTCGGCTTACTGCAACCTCCACCACCCGGGTTCAAGCGATTCTCCTGCCTTAGCCTCCCAAGTAGCTGGGACTACAGGTACATGCCACCACACCCAACTAATTTTTTTTTTGCATTTTTAGTGGAGACAGGGTTTCACTATGTTGGCCAGGCTGGTCTCGAACTCCTGACTTCGTGATCTGCCTGCCTTGGCCTCCCAAAGTGCTGGGATTACAGGCATGAGCCACCGTGCCTGGCCTATCTCATCTACCTTTATGGAAGTTAACGAGAAACTGGCATTTCCCTGTGCAAGGAAAGCTTCTATTCCAAAAGACAGATTTTAACATGTGTTGTAACTGTCAACTGCATGGGTGGTGGTGTAATTCAGAAAAGCTTCCTCGGGAAGACTGAGGATTGATGGATTAGGATCAACAGTAAAGGAGAAGGAGTGCAGGGTAGAGAGATGAGTGGCAGGGACACCACTGGGGAGTTATGGAATGGGTACCAAGGAGGGCTGCATGCATTCGAAACGCTGGGGCCCTTTGGAGACTTTAGGGCATCATAAATATTCAGTTGGTCACCATGCATATTCAATGAGGCAGAGATTTGCAGATAGGCTCTTGAGAGAGCTGGAACTGACAAGGGGGACTGACTTCTTTTAAGAATCTCCCAATATCAAGGGACCATACGGCACAGCAGAGAACTGGACGAGATTGTAGGTAGTGGCAAAGAGCCAGAAGCTTCGATGAAGGGAAGTGGATGAGTGACAGCCTACAGGAGCTGAGGGCCCTGCTAGAAAGACTTGAAAATCATCCCCCAGTTGAATGGCCAGGGTACACAGTGGAATTGTGGGTCTTATTATTTCTATTTGTGTGTAACTCCCTATAATCTCTGGGGAGTTTTTCTTGCTTGACAGGTTCTTATAAAATCCCAGAAATATAGCCCTAAAGAGAATATTTGAGACAGCCTCCAAGTCCTGCAGTTCTTCCTGTGCAGAGGGGGGCGGTCCAGCCCTGGCGAGGGCTGAGGGCTAAGGGCTCAGGTCCCCTCCTACCTCCGACAGCGTGGCCTCAAGGTCATTTGCTTCACTTAGGAGGTTCAAAGAACTATTTCACTGGAGGACATGGCTCTGCAGCTGCAAAACAAAATGTGTGAAAACCAACTATCTTGTCTGAATTCATCATCTTATGGATGTAGATGCCTGGAGCTAGAAGAGGGAAGAGTCTTAAGTTAGTGGCAGAATCCAGGCTAGAACTTAGCTGTGCTCATACCCAGGGTCCAGTTTCTGCTTATTTCTGTTTGTGAAGGAGGCTGTTTATGGAACCAGGTGACTGTCGGCACACAGAGTGCCTCTGGAAGGCACTTAGGAAGAGGAGAACTCCCCTGGGAAGTCACAGCCCCAGTGAGCAAAATGGCTCCCTCCACCAGGTGCCTCGGTGCAGAGCACAACCGGTATGACCATCCATATCAAGTAACAGAGGTGGGTTTGGCAGGGCCCATGTGCTGTTGGTGTATCCTCCTCCCTCCCCCCAGTCCTCCGTCTCCCACCACTTTTTGAAAATGTGCATTTAGTAAATGCCTCCTGCATGCACAATGATGCTTTCATGACTCATCTCATAAAGAATGCCCTTGGAAAGGTAAAGCGATGGGTTTACATTTACAAAGCACCTTTCTAACCATGACAATTTTAAATTGTTGGGAGGACAGGTCTGGGTGCTGTTAAGACAATATGGACTTCCATATATTTGAACATCTACGGTCAAACCTCAATCCTTCATGCACCCTAGAAGAAAATGCACTCATTTTAGTATCAACAGGATTTGGAGAATATCTTAAAATGATGTGTATTGCTTTGAGTGCAAAGGTACTCCCAAGAGCTTTTCGATGACCAGAAGGGTTTTCGATGACCAGTAGGTAGTGCACCCATTGCAGATACAAATAGTACCCAGCATAGTGCCCTGCTGTGAGGATGTAGCCTTCTAAAATGGAATGTGACCCCTCTCCCATGGTTTCTGTGCAAATTGGGGGTGTCAGGGAAAAGGAAATGCTCAGTGGGGTGAGAACCTTTACTCCTGGGCTCTTCTGGGAGCAAAGTGTGAAGGGTCTGTGTTCTGTTCTTGTGAAGAGTGCCATTTGGGTGTGATGCTCACGCTTGTGCACACACTTCCATCTGTGCAGACTCAGTAAATATTTGTTAAAGGAATAAACAGTTTTGTTCTCCTAAGAAGGCTGGAGCTCCTCTTCCATGAATTTGCTTCCATCATTATTATTTTTAGTCTCACATTTACATCACGTTTGCTGTGTGCCAGGCATTGTTGTAGGTGTTTAGCATATGTTGACTCATTCAATTCTAACCTTATGAAGTAGGTGCTATTATCCCATATGAAATCTCCACAAACTCCCTCTCTTTTATTTTATTTTAAATAAGGAGTACAGGATGACATTGCATTGAGTCATTCATTCATTGAACTGTTTTTTTTTTTTTTTTTTTTTTTTTGAGATGGAGTCTTGCTCTGTCGCCCAGGCTGGAGTGCAGTGGCGTGATCTCGGCTCACTGCAAGCTCCACCTCCTGGGTTCACGCCATTCTCCTGCCTCAGCCTCTGGAGTGGCTTGGACTACAGGTGCTCACCACCACGCCCAGCTATTTTTTTGTATTTTTAGTAGAGACAGGATTTCACCGTGTTAGCCAGAATGGTCTTGATCTCCTGACCTCGTGATCCACCCACCTTGGCCTCCCAAAGTGCCGAGATTATAGGCATGAGCTATCGTGCCCAGCCCGTTGAACATTTTTAAAGCACACCTGCTATGTGTCAGGAACTGCTCCAAGTAGGAGTGACAATCAGGATGAGTTCTCTGCTCTGAAGATTCTCCCATTTGAATCGGAAAGAAATAGATAACAAATGAGTGAACAAATGTCTATAAAAATAACCCATTTGGATAAGCGGCATGATGGACATGAAGGGCCTTTGAGAAAGTGGCATTTAGACTAGGGCATGAAGGAGCCACACGCCTGGAGCACAGAGAAAAGCATTTCACAGTGCGGGCAGGGTGTCCACAGGCCTGAGGTCTGGGATGGCTCAGCTTGGTCTGGGAACTCACAGGAGGCTAATTGACTGTGCAGGACAATGAAGAGGAAAGTGGAAAATTGGCTGAGTGTAGCAATGGGCCAGAATGCAGAGTCCTCTGAAGGCCAAGTACAATGGGATGTCAATGGGAGGCTTGAAGTAAGGAGTTATTTGATCAGATTAATGTCTGAAAAGGATCACTTTGCCTGCTCTGTGGGGAACAGGCTGTAGGAAGAGGGTGCAGAGAGGATGTGGGATGTGGGCAGAGAGGATGAACAGTAGCTCCTGAAGAAGCCCAGGCGAGAGATAACGGTGACTCACTTCAAGGAGGCTGCAGTGATGATGGAGGAGGAGGGAGCATTGGAAGCTATAGTTTGGAGGTAGAACCTTGAAGATGTGCAGAAATAGATTGAATATGGGGAGTAGGAAGAGACAGAGATAAAGAATGATTGCCAGGTTTTGACTTTAAAAATCGAATAAATGAGAGGCACTCCAGAAAACAGTTTAGCTTATTGGTTTATATAAGCCAACATGGATTATTGATTTAACTTATAAAATTAAACATATACATACCATAGGACCCAGCAATCCGTCTCCTAGGTATTTACCCAAGAGAAGTGAAAATTTACATCCAAACAAAAGCTTGTACCCTAAATGTCCTTCAGTGGGTAAATCGATAAACAGAGTGTAGTACGTCCTAACCCTTAATCCCTGGCAACAACTGATCTGTTCTCTGTCCCTATAGTCTGACCTTTTCCAGAATGTCATATTAATAGAATCATAAGTTTGCAACCTTTTGAGACTGGCTTCTTGCACCTGGCATAATGCCTTTGGGATTCATCCATGCTATTGTATGCTTTGATAGTCTATTCCGTTTTTGTTGGGTAGTTTTCCAGCAACGTTCCCACCAAAAGCTAATTTTAATGTATGTAAGTTTAAAAATAAATTTCAAAAATATTTTTAAGTAGAAAAGAAAAAAGAAGTGAGACGCAGAGATGAAAACTAATGGAGTGGATAATTTTGCTACTTTCTGTGATGGGTAAGATGGGAGAAGGCACAGATTGGTGAAATAGTGGGGGAAATGAAGAAGCTATATTTAAATTCCATTTGTTCCAGTTTGGTAGGCTTGAATTATGCTTAAAAGCAGGTTGGGTTAGGCAGTAAGTAAGCACTGTCCCGCTGAGGGTCTCTGGAAGCAAGGACGATAAACTCCTTGAGTGAGGGAATAGGGCAGGATGAGGGGTGGGAGACAGAAGAGCTCAGGTTTCCCGAAGCTGCTGTTGCTGCTGCCTGGACCTCAGGCTCTCTTCTACCAAGTGTCTGTTCTGTGGCCAATACTGTCTTGGAGTCAGCCTGGAAAAATGACCTTTTAGCATCCACAATGGATCATCTATGATAATCTCTTTGTAGGTCTCACCCTGTTTAGGGACTGCTTTCAACATCCCTGGGCCTCTTCCAAAATCATGAGCATTGATTAATGAGTCATTATAAGAGGGGAGGAAAGGCTGAAAGGAAATTAATGCCAATGCCTGTCTGTTCTCCAGTCCTGAGGAAAGCTGAGGAATGTTTCCAAAGACCTGGATCCGGATTGAGGGTGGGGAAAAAGGGGAGAATATGGAGGAAGAAGAGGAGGAGAAGAGGAAGAGGAGGAGGGGGAGGAAGAGGAGGGGGAGAAGGGGGAGGAGAAGAAGATAAAGTAGAGGAGGAGGAGAGGAGAAAGGGAACTCAGAGAAGTAGTCGTAGGAGAACAAGGAGGAGAGGAAGAGAGTAAGAGGAGAATAAGAGGAGGAAAAAAGAGAGGATGAAGGGAGAAGAGAAAGAGGAGGAGAAGGAAGAGTAAGAGAAGGAGGTAGAGTAGAGGAGGAGGAGGGGAAGAGAGGAAGAGGAGAAGGAGGGGAGGAGAAAGAGGAGAGGAAGAGGAGGAGAAAGAGGAAGATGAAAAGTGGACAAGAAGGAAGGAATGCTGTGAGATTCAGTGCCAACCTTTCAGGTTCTGGAGCAGAGATCTCATTTGCTCATGGGATTTTTGCCCCCACCTGTGTCTGCAGCATGAAGCACAGAGGTGGTGATCCACTGAGTCACTCTAATTCCTTTTATCTGCTGATGAGGAAGCTGACCTTGAGTCACCTGCTGGACTCTATGTACAATCTACCATTGCCATTAAAGAGAGGAAATAGGACTGGGCTTACATGTATGGTGTTGTTTGCATGGGATGTGAGCACATGGGGGATAAAGATTTCCTGAAAATGCCAGAAACACAAGCATGAGGATTGTGCATGTAGGGATACATACAGAACACATAAGCATCCCACAAAGAAATACTGAGAGGACATGCAACAGTGCTATGCACCGATATCCCCAGGAGACCTGGATTAATTGCTTTCTCTCTTGCAAGCTGGCCCTATCTCCACCTACCATGCCCGGCTCTACGTGAAGAGCCTCTGACCACTGCTGGAGATAAAGCTTATTCTCCATGTCCATGGTCCTGTCTCCTCCACAGAGCCAGGCATTGTTGCTCCCCACTGCCCTTGTCAAGCAGTTGCACAGTGGATGAGCAGGACCCTGATGGTAAACCATAGACTTTCAGAGCTAAAGGACCTTTCTATTGAGTTCAGCCTGCCACATCTAAGGATTTCTTCTGCAATCTTGAGTTCAACCTGCCACATCTAAGGATTTCTTCTGCAATCATCCTCACCGATGGTCAACGTTCCTAAAGCTTGAACATCTCTGGAGATGGACAGCTCATGACAGCACAGGCAGCACACTGCAGAGATGGCAGCTTTGATGGTCTGGAAGTCTTTCTTATATTGTGCCTCACCCTGCCTCTGTGCAATTTCCACACACTGGGCCTGGCTCAGCTCCTGAGCCAACACAGAGCATACCCGCCCTGGGATGTAGGAAATGTGCATTCGTGTTCATGTGGCAACTCCAATGTCGCCTCTGTGGACAGGAGAGGTCCTGTCCAACCACTCTATCAGTCCTTGTGTTCCTTCCCCTGCCCGGTCATTCCTTATCACACTATCCTGTTTGATTTGCTCACGCCACCTATCATATTTAACATTACCTAGTTACTTAATTACTTGACTATTTTCTGTCGCCCCCAACTAAATGTAACCCCCTTGAGAGTATCCACAGAACACATAAACGTTTCTGACATATAGTAGATGCTAAAAACTTTTGTCGGATGAATGAATGAATGTACATTTCTTATCTCTAACCTCTTCCTCCTCCGTAGGGCAAAGAGAATAAGAATTGAAAAGGCCAGTTGGATGTGGTGAAGTTTTAAGATAGCACTTTGTGTATTGTAGGGAAAAATATGGAGATCATATTGAAGGGGGCAGAGAATGGATGGGAAAGATGGGAGCAGGGGCTGTGGGTAAAACCACGCATTTGAGATGCCTGGAAGAGTGGGAGTGGGGAACTGGTAGCACAGTGACCAGCAGGGTCAGCTTCCTCATTTCCCAGCTTCTCCCGAAGCCCCACAGTCTGACCTCTTTCCTCTTGTCACACATAGTGAGCCTCATCATGGATAATCTGGCCAAATCTGTTTTTTTTTTTTTTTTTTTTTTAATTTTCTATTTTCCCTCCTGTCCTGGTCTACCTTGCTCCTTATCAGAGAATGAAAAAATAATGTTTTCAACATCAAATAGTAAAGGCTGACAAGAAACCTGGACCCAGCGCTTGAGGGGCAAGGTTCATGGTGTCTCAAGAAGAAAGGCATGATGAACTGCAATAGACTTCTGTAACCATCGGCCAATTGGTTCTTCTTTCTCAAAATTCCTCCTTCCTTGGTGCGATTTCCTGGATTATTTATATTTTGGGTCTTGTCCTACTCTCTTGGATTACTGTGATTTTTTTTTTCTTTTCTTTTGGATGGAGTTTTGCTCTTGTTGCCCAGGCTGGAGTGCAATGGCGCAATCTTGGCTCACTGCAACCTCTGCCTCCTGGGCACAATATTGGCTCACTGCAACATCTGTCTCCTGGGTTCAAGTGATTCTCCTGCCTCAGTCTCCCGAGTACCCAGGATTACAGGTGCTTGCCACCACACATGACTAATTTTTTTGTATATTTAGTAGTGATGGGGTTTCACCATGTTGGCCAGGCTGGTCTCAAACTCCTGACCTCAGGTGATCCGCCCACCTCGGCCTCCCAAAGTGCCCGGATTACAGGCGTGAGCCACTGCGCCCGACCTTGGATTACTCTTTGTTACGAATTGAATTCTGCCTCCAAGAAGATATGTTGAAGTCCTGACCCCCAGTAACTCAAAATGGGAACTTATTTGGAAAGAGGGTTCCTGCAGATGTAATTAAGATGAGGTCAAAGTGGAGTGGGGTGGGCCCCTAAATTCAATTTGATTCATGTCCTTACAGGAAGAGATCCGGCTGGGCATGGCGGCTCAACGCCTGTAATCCCAGCACTTTGGGAGGCCGACGCGGGTGGATCACGAGGTCAGGAGATCGAGACCATCCTGGCTAACATGGTGAAACTCCGTCTCTACTAAAAATAAAAAAAAATTAGCCAGGCGTGGTGGCGGATGCCTGTAGTCCCAGCTACTTGGGAGGCTGAGGCAGGAGAATGGCGTGAACCCAGGAGGCGGAGCTTGCAGTGAGCTGAGATTGCGCCACTGCACTCCAGCCTGGGCAACAGAGCGAGACTCCTTCTCTAAGAAAAGAAAAAGAAGAGATCCATAGGAGAAAACACCATGTGAAGACAGAGACACAGCCTTGTGTGAAGCATCTATCGCCAAGGAAGAACGAGGGTTGCCAGCTGTCACCAGAAGCTGAGACAAAGACGCTGGGCAGATTTGCCCTTGGAGCCCTCAGAAGGAACCAGGTGTGGAGGTTTCTGGCCTCCAGAACCATGAGAAAATGAATGTGTCTTTTTGTTAAGCCACCAAGTTTGTGGTGCTTTTGTACAGTAGCCTTAGCACACCGAGACACTATTTCTTTCCTTCCTTGGTTGATTTCTCTTCTTCCTCACATGTCCTGTCTTCATTCACCTGGGATTTTCCCACTCCATCCTTTCAAGAGACACATCATTCATTCCTTCAGTGTCTCGCTCATCACTCTAAGTCTTCCAAGCCTCAATTTTTTTCTTTTTTTTTTTTTAATAGAGACGGAGTCTCGCTCTGTCACCTAGGCTGGAGTGCAGTGGCACGATCTCAGCTCAGTGCAACCTCTGCTTCCCAGAGTCAAGCAATTCTCTTGCCTTAGCCTCCTGAGTAGCTGGGACTACAGGCACATGCTACCACGCCCAGCTAATTTCTTTGTATTTTAGTAGAGACGAGGTTTCACCGTGTTGCCCAGGCTGGTCTCGAACTCCTGAGCTCAGGCAGTGTGCCCTCCTGGGCCTCTCAAAGTGCTAGGATTACAGGCATGAGCCACCATGCCCAGCCCCAAGCCTCAATTTCTATTGCTAACTTTGGCCCCGACTTCCTACATATCATTCATGTCAATGCTTCATGTACCTTTCAGACTCAATGTGTATCATACAAAAATCATCTTATCCTTTCCCCACTTGTTATCACCTTAAGACTGCAGAACAAATATAAAAGTGGGGAAGTGACAAGCATAAAATATAAATATAAAACTTTTACTTAGGGAGTAGAACATAGAAGTCAAACATTTCAGATCTGGGAGAGGAAAAGAATGACAGTGGCCCATGGTAGAAAGTGGGACGTTTGGAAACAGAGCTGGGCTGAAGAGACAAGATGATTTTTTGCTCAGACAAGACGGAGTTTTGCTCTTGTCACCCAGGCTGGAGTGCTGTGGCACGATCTCTACTCACTGCAACCTCCACCTCTCGGGTTCAAGTGATTCTCCTGCCTCAGCCTCCTGAGTGGCTGGGATTACAGGCACCCACCACCACGCCCGGCTAATTTTTGTATTTTAGTAGAGATCGGGTTTCACTATGTTGGCCAGGCTGGTCTTGAACTCCTGACCTCATGATCCACCTGCCTCAGCCTCCCAAAGTGCTGGGATTATAGGTGTGAGACACCACGCCCAGCCTATTTTCTTTTTTCAGAGGCAGGGTGTTACTCTATCACTCAGGCTAGAGTGCAGTGGTGTGATCACAGCTGACTGCAGCCTCGATCTCTTGGGCTCAAGCCATTCTCCCACTTCGGCCTCCTGATAGCTTGGACTACAGGCATGCATGCCACCACCACGCCCGGCTAATTTTTTATCTTTTTAGAGCCAGGGTCTCACTATGTTGCCCAGGCTGGTCTAGAACTCTTGGCACAGGAGATTCTCCTGCCTTGGCCTCGCAAAGTTCTGGGATTACAGACTTGAGCCACCACACCCAGCCTCTTTATCGTTTTAAAAGAACAATTAAGCCCGCCCCAAAGAGCACTTGTGAGAACTAAATAAAATCATGTAGGGGAAGTTCCCAGAGCTTAGGAGATACTCCATAGATGTTAGCTCTTCCCTTTGCTTCCCCCTTTTTCCTTGTGCTCCCAGCTCCCAGGGAGATTATAACAAGGCAGTTATTATATTTTCATTGTGTGCCCTGACATGCCAGGTCCTGGGTGAGTCACAATTGACTGTCAAATCAGAGAGTCCAGCTCGTCTCTAGAAAGTGGAATGCACAGTTGGCGGCGAGGAACTCCACCACGGAGTGCCCGTACCCACTGCCCCTCCAGCCCTGCCCACTGCTGTCCGCAGTTTGGACAAGCTTCCACTGGCTTATAAGCCCCTGAGCTCTGTACCAAGACCCCTCCCATACATGTGGGGTATCTCCTTCCATAGCAAAACATGCCAGCCACCAAACAGTTGGGTTTAGAATGGAAGGAAATGGGCAGAAACTTCATTGAGGAGATGATGACAAAGCTTATGAGAAGGCTTTAATGAGGCAGCTCTGCTGTCAATCCATCCGAGTGAACAAAGCAGGAATCTGTCAAATCAGCAAAGGTATTATACGTGGAGAAATAGAAAATGACTGCCTCCTCTCTGAAAACGTTTAGCTGGGTGTGGGGTAGAGGGTGGGACACAATAAAACCAAACCTGCGGAGGCTGAAGTAAGGCGAGCTGTTAATGAATCTGGCATTAAAAGATCTGTGTTAACTCAAGGAAGGTGGCTCCATTCCCAGGTTTGATTGAGCCAGTTCCGGGAAGCTGTGGGGGGCCTTCTCTGAGGTCAGCAGCAGTTAAGCTAAAATGTTCAACCACTCATTATTCCCACAGATTACACTATGTTCCCCATAGTATTTTGGGAACTCGACAATAGCCTCACATTGGGTGAATTAGTCCAGCCCTGAATTTCTGAGATCATCCTTAATTCAGAGACTACCTTCTTATTTCTTTCTTTCTTACCTTCCCTCCTCGGAAAACTGTGAAGACTGCAGGTTACTCTGGTTCTGAAAGTCATCCTGACACCATTTCTTGTGTTCTAATGTGTATCATTTGTTAAACACACCCATGGCTTTAATGACACCTGGAGATAGCTCATTGTTATTGAGGCAAAAACAATGGTTCTGTCTTCTTTGGAAGAAACAAGAAGATGCCTGCTCTGAGAAAAGACAGGTTCAGGAGATACTCTTGAGAGTTTAGATAGGAGGAAAACCACAGAGAGAGGGTTCTTAGTGGGGCAAAAGTTGAGGAATAAAACTATACTTGTTTCTTGGGATGATTAGACTGAAAGAAATAGAATATTCCATAAGCCCTATCTTGCTGGCTTCTCCCATGTCTGTGGGAGATGAATAGGTACATATCACTCCTGTTCCCAGACAAAGAACCCACAGCTCAGAATTTAAGTGATGTGCACAAAACCACAAAGGCAAACACAAGATGAAAAATTTTCTGGGCTCCAACCTTGGAAGCTGGGCCAGGAAAAGCCAGATCAGGTGGCTGGTCAGAGACATCTGGGTAGAAAAAGAAGGATGAATGGTTTCCCAGGTTGGACATGGCAGGAGGAGACCATGTCTACCCACACACCTCTGCCCAAAGTCAGATTTCATCCTTTCATGTCTGCAGCAATTTCTTTTCACTCAATATTTGTCTAAGAGTATTTTGCTGACAGTCACCTTTCTGGGGAGAAGTGTTGGGAAATTGGATTAGAAATGTTCTATTCTAAAGGTCAGAGCCACAGTAATTAGCACAAACAAGCTTGAAGAGGGGCAGCCAGGGGTGGCAGGGCCAGAGAGCTGCTGTGTCTTCGTAGTTCCTAAGGCTCTGAGTCTGTGTCTTTGAAGATGATTCCACCATAGATGAAGGTCTAGTGTGTGTGGTGTGTGTGTGCTTAGTTCTATGCATTTTGATCACATGTAGAGTCATGGGACTACCACCAAAGTCAAGAAACAACAGTTTCATCCAAGTATACTGCTTTGACCTACGCTCTTCCCTCTGCATGCAGAGTCCTCCTTCACTTGATCTTCCTTGGTTTGGATAACTTTTGTGCCTCTTTCAAGACTCAACCCACACATCATTGCCTTTAACAAGCATGCTGCGGTGGCTCAAGCCTGTAATCCCAGCGCTTTGGGAGGCCGAGGCGGCGGATCACGAGGTCAGGAGTTCAAGACCAGCCTGACCAATATGGTGAAACCCCATCTCTACTAAAAATACAAAAATTAGCTGGGCGTGATGGCACCTGCCTGTATTCCCAGCTACTCAGGATGCCGAGGCAGGAGAATCGCTTGAACCCAGGAGGCAGAGGTTGCAGTGAGCCAAGATTGCACCACTGCCCTCCAGCCTGGGCGACAGAGGGAGACTCTGTTTCAAAAAATAAAAGAAAGAAAGGAAAAGAAAAGCCTGCTCTGATCTCTTGCCCACTTGTGGAGGCCTTGCTCCCGGCCCCCGGGCTTCCAGTGATTACCTCCTTAGAGCTTTCCTTGTTTGTTTGTAGTTATTACCTCCCCTATGCTGTGACTGTCTTATGGTCAAGGACAGTGTCTTTCAGATCTCGGCATCACCAATACTTAGCATAGTGCTTGATAATTAGTAGGAGATCAACCATTGTTTACTGAATAAGATTGGATTTTATAGAGAATAATTGTCTCATGGCCTACAGCAAAACCATACACAAGAAAAGCTATCGTTTAATTAGGATTTAATATACTTGACTAATACTGATATAGTTGCATTGCTAAAATACATTAATATTTAATTAATCTGAGTTATTTTGCAAGGATATATGTGTGAGTGTGTACAGTGATTGTTTGCATGCAATTTCACCTCTTCTTTCAGAAGTACTAAGTATATGCTGCAGTGGACTAAAGGTTTGTGCTCTCTTGCCCCCAGTTCAGATGTCACCATTCTAAACCTCAAGGTGATGGTATTAGGAAGTGGGACCTTTGGAGGGTAATTAGGTCATGAGGGTAGATCCCTCATAAATGAATTACGGCCCTCATAAAAGAAGCCGAAAAGAGCTCTCTTGCTTTTTTCTGCCATGTAAGGATATGGAGATGTCAGTTGTCTACCACCGGGAAAAACGTCCCCTCATTAGAGCCTAACCATGCTGGCATCCTGATCTTGGACTTCGAGCTTCCACACCTGTGAGAAACGAATTTCTATTGTTTATAAGCCACCCAGTCGATAGTACTTAGTTATAGCAGCCTGCATAGACTAAGATGTGCAGATGCTTTCCTAAACATTTACACTAAATTTTGCTTCAGTGTCACATCCAGCTTCATCAAAGGCCATCTTTTAAAAGTCACATGAAAATCACCTCTCTACAGCTGCATTTTCTAGAAAACAGTCACTCAGTGCCTCTATATAACTTATCTGCATGGTACAATAACATTATTTTAGAATTTAGCATCAAGAAAATTGTGATCTCCTCTGTGGAACTTGTAAGCTTCTCTTTCTGATAGCCAGATGTATACAACTGACCATCTTTTTCTTTTTGATATGGTTGCCAGGAAGTTCAGAGTCCCATCTGAATCTTGTTTACCAATTGTCAATCATTCTGTTAACTGTTTGGTGACCTGTATATCTTGAGAGAATTATAAACCATTGTTAAGTAAATAAATCTCGGTTCCTTCTTTCCTTGGTGTAAGACACAGGGAGGGGCCTATTTGAGAAGGAGCTCCATCCAGCTAGAAGCTTCTCCTTTAGTGATTTTAGATTTGGGGCTCAAATGATTATTATTGTTGTTGTTTTCATTTTTGTATTTTGTTTTTGTCCAAAGCATCTGGATTCACATAGCCCATCTCTCTGACCCCTGGTGAGTGACCTGTACTGGAGCTTACTTTGGACTGCTCTGGTGGACCCTGCTCTCATTGAAGGTTTCTCCATAATCCCTCAAAGGGAATTTCACATGTGCCATGTAATGTGGGTGAAAATTCCTTATGGGTGTTTTCATAAAATATGGTAACAGCAAAACAGACAAAAATTTAATTTTCTCCTTCCTTTCTTTCTTTCTTTTTTTTTTATTTTTGTTTTTTATGGAGTCTCACTCTGTCACCTAGGCTAGAGTGCAGTGACACGATCTCAGCTCATTGCAACCTCTACCTCCCGGGCTCAAGTTATTCTTGTGCCTCAGCCTCCTGAGTAGTGGGGACTACAGGCGTGCGCCACCACGCCTAGCTGATTTTTGTATTTTTAGTAGCGATGGGGTTTCACCATGTTGGCCAGGCTGGTCTCCAACTCCTGACCTCAAGTGATCCACCTGCCTTGGCCTCCCAAAGTGTTGGGATTACAGGTGTGAGCCACCGCACCTGGCCTCTCCTTCCTTTCTTGATCTTGATCTTTCTATTTCTCTTTTATTTCTCTGATTTTATTTTATAAATATCACTTATGGTGAAATGCCTTAAATCCTTTACAGACAGAAGAAAAGATCTCTATGTCCAGCTCTGACCAGAGACATCAGATAGCATATTTTTACACATTCATTTTCTCAGTATTTATTCTGCAGATATTTATTGAGCCTTAAACTATGGACTAGACACTGCTAAGCACTAGGAATATCAGAAGTAATAGTACTACTTCTACTTCTATTTTTAATAATCTTAATACTACTACTATTACTACTACTACTAAGAGGTAATATAAGCAAATATTCATTGGGTGGTTACTCTGTGTGCCAGACTTTATATGACTTAATCTCTTTCAATCCTCACAGTGATAGCACCATAAAGTAGATGCTATTATTATGTCTAGTTTTCAGATAAAGAAACTGACGCACAAAAAGTGTATCTAACTTGTCTACAACCATGCCTCTACTCAGCCCCAATGTCTCCAACCCTGTGAATCTTGCCTGATCTTAGCCTCCTTCCACTCCCTTCAATGGGCAAAATAGATAACTCCCTTCTCTTTGTTCTTGGAACGATTTTATCTTATTATTGTTTCTTTTGCAGCACAAATCATAATATATTGCAATTATGTGTTCAGATGGCTAAGAATTGCCTTGGCTTTCAGTCTTCTTGAAGACAGAGACACATCTCGTTATCTTCATGTTCCATGGGCCCACTCTTACAGAGGGACGGATGTGCAAATTCCTACTCATACACTTTATGTTGAGATGTGCAGCCTTTGACTGAAAGCTCAGGCAGCTGCGAGAAAAAAAGAAAGTCTTCAAATCCCAGGGGTGTCCTTCGAGACTCCTGAAGACAAGGCTTCTCAGGCCGGGTCAAGTACGTGTGTCACAACTGTCAAATGCAACCTCCACTCAAATACCTAAGACTGCCAGGGGGAGAGAGAGCAGCAGACAGCGTAATCGTTGGCCCTTCACCTTCAACTCAACTTTAATCTAGTTCTTGGCTTCCTTTTTCTGCTAAGAACTACCAGGATGGACAGGATTTAGCCCTATTTCATTTCCCTCCTTGCCTGAGCTCTGGAGGAAGTGCTAATGAGCAGTGGCTTGGCTAAAAGGAAGGCTGCAGAAGTCAGGTGAGACATCATTAAACTGGACGCCCAAGGCCAGCCCAGTCCCACATCACTGCACTGCCTATACTGTCCATCTACATGCCCAGGGCCCTGCAGCCTTATGGTCCACAGCCTTCCTCCCCCACTCCCACAGGTAGTGAGAGCTTTATCTATAGGAGCATCCTGTCCAAAGGCAAACTTAGATCACTGGAATCTATTAGCATAGATTATACTAGCAAACAGTGCTGAGTCTTTACTGTGAGCCAGGCACTGAGCTAAACATTTCACATGCTATTTTGTTTAATCCCCACAACAGCCTTCTAAGGGAGGTACCATTATTAGTCCCATTTTCTGTTAAGGAAACTGAGGCTTAGAGGGGTTAAGTACTTTGTCTAAGCTTGTGAAGGCTGAGCTGGGACTGGAACCTGAGACCTGCTTTTCATAGCACAGTGCTTTCTCTGCCGGTCTCTCAGAAGCAGGGCTCTGATGGAGTGACAGGAAGGATAGACAGGTGTTTTGGAGGAAGTGAGGGATGTGAGGGAGAGGGAAAGGCCAGAAACCTAAGGGTCTCGATTGGTGGGTAGACCCAAACGGATCAGGTGCTCACTGACTCCAGGCAGGGTGATTTGTTGCTGGCAGCCCAGCATTCACTTACATTCATGTGCCCATAAGTCTGAGACTCCACTTCTTTAGCTACGAAACAGGGACAACCATACTAAGACATGATAGTATTACAAGTGTCAAATGCCAAAATGTTGGTGAGCAGCCTCAAAGCATGGCACCAGGTCTGTGAGGCTGATGACAGTGAAGAAGGCTCTATACACCCAGAAAAAGGATAATGGAAGACAGAAGGGCTCCACTAAAAGGAGAGGGGCAATGCTGCAGTTTTCCTGCTTCCTGGCTTTGCCCATGGCTACCTCTGAGGAGTTGTTCAGGACACTGTGCTTGTTAGGAACAAAGGGCCTCCAGCACTCTCTCATTTTGCAAAGGTGAAGTGTCTGCAGAGCTGCTCACTGCTCACAGAAGGCCCCCTTGGAAGTTTCAAATAAGTAGTTCGCAGCGCTGGGTCAGTGCCCTTCGTCATGGCACCAGACGCAACTCAAGGTCCATCTGAATGAAGTTAGTGGGAAAAAGTGGCAGGATGCTGGATATTCCTCAACTTAATGCAGGCAAAAAGGTCTAACACTATGAGCCTCATAGTGGGTATAAATACATTTTGGGCTTCAATCTCAAATCTAGAACTATCTTTTCCTCCCCACTCACTACTAACAACATCTTGTAGTTCTCAGTAGAACTGCAAAATGGAGAGTAATTTTAGTCTTTCTTTTCCTGATTACAGATGTTTAAACTAAAAGTGACTCTTAAAATGTTTAATGCCATCTCTCACTGGGTTCTCACAAAGCATATGTTCTAGTGTGTCTACTGATGAGCATTTCATTCCTGATGGAGATGGCTCATTCCAACTGAGGACAGCTTAGATGGTTTCACACCTTCCTTATGCTAAGTCATCCAAGTAGATTCATGTTCCTGATGGTTCTAGAATGTCCAGTCTCACCTTAAAAATGAAGCAGATTCATACTTCTATCCCCAAAGTCTTCTATTTTCAAACCTTCCCATTGCAGGTGGTTTGAAATCTGTTCTGTTTGCTCTCCTGATTTTGTTTACCAGGTGTTGGCTGTTTCAGAGAAATCAGCCTTTGGACTGCCCCAGTCTACACCTTTAGCCTGGCTTCCTGACAGCAGAGGAACTGAGAAGGGCTTGAGATGGGCCTGGAGTTGAGGTCATGGAGGGAAGAAGGTTTTTTTTTTTTTTATTCCTCAGGAGAGGCTGACGCTCTGTGAGAACGTGGCAGTGAGTGACTAACTTCTTTTTCTTCTTCCTTCCTTCCTCTCTCTTCTCATTTCCATGGATGTCCTCTCTACTTCACCAAGTCTTTACCTTCCTCCCTCCTTTCCTCTTGCTCAGCCATTTCTCTTGGTCCCAGGCTATCTTTATCCCACCTCCTCTCTCCCATCTCTCGATGGAACTGTAAGAAGAGCATGGCTGGGAGTGTCTGCAGTAGCAAGGGGCCATACCCCCATCTCCTATTATTAACTCCATTTGAATGTTGGAAGCAGGCCAGTGATAGCAGAGGTCACAGAGGTTGTGGTGGTGGTTTTGGCAGTAAGAATAACAAGAGTCTCCATGCATTATGTAGCTATTACTTGTCCTAGATTATCCCCGATTTAATTTCTCTAAGCATCCATTTGCTCATCTACATCGGATGATGGATCATCCAATGTAGATGAGCAAATGGATGCTTAGAGAAATGAGGGCTTGTCCAAACCTGCAGACAGGCAAGTGATAGACTAAGAGTTAGCCCTAAGGCTATTTGGATCCAAATAGAGAATCCCCATTCTCTGTCCCATACTCCCCTGGTTCTTCATTCACTCCTGGGGCAAGGCCAGATGCAGCAAAAATGCATGGAGGAGCAAGGTCAAAGGTGAAAGCAGGAATTGAGGACTGGTATGTTCTCTTGTTACAAATTGGATTTTCCTCTATACTTCCTTTATATCCCCTCTACTCTCCAAGAAACTCTAAAAGTCACTGGATGGCTTTCATTGTTGGCTAAAGTTTGATGCAAATTATGAAGTAGCAAACATTTCCTTCTGATTCCTACCAATCTTCTATGTCTGCACTTTTTTACATTTCCCACAGCCTCTAACAGACAGGAAATACCTGTAGGGCAGTGTCCTCATCTTGGTCTTTCTTGTTTCTTGGGGACCTAGTACAGTGCTCAGCACTAAGCAGGTTCTAGATAAATATGGAATAAGTGAATGAATGAATGAATTGAATTAACTGTGTTAGCAGACCCAGGACCCTCACGCTGCCTCCTGTTTATTTGGGGTGCACCCTACTATTCCCCACCTGGGTTGTCTTTCCCTTTCCTCCACCAAAGTGCAATTAGGGTCCATCCCCATAGTATGTTGCAAATTAAAATAGAGAGTGAATGTCCTCTCTTCTCAATAAAGGGACAAAAAACACGAAAAGAAAGCTGTCATCAAGACCGTAAAACTCTCTCCCCAAAGCGCTAAAAGCACTAGACCAAAAGAGAGACAGGAAGAGGCAGAGTTGCATTCAGATGTTTTCAGGAGCAAGCATGTGATTACTCAGAAGAAAGGGAAGAAGAGGGTGGAAGGAAGAACTTATGTTTCTCAAGTTCTACTAAATGCAGGGTAATTTTTTTTACCTGCTTTATTTATTTGATGTCTCCATCTTGTAGATGGCATTTAGAATTAGTTGGACTTAGTTACTTAACTTGAGTAATGGTGTCAGTTGCTTAAGGTCACACAATTAGTAAGTTGTAAATTCATGATTCAACTTGGAAATGCTGGACTCCAAGGTACCCATTTTTCCCCCAGAAGTTTAAGAAGCCATTAGTTTTTGAAGTTTCCACGCTTGAAGTCTGTGACTCTTCACTGCTGCATGCTAATGCTTTCCAATGTTACTATCTGAGCAGCATGGCTTGGGGGAAGGCTGAGTGCTGCTCAGAAGGCTGGCCCCTGTGACAACTGCCCCCCACCCGTAGATGTACGTTATTCTAGCATTCTGAAGTGGACACTATTGACCCACCCAGAGTCCTCCGACCCCCTTGACCGCATCTATGCATTCCTCTTCGAGGTTACATGTGCTTTTTTCTCCAATGCACAAATGTGCCTTTCTTCTTTGAAGGATTTTCTTGGGTGTAAAAAACTGAAAATGCTTGGAAATTGATGTCCCTCAGGCATACCCTTAGCCAATGACTGACAGGTACAGGAGTAGGAGAGCCCAGCCCCCAGGTCAGCACAACTCTGAGGTGTAATTAACTCCCCAGAACCCCCTGTAATATCAGTCCTTGGGGCCACTGCTTGAATCTTTATATTTACTTCCCGTCTCTTTCCCTGCCCTTCATCCTTGCTCTGCTTCCCCTATTCCCTTACCAGTCTCCCCTGAGACTTGCTATAAATCAGCTGCACATGAATCTTCGTCTTAGGGGAACCCAATCTTGCCATAACTCCTACCGCATCATCTGTGACTTAGATCCCTAAAGGTGAGTCACACTCTAGCCCATTGCTTTCCAACAGGATTAATTAACAATGTCTTTAAAATAGAGTGAGTTCACTCCATAAGGTTATTGTTATGGACTGAATTATGCCCCCTCAAAATTCACGTGTTGAAGCCCTAACTCCCAGTGTAACTATATTTGGAGATAGGGCTTTTAAGGAGGTAATTAAGGTTAAATGATGTTATAAGGGTAGGAAAGTCTGATAGGACTGGTGTCCTTATAAGACACAGAGCTGGAGTGCTCTCTTTCTCTCTCTCTATCTGCCTCCCAGCACAAACAGAGGAAAGGCCAGGGGAGCACATAGCAAGAAGGTGGCTGTCTGCAGGTCAGGAAGAGAGACCTCCGCAGACACCAACACTGCTGGCACAGTGATCTTGAACTTTCAGCCTCCAGAAGTGTGAGAAAATAAGTTTCTGTTGCTTAAGCTCCCCCAGTCTGTGTTATTTTGTTATGGCAGCCCTGGCAAACTAATACAGTTACTAATGAAGCACTCTAGGTTTTTAAACATAATTTGATGTTTAATGTTTGGAGAAAAGTGAGGATGCAAACATGGTCGAAATAGTTTAGTTTGTGAAAATAATGCTTGGGTCAAAACAAGTCATGAAATAATTAGGAATTAAACAAAATCCATGTACCAAGCATCTGTCCTGTACCAAGAAGGCAATGAGTGATATAGCAATGGGCAATGCAAAGTGCTGGCCCTCAGTGGGCAGGGTAGTATGAGACAATCTTGGAGAAGGGGTGGACAATAAGTCTGGCATAAATCCTTATCCACCCTGACTAAACCTGCCGAGGCTCAAAACATCACCATAAGCAGTGACATTATGGTTGGAGTCATCTGATCGCTATCTCCAACATCATCATCACCAGCCCCACCTTCATCAGCAGTGGCCCTAGCTGCAGCCCCAATGTCGAAGAGACTCTGATCAGTCTCCCCAGGGATGCCTAGGCTGTGTTGGTTGCTCTTCAAACCAAAACCACCACTACATCTGCTTACAAGAACCTTTTACGCATTGGGACACATGCAATGGAATAAGAAAATGAGTCAGAGAAACACATGGCATTAAAGAACCATGTAAGCACCAGAGTGCAATGTGCCTGAGGAGCTCTGTTTTGAGAACTTGGAAAAATAACAGATTGTTTTGCTACTTATTTGGGGAATCTTCCTATCTGACTGCTAAAGAGCCCTACTTACTGTTCCATCCCTCCATGCCAAGCATGCTCATGGAACAGAGAACAAGTGTATCAACAACTTGAACCTGGGATAAAGAGCAAAGAAAATGTGTTACTGCAAAAACAAAAAATGCTGCACTGAAGTTCGTCACAGTAGCAGGCACTTGTGATACCCCACTTCTGATTTCAGACACTGTTATGAGGGGACAGTTCCCTGCAAGTGTAGTCTTATGCTGACCTGTGATCCACTTCAAGAATGTTCTGTGTTTATTTCCTGTTTATGCCTCACTCTCAAATCCCTGGGAGTCCTCTCAGTCCTCATCCAAAGGCAGCCTGGAAGTCTGAAAGTGAATGGTCCTGGGGCAATTCTCAGCAACAGGGAGGTGACCAGCCTCTCATCCTTCAGGGCATCAATTAAATTCTGCACACTTTCCAGAGGTCACGGCTCGTTCAAGACCCTGTTGTCTACAGCAACAACCTTGGCAATGCAACCCTATATTATCTTTGTCTCTTTCCTTCTCACTCTTGCATCTCCCTGTCCCTCATTCCTTCCTTGGAATAAGCTTTCTGCACCCATGTCTCTCCCTTATCCTCTGCTTTCAAGGGAATGGGCTAAGACAGCCACTATTAAGCAACACGTGATATACACAGGAGCCTAATGATTTTTCTCCCAGGCCTTTTAGCTTTAGTTGGGTGGTAGCCATAATTTAGACAGCCATTGATGAGTTTTGCCTTTTGGTTGAAAAAGCCACATTTCCAATAAGGGTATCACTGAGTTAAAGATAGAATTTTACCACTCTATTAGGCTCTTCAAAAGTCTAAAATAGAATGCTTTACTAAAACAACTAAGTAAAGTAAGTTATGGATAAGTAATATTCACTAGCATTGGGATTCATCCATGTGTTTATACATTCAACAACTATTTATCAGTGTCTACTGTGATCAGCCCTGAAGATATAGCGAAGTTCATGAGCGTGCCTCCCCTCATGGTGTTTAAAGTCGAGCAGAAAAAGCACATTAAACAAGTAATTAAATCGATTAGTATGAGTACAATCAGGAAGAAATAAAGGGATGCTGTTAAAGTGAATAATAGAGATCTGATAAAGAATAGGGATGTGGTGGAGTCAGAAATCTGTAAGTAGTTGTGAATTAATATTTCCAAGAGAATAATATAACTGTATAGCTGATAGAAAACCACAGGGATACATAAACAGAAAGGTACAAGCCAGTGTCTGTATTAGTTTGCTTGGGCAGTCATAATGAAATACCAGACTGGGTAGCTGAAACAAAAGGAATTTATTTTCTCCCAGTTCTGGAAGCCTGGAAGTCCAAGATCAAGATACCAGCAAAGACAGGTTTCATTCTGAGGCATCTTCTCTTGGCCTGTATAGACTGCCATCTTGCTGTGTGCCCACATGACCTTCTCTTTGAAAGTGCAAGGGGAGAGGGAGAGAGAGAGAAAGAAAGAGAGGGCCCAGACCCAAGAGGATTCTTTCCCCCTGGAAGAGCTCCCCAGGCATTCAGCCTATGGCCCTTGACATTCCGTTGCAGGTTACCCTCAGAATCAACATCTATCCTGAGAAGCTCTGGTGTTTCCCCAAGTCTGCCTATGTATTAGATACTCCAATCAATGCTAACACAGTTTGGTTTTTGAGGGAAATAGTTTTGTCATAATACTACATCCTTCTGTTGTTTTTAAATAAACAGGAAAAACAAAAAGAAAGCCATCCATCAGGTAAAGCAATGGTCCATGTTGGCCTGATGCTTTATGAAGTTTTGGGAGGTAAGCATGGAGGCACCTTAACACCAGTTTTTGAGCAGAATTTCTAGAAGTTGGTTTAGAACTGCACAGCTATGGATACGCTTGATGAAAACTGCAAAAGGCTATGACAGGACCAGAAATATGACCAGCAACCCCATGAGCCTTTGGGGCATCCGAAGGAATTTGAAAATGATACCCCCTTCAGATGAACAGTAAAAACCAAGGTACTGGAATTCTCTTTGTTCTGTCTGGCATTTGGGGGTGTCCAAGGACCTGTGTTTTTAACAAAGATGACTTTATGACTGTTCTAAGGATTGAACAGATTCCTGCACAGGGTGCCAGGTTTCAAGTTAGGTCCTCTTAGTATAAGCTCTGTTTTCTGAATCTAAACCTATTTGCATTGTCATTTCTAAAAATCTAGTAGGCTTCTGGGTACTGTACAGATACTGAGGACAGATATAATTGTGTAAATTTCATAGTATTTTATTTTGAGGTGAGACTCTTGTTATAGTTTATAGAAGATATTTTCCTGTTCAGACCTCAGGGCTACTTAGGGACCTACAAGTAAATGTGATTCCCAGCAGCTTCAATTTTTGATATTCAAAAAGTTAATAATCTTTAAGTTAAATATAATGTGATATTATTCAGCAAAAAGAATGTTTTTCCCTTTTAACTTCTAACAAATTCTTATGGTTAAAAAAGAGAGAGAGAGGGAAACAGAAAGAGAGAGAGAGAAAGACAGAGACCACACTCATAAGCTCTCAAGCCTCTTTTTTTAAGACACTAATCCCATTATTAGGGCCCCACGCTTGTGACCTCATCTAACCCTAATTATCTCCCAAAGGTCTCATCTCTTAACACCATCACTTTTGGGGTTAGGACTTCAACATATGAATTTTGAGGGGATACATTTAGTCCATACCAGTGCCTCTTTCAACAACTTTTAACTGTTTGCCAATCTCTAAAACCCGTGAAATAGGCTAAGGCAGGAAGATTTAGAAATGTGGTAATACATTCTCCCTTCCCTGTCCTCTGCTTTGGATATTTCTTTGCATTTCAGATTCAAAGATCATTTAAATACACTAGATGATAGAGACTAGAACAGTGTGTTGGACAGAAACATCTTAAAACATAAGAGAAAATGGTAAGAGGTACCAGTTAAATAACACATAAAACTTACATGTCTTATGTAAGTCTCTCTTGTACCTAGAGAAAAACTCTAAATGTGACACAAGGGACACCTGAAAAAACTAAAAAAGAATTTGTCTAAACTTAGTTGCACCTCTTGTTTTATGCTCAGAAACATGGGAATGCTATCTTTATAAATCTGTAAAAGTAATTGATTTTAGGGGCCGTCAAATGGCTGGGGAGATCATGCCAAGGTCAGCATGCACTGGTATTAGACACCACTCCAAATATGAAAATAACACAGACTTGTGAGAAAATTAGGGAGGAAAAATATTTAACCCAGGTGATTAGAAAAAGTGTTGCCAGCCAGGCGCGGTGGCTCACGCCTGTAATCTCAGCACTTTGGGAGACTGAGGTGGGCAGATCACGACATCAGGAGTTCAAGACCAGTCTGGGCCAACATAGTGAAAGCCCATCTCTACTAAAAATACAAAAACTAGCTGGGTGTGGTGGCACGCATCTGTAATCCCAGCTACTCAGGAGGCTGAGGTGGGAGAATCACTTGAACCCAAGAGGCAGAGGTTGCAACGAGCCGAAATTGTGCTACTGCACTCTGGCCTGGGTGACAGACCGAGACACAGTCTCAAAAAAAGAAAAAAAAAGAAAAAATGTTTCCAAACAAGGAGTGTCCTGGGATATACCGCATGTGGTTCTGGGCATGCTGCGGGCAATGTGCACTGATTCTGACCTCTCACAACCATTTTTCCTTCTTTGAAAACAACCTCCTGATTTCATCTTGGGAAATTACCTATTTTTCCTTTGATGCAGTCTTGTTTGGATGGCAGATCCCCAGGTAAAGTCCCTAGGATGCTCTCCTGGGGCTTTGCATCTTGAGTGGAGTAAGCAAACAGCGGAACAAGGATGGGTGAATGTCATTCAATCCATCAGGTCTCTCTTACAAGTGGATTCTCTAGAGTATGCAGGGTCCTGAATGTTTCTAAGCCAGGATTTTAGATCATTTTTTGGAGGTTTCCTGAATGTAAACTTTTTAAAAAATATATAACAGCTGGGTATATACCCAGTAATGGGATTTCTGGGTCAAATGGCATTTCTAGTTCTAGATCCTTGAGGAAACGCCATGCTGTCTTCCACAATGGTTGAACACACACATGTATGTTTATTATGGCACTGTTCACAATAGCAAAGACTTGGAACCAACCCAAATGCTCATCAATGACAGCCTGGATAAAGAAAATGTGGCACAAATACACCATGGAATACTATGCAGCCATAAAAAAGGATGAGTTCATGTACTTTGCAGGGACACGGATGAAGCTGGAAACCATCATTCTCAGCAAACTAACACAGGAACAAAAAACCAAACACTGCATGTTCTCACTCATAAGTGGGAGTTGAACAATGAGAACACATGGACACAGGGAGGGGAACATCACCCACCGGGGCCTGTCGGTGGGTGGGGGGCTAGGGGAGGGATAGCATTAGAAGAACCATTTGATGTAGATGACGGGTTGATGGGTGCAGCAAACCACCATGGCACATGTATACCTATGTAACAAACCTGCACATTCTGCGCATGTACCCCAGAACTTTAAGTATGCTAAAAAGATATACATAATAGCTGTATTGAGATACAATTCACATGCCATAGAATTCACTCATTTGAAGTATATGATTCAATGGTTTTTCGTATATTCACAGAGTTGTGCAACTGTTACCACAATCAAATTTAGAACATTTTCATCACCCACAAAGAAACTCTGTACCCATCAGCAGTCACTCTCCATTTCCTCCTGCTCTCCAGCCCCAGGCAACCAATAATCTACTTTCTGTTTCTATAGATTTGCCTATTCTGGATATTTCATATGAATGGAATCATACAATACGTGGGTTTTTTTTTTTTTAATACAACACTGGCTTCTTTCACTTTGCATAATGTGTTCAAGCTTTGTGTCTGTTGTAGCATGTGTTGGTACTTCATTCTTTTTATGGGTAGACATATGTTATTGTATGAATGTAGTATATTTTATTTGTCCATTAATCAGTAGATGGATTGACACAGATAAAGTGGTTTCTCCCCTTTGTTTTTATGAGTTATTCTATGTCCTCCCAATAAATTCCTTCTCTATTTAAGTTAGGCAGGGTCAGTTACCATTGCTTGAAGCTAAATAACTGTAACAGATCAAATTTTCTCTATAACTGCCCATATAGAACATATATTTCAGATGCAGTGGCCCTAGGGTTTAGGTGGCATGAAGCCCTGTGCCTCATTCAACTTCAGACTTTCTTTATAGGACTTTCAATGAAGTAGGCTGAGTGTAAACATCATGGCAGCAAAGCAGAACTTACAGATAATTGAGCGTTTTGACTGTTGATTCAACTGTCCCATTCTCACTGACTCAGAGGAGTCCACCCTACTGAGAGTTGCAAGAGAAAAGCTCATGGCCAACAGCAGAACCCATCCTATGCAGAAGTATGAAGTCACAGAAATCCATTTTTATTTTTAATCCTTGTGGCTTCCTCTCAATAAACCATTCTTCCACCACCACCTCAATACTTTTATCCTTTCTTCTCTGATCTCTCAACTTCCATTTTCATGGAAGAACCCAATATTGGTTTTATAAACCTTCAGGGTGAGTTTGAATCTTTTTGTTCCCTCTTACAAGCAAATTTGCTTTTAGGATTCTAGTGTACCTGAAGAGCACTCTGCTAATGGCAAGGCATTTGGCCTCAGTTTGTTACATCTATATAATGGGAGTGTGGGGGTGGTTGGACAGGCCAGTGATGTTTCAACTTTTCTTAGCAACAGAACCAATTCTTCAAGTGCTATCATAGGTGGAAGCCAAAACACAGGTGAGCCCAAGGAAGAGCTACTCTGTTTTTATTTTTGTTTTGTTTTTGTTGTGTTTTTAACTTAGAATACCTAAGTCTACCTTTCAAGGGTACCCCATGCCCTGGTGTGTTTGTAGACTGAATAACTTAGGTTTAAGGAAACCTGCTGTTGGAGAAACAGGGAACGGATAGCTCTTGGACAAGATCAATCGCTACAGTGGGGTTTTCTGAAACATGGGTACCAATTCACATGCTGGAAGTTTGAAGAAGGAATAGATCTGAACTTGGACTTAAGAGATTAAAGAAACAAAATTAGTAGCTGGCAGTGTCCACAATATCATTTCCTCTAGAAGGATGCTTCCTCCTTGGACCACAGGAAAAGCTAGATTTAGTATGCAGTTGAAAATATTACATCTTTTACTCAGTTGGTATACCTTCATCTTTGAGCAAAGTCTAAGGCAGCCACACAAACCTGTGTGGTGGTGGGTGTGGGTAAGAGGGACAGAGCCATAAAGGGCAGCTCTTCCTGCTCCACACTCCCCTCTCTGCTGTTTCCTGTGTGGAGGGTGCAGCTGTCTACCAAGGGGACTGTATCCATCTAGGAATTCTGGACAGTCAGCAGCAGTGAGGAAGTACAATCCTCAGTGGTATGGAGGAGAGTGGGGAGACATGAACAACCAGAAGAACAAGCTGCTGGGCTGATGACTCAGGGAGGACATGAGAAGAGAATCCTGTCTTTCCAACGGAAGAAGATGTGGGAAGCTCATGCCAGGTGACATCATAATCTATGCTTCAGTCCCTCCCCAGATTATCCCAAACCTTGGCACCCCAGCCCTGTGTCAACCAGTCCCCAGCCCAATGAGGGGAGACTAACTTAGCAAATGCCCATTCCAGCCACAAAGGCTCCTCCGTGACAAGCTGCTCTGATGTGAGGATGCTGCTTCTGTTAAGCCTCTTTCAAAAGCCTCGTGCTGTGCTATGTGTGTCAGAACAGGCTTGGGAAGGGATAACACTTCTCCTGCTCTGTTTGTGTTCTTTGCTGTTCCAAAGTAAGAAGCATTCAGAATGAATGAGGCAATGGGGTTCACACCCTACCTCTGAGTAATGCTGTAGGTGCCTCTGGTTCTTATCATGCCCAGCTGCATCCAGAAATAGAAGTCCGTTGGTATGCAGACACCATGGAGCCCAGGTCAGCCGAGGTAAAGGTGAGCTCTCATGCTGCCGTAAGACATAAATAGGGCTCTCTTGAGGCAGCCTCTACACTCCCTTACTCCCTTCTCCTTCGTCTTCAGTGATACATCAGTCAGGATAGGGTGGATTATGCTGGAGTAACAAACACCCCCAAACCCCCCATGACTCCAAACAACAAAAGTTGATTTCTTGTTCGTGCAACATGTTCATTGTGGATTTAGCAGAAGGCAGGATGGGAGCATCTATTCATCACAGTCCCTCAGAGACTCAAACTTTGCTGGTGCCATGCCAGGGGCCTCTTAAGGGTCTTGCGGTAAAACACTTGATCCTGGAAGTAAGACTTCAATTCTACTCACAACACATGGGCCACAACCAGTCTCATGGCCTTGTCCAATCACAAAAGGGCCAGAAACTGCAGTTCTCCTATGGACTCAGAGTGGAGAGAACCAGAAACGTTCGACAAATGGTCCTAATGACTAAAATCGATGGAAAGAATGTAGTTTTAGGGTCAGAAAAACTCTGGCTTGTAATCTTAACTCTTCTTAGCTGTGTGACACTTAGCAAATTATTGAAGTCTGTGATCCTCAGTTTCCTCATCTCAAAAGTGAGGAGATAATACCTTCGTTGGGGCATCTACTAGTATTTACCACAGAAAATGGGTCATCGACAAATGTTAGTTCCCTTTCTTCCTTTTCCAATTCAAATACCTGATTGTAGGTAACTATCTTGATGGCCATGATGTAATAATCACTTTCAACCTGAAGGCTAAATGCAGATAAAGTTTAAAGTTTATTGGTTTTTTTTTTTAATTCCTATGAGGGATATTTGATTGATTGATTAATTGATTGATTGGATTGATTGATTGATTGATTTTTGAGACGGAGTTTCACTCTTGTCACCCAGGCTGGAGTGCAATGGCACGATCTCAGCTCTCTGCAACCTCCGCCTCCCGGGTTCAAGCAATTCTCCTTCCTCAGCCTCCCGAGTAGCTGGGATTATAGGCATGCGCCACCATGCCTGGCTAATTTTTTTTTTTTTTTTTTTTTTTAAGTAGAGATGGGGTTTCTCCATTGTTGGTCAGGCTGGTCTTGAACTCCCAACCTCAGGAGATCCACCCGCCTTGGCCTCCCGAAGTGCTGGGATTACAGGTGAGAGCCAAGGCGCCTGGTCGGATATTTGAATTTTAATGGGTAAAAAGTTCAATTGGACAGATGGACTTTGAACACTATGGGATGAAACTTTCTGAACTGGCTCCTATGGTTCCCTCCCCCAACATTAACACCTGTGTGAAATGCCCTCCCACTGAATGTACCTTGTGACTTGCAAAAGTGATGGGATGGCACTTCTGAGATTAGGTAATAAAAGACCGTGACTTCCATCTTTTTTGTATTCTCTCTACCTGGCCCTCTCTCTTGACCACTCTGATGATGCAGCTGCCATGTTGGAGGGGCCCATGTGGCAAGGAACTGAGGGCAGTGTCCAGATAACAACTGGCAAGGAACTGAGATCCTCAGTCCAACAGCCCACAAGGAACTGGATCCTGCCAGCAAACACTGAGTGGATTTGAAAGTGGATCCCTTGGCCGGGCACGGTGGCTCACACCTGTAATCCTAGCACTTTGGGAGGCCGAGGCAGGCGGATCACGAGGTCAGGAGATCCAGATGAGACCATCCTGGCTAACATGGTGAAACACCGTTTCTACTAAAAATACAAAAAATTAACCGGGCGTGGTAGTGGGTGCCTGTAGTCCCAGCTACTTGGGAGGCTGAGGCAGGAGAATGGCATGAACCTGGCAGGCGGAGCTTGCAGTAAGCAGAGATCGTGCCACTGCACTCCAGCCTGGGCGAGAGAGCAAAACTCTGTCTCAAAAAAAAAAAGAAAGTGGATCCTGCCCCAGCTGAGCCTTCAGAAGACTGTAGCCCCAGCAACTGTGTGATTGTAGCCCTGTGGGAAACCATGATCCAAAGGCACACAGCTAATCCATGTCCAGATTCCTGACCCAGAGAAGCTGTGAAATCATAAATGTGTGTTGCTTTAAGCCACTAAGTTTTGAAATAATTTGTTATGCTGCAATAGATAACTAATACAAACACTACTGAATGCCAAGCATTCTGCTTAGCGCCGTAGCCACAGATGTGTAGAACATATCCCTGCCTTAAAGAGACAACCTTGCTGTTACCACCCAGTCCTCATGCTCAGCCTCCCTCCTTCAAACAAGGACAGACCTTGCATTAAATCTGGTGTGGCCATGCTCAGAGTGGGCCTTTTCAGGACGTACGTGTTTCTCCTTTGACTGCAAATTTGCTCATGCCGAACTCTACCTTCGCCGTTATAAAAGACTGAGCACATCCACATTTCTCATCTCCATTTCAGTTCTTTGATCAGAGACAATTTGGTGTGGTGCTTAACATCACAGATTCTGTCATCAAGCTTGGTCCCATCACTAATTAACTGCGTGTCTCTGGGAAAGTTAACTCACCTCTCTGTGTTCAGCGTTGCTGTGTGTAAAAGGGGATAAAATAGAACCTGAGATGTGAGAGGGTAAAATGGGCATAGTCTAGTGTAAAGAGTGTAGCCCGGTGGCTGGGAGATGGGTAAGTGCTTAATAGATGTCAGCTGTCACTAATCTCAGACTTCATGCTTCATTCTACAGGCAGAGTGTTTGTCTGGTGAGTATCTATACTCTCTCGTTGCTATTCTAGTCCCAGCAATTACACTCCATCTAAATTAGTAGACTAGGGGCAGCTGGAGCCAAGAATGGTCACAATTCAGTTCAACTCTATTTATGAGCTGTCCGCTCGCCTCCACCCAAGAACAGGGTGCCATGAATCCATGCCAGGCATTGCATGTGAAATTTTTTTTTTTCTATTCATGTGGTGGATTTGGGTTTTCTGTCCTCTCCACCTCCTTTTGGCCCTTATACCACTCACCTTTTGCGGGAAGCAAGTCCTTTAGTACATTAATCCACCTAAGTAATGTCATAAACACAGCCCATGAGAGGCAAGTTGTGCAGAGGATATTTTAAGTTAATTAATTAACTAATTAGTTAATTAACTTGAGGATGTTTCACCCTGAGCAGTGAGGGTCTAAGGTGAGACAGGTCTGGCCAGTTCAGCACTGAGGGTGTCAGTATAATGGTTTGGGATGGAAACTGGCAGAATAAAGCTTAGGCTGGAAGGTGGAGGAGTGAACAAGGGAACAGGAAAAGATATGAAAGAGGAAGGGCCGGGCGCGGTGGCTCACGCCTGTAATCCCAGCACTTTGGGAGGCCGAGATGGGCAGATCACAAGGTCAGGAGTTCAAGACCAGCCTGGACAACATGGTGAAACCCCGTCTCTACTAAAAATTCAAAAAATTAGACAGGTGGTGTGGTGGGTGCCTGTAGTTGCAGCTACTCTGGAGGCTAAGGCAGGAGAATCGCTTGAACCCGGGAGGCAGAGGTTGTAGTGAGCCGAGACTATGCCACTGCACTCCAGCCTGGGCAACAGAGCAAGACTCTGTCTCAAAACAACAACAACAACAACAACAACAACAACAACAACAACAACAACAAAAAACATATGAAAGAGGGGTTGTTCTGGGTGTCTCTGACCGAAAGGCACCAGAGAGGAACTTTAGAAAAGTTTTGCATTACCCCCAGGGCTCTGGGGCACGTTTCTAATTTATAAACATAACACTAAGTTATTTCTGGTTTTGTCTTTCCAGTACCTACAGGGGTGGAGACAGGATGGCAACGTGATGTTGTTATTGTTGTTTTCTGCAAGAAGCGTTGTGGAAAAACAAGATGGAGAAGGTGAGAAAATGAAAGTGGAAGATCTGGAATATCTGGGTCAATGGATAAAGATGGAAGGATAGAGAAAGGCTTTCTAATCCTCCCCAACTTTCCATGTGGTACCCTCCCCGCAACTTCCAGAATTATTTAACACCGTGAGAGTCGCATCCAACAAATATTTGTTGCTCATTGATCATGTAAAAAATCTCTACTTACTCTAAATTTATTAAGATATTTATCTAGACGTATTAAGTTTTGAGAGTGGTTCAAAAATAAATATAATATTTTCTTGCAGTGCTGTGACAATAAATGGTTTACAGAATCTCATATTCTATTTCCAACAGAGGTGCTCTGGGCAAAGTTGTCTGCCTTACACAGCATCAATCTCTGTAGGTGTGTACTGCACCCATCATCTCTTGCTAAGACATCATGCTTTACCTTCTACAAATCTACTTAACTTCCTCTTAAAGCACTTACTTTTCATTTTTGCTATTGGGGAACATTACATGGTTCATACTTGCCATGATTATTCTCTGTCATTCCAATTAGAACTGCCTTTGACTGATTCTAAAACTACATCTTTCAAGCTACATAAGCTCCTGCCTAGCTCATGAATGCTAGAATTGTGGCTAATAGATATTTATTCTTACATGGCCCCTTTCTATGCTTAGAATGCTTGGCACTTTTAGGATTTCCCTTTCACCTTCTGTCACTATTTAAGAAAAAGACTGAAATTCTTAGACTGTCCTTCTTGGAGGGTCACTCATGTTTTTGCTGGTTGGTGAACATTTGTTTTTGCCATCTAATATCCATGCATCCTTTTTCTGGTAATCACTTCCTGGTTTCCTTGTGGGAGGTAACACTCACCCTTACTCTTAGCTTATATGGTTGAGGTGAATTTGTGCTCATTCCACAGTGGGAGCATGTTCAAGGCTCAAGTTGATCAGTGCATAGCTCTCCCCTGTCTACAATGAGTGGTTCAGTGTTGGGCTTAGGACTCTATCAAAGCTAAGGAGATACAATGGGTGTTGCACTGGGGCTGCAGGGGAAGAGATTTTTGCTTTTCTTGCAGTACAAAAAACTTAGGGGATTTAAGGTCTGGAGCTGCCATTGCCATCTGGCTACAACCACCATCTGGCTTATCACATGATGTCCGCAAAGAAAGCCAATGTAACTGAAGACACAGTACAAAATATTTTTAAAACTACCTGAGGTTCTTGATAGTATTTTTGAGGTCCAAATCTAGTGTTGCCTAAAACTGGATGTAGCCCTGAGGTTTTCATCTTATATAAACCAATAATTTTTCACTTCAATTAAGCCAATTTGGGCTGAATTCTCTGTCACTTGAAGCCAAAGGAATTCTTTATTAGTGAAAAGGCATTTTTAATGTCTGAAAATGTGGCTATCTGAAAAATCGGAGGCAGAGGGACAAAAGCTGGAAATGGAAATGATATTGTAGAATGACTACTGCCAACCCTATTAACTATAAGATGAGGAAGCTGAGGGCCAGGGAGGGGAAGTCTGTGCCTGTGCTCACATAGGCACTTAGTGGTAGAGGGGAGCATGACCTAGATTGGCCATCCAGTTCTCTTTGTCACCCCCTCCCACTAAAATTGAAATGGGCTCTCATTTTCTACAAGGGTTGGAAACAAACCTTTCTGGTTTGTTTCCAACCACCCTCAAGAGCTTACCATGTTGAGTTACCTCTTTTGTCCTTCTCTTGCTTCTCCTTGGTTTCTTCTCTCTCCTATTTGATGTAGATTTATTTCTTTAAAAATTTTTATTTTGAAAGATTTCAAACACATAAAAAGAACAGAAAATCACAGATACCATGTGCCTACATCTAGATTTAACAAATGTTAATATTTTGTTATTTCCTCATTTTTTTTTTTTTTTTGAGACGGAGTATCACTCTGTCTCTCAGGCTGGAGTGCAGTGGCGCGATCTCTGCTGACTGCAAGCTCTGCCTCCTGGGTTCATGCCATTCTCCTGCCTCAACCCCCAGTAGCTGCAACTACAGGCACCCGCCACCACGCCCATGCCCAGCTAATATTTTGTATTTTTAGTAGAGACGGGGTTTCACCATGTTAGCCAGGCTAGTTTCCATCTCCTGACCTCGTGATCCACCTGCCTCGGCCTCCCAAAGTGCTGGGATTACAGGCGTGAGCCACCCTGCCTGGCCTGTTTTTTTTATTTTAAAAAAAGATAAGACATTTCAGTCACAGGTGAAGTCCCATTGCTTTTTCCTTCCCTTCTATCCTATCCAGCAATAACTACCATCTTAAGTGTGGTTGTATTTTTCTTAATTGTGCTTTGCACTTTAAATCACAAAGAGTTGATACTTCAGTATTGGGCTTTATAATTGCAGGCCAATAGTATTGTACATATCCTGTTGCAGCTTGCTTTTCTCGGTGTTACGTTTTGAGATTTATTTATGTTGATGGAGGTAGATGTCTCAGTCTTTATTTGTGTTACAATGTATCTATTTTGTTATCTCATGAATGATAGTTTAGCTGGTTATAAATTGATGGTTGATGATGATTTCATACACAAAATCCTATGTTGATGGTAATTTTGCCTCATCACAGCATCATCTGGCACTATCGTGTATGTTGAGAAGTCAGCTGCCAGTCTGAATTTATTTCTGTGTAAGAAGCCTATCATTAATTTCTATCTGCTTTAAAATGTTACATGTGACATTGGATTTTGATTATTTCACTTCCTCCATGGTCATTCATCAATGTTGAAAAGTACTCTACCATCATCTATTTAAAGACTGTTTCTTCCATATTCTTTTTGTGTCCTTTCATTCTGAAACTCTTATCAGATATATGTGGGATCTACACATTCTTCTAAACTATTTAGCCTAATCTTTTCTTTTATACTTGCTTGCTGCTTTGCAATCTAATTTCCTCACATTTATTTTCCGACCTACTAATTCTTTCTCCAGGAGTGTTTAATCCATTCCTTAATCTATCCTTTGGGCTTTTAATTTTATTTACTACTTTTCCCATATCTAGATGTTGTATTTGGTTCTTTTTCAGTTACCTGTTTTTTTAATAGGATCTTCATTTTTTTGTTAATAGCTTGAATCCCTTTCTTTACATTTTTATTGAATTACAATTCAACAATTTTAAATACACTTTTTATGTTCCTTTTCAGCTTCTTCTGTTCAAGTGCTAGAAGTCTTACTTATTTTGCAGTTTTGGCGGCTGTATGGTGAACTGATCTTTTGTGGAATGTTCTTTTTTCTTTCAGAGATTCTGTGGCTTGCCTTTCTAGTATATTTCTGCTTTTGCTTCTACTGAGCACCCTGGGAATATCACTGTCAGAGAATCAATTTTTTTATTATTTCTTTTATGATATATTTTCACTTTGACATTGATGGTTACCTGACAGTATAAAAATCAGACTTGAGACCTTTAAGAAATGCAGCCCTGGGTTTGATTTCCAGAAACAAAAATTTTCCCCAAACAGTTGCAGTTAGCAAGAGCTCTTACTTGTCACTGCCTTGCACTGATAGGCATGCATATATATATGTTACAGGCATATATAGATATATGTTACAGGCATATATATATATATGTTACAGGCATATATATATGTTACTGGCATATACACACACACACACACACACACACACACACACATGTATGTTACACAGAAATGCAATCCTTTGAGGGTTCTTGTTTTATGCTTCCCACTTTGCTCAGGTCCAAAATTTTGTGTCTTTTCTCTATATGGGAGATAAATAAAATCTAAACCTGTAGGTTATTGGCATCAAAAGCACTCACTCCTTTTATAGCTACAAAACCCATGCAGACATTTACTGGTCTGGTTTTAATTCCCTCTGTTTTTTTTCTCCTGGAATCTAGGAATTTCCCCTTCTTTCTAGTAACTGTAGCCATGCATTTTAATCTACCTAGCAATTTTTGGTGTGCATAGGTTAAGGGATTTCAAGCTATCTTGGTGTATCTAACCCAGCTCATGCTCCTTCCTGGATTCCCTTGGCCATGTTTTCCTGTTGAGGCTACTGACAAGTCTCTGTGAAGTCTGTGAAGATCTCCTGGCCTGGATGTACTTTTTTTTTTTTTTTTTTTTTTGAGACAGAGTCTCACTCTGTTACCCCAGGCTGGAGTGCAGTGGCGGGATCTTGGATCACTGCAACCTCTGCCTCACGGGTTCCATCGATTCTCTGTGCCTTAGCCTCTTGCGTAGCTGAGACTACAGGCATGCACCACCACGCCCTGCTAATTTTTGTATTTTTTAGTAGAGATACACTACCATGAATTTCACTATGTTGGCCAGGCTGGTCTCAAACTCCTGACCTCAGGTGATCTGCCTGCCTTGGCCTCCCAAAGTGTTGAGATTACAGGCATAAGCCACTGCACCTGGCCTAGATGTCCTCTTGTAGGTACAGGGGGAATGTCTCAATCTTGGTTGAGCTCTGAGCCCTCCTTCTTGGTGTTCCACTGGCTTAGCTGACTGGGCTCGGTAGTGGCTTGTCTAGGTCCCTCAAGTCACTCACAGGTATGGTCTTGTACCTCCCTGTGCATCCCTCTTGCCTCTCATTTTTGTTGCTCCGGAGGCATGTGACAACTGTGAGGCTCTCTTGACGCATGCAGTTCATTGCCCCACCAGCCCAGTCAGGCTGCAGGTGGAGAGATGGGGAATGCCACTGCTTGCTTTCATCACATGCTCAGCCTGAGAGTGTGGCATATGTCACAGGTGCTAGCCTTACTATCCTGGGATCTGGCTTCCCAGGTGGCTGCTGGAGAGGCTAGGAGGTAAACCCAAAAGTGCAAGAGAGTTGACGTCACACAGAATAAATTTGGCCAAAGGGAGACAAGAGCTGACATAATAATTCTTCTCCCCGCTCCCCTAAGATGGACTATTCAAAGATGCAGTGGTTTCAGACAGCCTCTTTGAAAACATCCTGAGAAACTGAGCAACCAACTGTGCTTATTACAAAAGCTGTGAGATAACCCTTTCAATTTGCTCCCCTGCCTTCCCTGACTCACTCCTATTTTTTCTACACTCTGGCTTTTCTGGAGTCATACTCTCCAATCTACTCTTAACACCTAAGAATCTGCCTCATGCTCCATTTGCAAAGAAACTCAGACTAGGATTTGCTATCTTACTGGAACCTGTAACTCCTCTTTGTTTCTAATCAGGCAGCAACTGAGGGAAGACAGAAGGCCTCTGAGGCAAAAGTATGTTTGTTCCATTTTTATTTTATATGGATGTCAGCCTTGAACAGACTCTCAAAGCTTGCACACTTCCCACCTCGTGGTGTATCATGTCTTGGTGCTGGATATGGGTAAAATGGAGACAGCGAATGGTAATGGCTTGGAGTACAAGACCTAGGCAGTGCTGCAGGGAGCCAGTCTCTAGATTCATGGTATGAGCTGTAAGCCCTTGAACTGTACAACCCCTTATTTGGTTTATATAATAAACTTTAACAGTAGACATTGATGGGGCCCAAGAAATCCCCCTGGTGCTGTTATTTCCTCTTTCTTTTTGTTGAACAAATTATCTTTTTCAGCCATGCCTCTGCTGAATCTGCAGGATTTGTCTGATAGTAATCTTCGTTTTAAATTTAAGGCTTTCTAAAATTTCATTGTGAAAACAATGTTCTTAACACAGTACTTTATCACCTGAAAATGTTATATGGAAACATTTAATCATAAAATCTCAGAATATGAGAGGTAGAGGAACGCTGCCATAGAACAGGGTATACAGGAGAGATTCAATATCCACTACAAGACTGAACAAATTGAAATGAAGGCACATAAAATGGTGAAAGGTCTAGGAGACTGGGATGAGGAGAAATGGGCTTCAGTCCCGCCAGCAATAATCTGTGTCTCCTGAATAGGCCATTTAACCCATACAGTCCTGACATGGACATCTGAGTACCCTTTCTTTTCCTGTGAGGAGAAGTCTCAAGAAAGTTAAGAGACAGAATCCTACCTCCTGCTATGGAAGCTGGGAAGGGTCAAACATACCCTCTGTCAATATCCTGGTAACCAGAGTGTAGGCAGGTAATCTAATCTTAGCCAATTGACTGGTTCCCCCCGGGGACTTTGAATCTAGAGCCAATGTCGCTATGAGGCAAGTGATCCTTTGGAGTTCATTTGGATGGTGGCAGTGTCATCTCCTCTTGGGGCCAGTGGCGGTGACAAAGGGGCCAGCTATTGGAACAGCAGTGCCCAACCTCACCCTTCCTGTGGCGTGTTACAGATTCAGTTCTGACCCCTTCCTTCTATTAATGCCTGCATCTTTTTTGAACCTGGAATTTCATTATTGCTGCGGAGCCTGTGACCTATGTGGTGTTATTCCAATATGTGCCTCTGCTGCTTAACTTAGAGTTAGTTTCTCTTGTAGGAACAAAAAACTCTACCACTGGAAGATCTAAAATTTCTCCTGTGTTCATAAAATCCTACAAACTGCTGTGCGACTCTTTGGAGATTGCAAAGTACTTTTATAGGCACGGTCTTATTTCATCCTCCACATAACCATGTGGGAATGCTTTATTCAATGTTTTACATGAATAGGGGCAAATGAAGATCACAGGGATTGATGGCCTCCTTAATGTTATACAACCAGTCCTTAATGTTATACAACCAGTCCAGCGGGGGCAGGGCTTATGCCCGGATGAATTCCTTGTACTTTTTGTTTGTTTGTTTGTTTTGAGATGGTGTCTCCCTCTGTCGCCCAGGCTGGAGTGCAGTGGCGCAATCTTGGCTCACTGCAACCTCTGCCTTCTGGGTTCAAGTGATTCTCCTGCCTCAGCCTCCCAAGTAGCTGGAATCACAGGTGCCCACAACCACACCCGGCTAATTTTTGTATTTTTAGTAGAGACAGGGTTTCACCATGTTGGCCAGGCTGGTCTCGAACTCCTAACCTCAGCCCATCCACTTGCCTCAGCCTCCCAAAGTGCTGGGATTACAGGCGTGGGCCACCGCACCCGGCCCCTTGTACTTCTTCTATTTCACCTTTGGAACCATGGCTGGGTTCAGATGAGATCATGAACACAAAACTGCAAAATAATTTGAAGAGGACTTATGATTGTTATTACTGTTCAAGGTCATCCAGGGAAAAGGTGGTGGAAATGGAATGCAAAGGATGATCTTCCCAATCCTAGTTCATTGTCATTTCTATTATTCTATACCCCCTCCCTACCAAGGAATGCTTTTATCTGATTAAATGTACAGCTTACCTTTTTTGGGGTACTTATTTTTACAGGTGGTTTGGCATAGAAATAAGACATTCCTTGGCTATCTTTATTCAAGAAATCTTTGCATGCTATTTTTAAGAGCCACACAAAAGCATTTCCACTGCCTGCCTAACCTCCTAACGGTTCGCTCAACGTAATCTAACTACAGCAGAAATTTAACCACATCTCTTTAGTGAATTTATAACATTGAAGAATTTTTTCTAATTACCCCAACACCCTCCAAATTGTCCTAAAACTTTTCCCTTCTCAGTGCCTATCTCTCCTGTCCTTTCTTCTTGTTAAACCTAGTGACTTAATCACACATTCTTTTTTTTTAATTTTCTGTAATTTTATATTTATTAAAGGATATAATTTAAGAAAGGAACTATACATTGACAGTTGTTGGTATTTTTGTTTTGCTTTCTTTTTTTCTTTTTTCTTTTTTTAATTTTATTATTATTATACTTTAAGTTTTAGGGTACATGTGCACAACATGCAGGTTTGTTACATATGTATACATGTGCCATGCTGGTGTGCTACACCCATTAACTCATCATTTAGCATTAGGTATATCTCCTAATGCTATCCCTCCCCGCTCCCCCCACCCCACAACAGTCCCCAGTGTGTGATGTTCCCCTTCCTGTGTCCATGTTAATCACATATTCTTGACCTTCCTGGAAGCCTCTCATCTTCCAGTGGAAAGAACAGACTAGATTAGTTTCTCAGTTAGTGCCAGGTAAGCAGAGGAATGGAAAGACAGGCAGCACCTCAATTAGTACAAACTGGTGAGCAGATGGAAATGGAATAGAAATAAAATGATCTCCACAGACCATACAAGACCCAAGTAACTAAGAAAGAAAAGAACAAATTCATTATAAACACAACAATGTGATGACAGCAGTAGGCAGGTGGGGTGGCAGGGGAAGGTGAGTCCTTTCACATCAGCCTTTTCAACAAACCAAATGACGGACAGTCTTATCCAGGAATATGCTTACGCCAATGCAGGGAAGGTAGGGATAGGGCAATGATAGCCATGATACCAAACTTATATTTAGATAGCACTTTACAGTTTGCAAAGTGTGGTGGATAGAGTTACTGTTTCCCTTTTATGTATGAGAAAATAGTCTCCAAGGTGTTAGTTAAGAGGGTTGCCAAGCATCTCATCGCCATTAAGTGGTGAAGCTAGGAATCAAGCCAAGTGCTGTTGAGGGGCAGGGTGCAGAATGAAAACAGAAGAAAAAAATAACAAAAAAGTAAGGAGAGATGATCAAGAAGGTAAGTGGGAAGAAATGTGACAAAGAAATCTCTCATGACAACGCAATGGAGTGAAAAAGAAGGATACTGATCAAATATCCACCATGATAACATGACTTACCCTGTATGGAGTGGAGACAGCACAGTTCCAGCCAAGTAGAGATGGGACAAATGATATACCATCAAAACTTGGACACCAAGATTTTTTTAAAAAAAATTCTCCATCATAACAATTAAAAATAAACCCACAGAGCATAAAGAACCATTACTTACTTTTCACATTTTTTGGTGCTACTTTTGACATATTCTGTTCTGATTCTAAAATTTGGAAGGCATTTGTTATGAAGTTTGAGGGTTAGGGAAGAACACATGTGAGGTGTATTCCACATGTACCTCTGCTCACAAGATACACTAATGTGTGTTTCTTCTTACTATCTTCTAACTGACCAAGTACCTTGAGTACTTCTTTTACCTTCTTTTAAAACTGACCAAGTACCTTCAGTACATCTCCTTATCAACTTCCCTTTAAAATAGACTAAGCATTTTCCTAGATCGACTAAGCATTTTCCTAGATCTCTTCTCTGATAACAATGGGGACAGAATTTATTCAGTTGGACACATACATCCTGACCTCTGATATGTTAATCACTTCGCTTCAATAAGGCTCCAATGCTAGCTCCAATTCCAGAAGCTCTGTTCCTACCATGACCGAACTACCAGCAATGGCTCTGCTGAGAAGATGGTCCAAAGCAGCCTTCTATGTTTGTTTTGTATGTTGTAAAGCAGAGCTGTTTTCAGGAGAAGAAGCCTGCATCAGAAGGCTGCATCTTAGCTAAATCCTAGTCCAAGTGAAGATTACATCTCTAAATTGTCCCCGATCTCCAAAAGGCCAGCGCTGTCCTGGAGAATGTCCGCTGTGATTGTCAGAACCCCAGGGTGAGGCCACGTGCTCCCCATACAAAACACCATCTAGCTGGTTATTGGGTGGCAATAAAGGGTGCATTGCCAGTGAGGATGGTGTATTACATAATCTTGAATAAAAAATTCGAAACATAAATTACCCAGTAATGGATCCATTTACTTCTTCAACCTACTTGTGTTTTCGGAATCAACCATTTCTTGGTGGTAATTTGGTTAATAATTACCTGTTTTGTTCATTAATAATTTGATCTTTCTGAAAAAACCCAGTCAAACTTATATTCCCTCATTTTAGACTCTGGTGAATAGACTAGTTTCTCAGTCACCACTCATGGTTTAATATAAATGAACTGTTATCTCCTTTTAGCATTTTCTGTCTCATGGAAGTAATATAATTGTTGTAGTTGTTGTCAGTTTGCCAATCATATCCGTTTTCAAATGGCAGATTTCATATAATTTTATTTTAATTATTTCATTTGATTTTTAAAATAATAGAGTATGAGCTTTCGAGTCAGATGGTTTTGGGTTCAAATCCTGACTCTCACTTTATTACCTGTGTAAACTTAGTTTTGATTTCTCTGGGATGAAGATTTTGTGTTTGCGTAGTGAATACTTACCTTAAAGGGTTGTGAAAGGGTTAAGTCAGACATAAAAATGACTTACATCAGGTAAACACTCCCAAAATGTTAGCTTTCTCCCCAATTCATTTTACTATGTCTTTCCTGAATCTGACTTCAGACCAGAAGTCTGAAGTAATATTCAAGTGAGGATATGTTGTATTTTTTGACATAGTCAATATACATAAAGAATATAATGAATGTTCTTTGGTGTTTAAAAGCCAACGCGTAAATTATGTTTTATTTATTTTTCACTAAATACAGAAAGTCCTAAATCTTTAAAATCCAAGTAATTTTCATTCAAAATGACAATCATTTTTAGAAGGCTAAGAATAATTTTAAAATGCACTACACATTATTATATTCATAAGTGGATTTTGAGATCCATACAGTTCTGCAGACATTTGTGAATTTCGACCAACAACTATGAGATGAGATGGACCAGCCACTGAATAGTTCTGCATTTCACATCATCTCAAGTAAGTATGGCCAACAATGCAAATAATACTGCTGTCTTGGAGATCCACCATGCAGATTATAATGTGTAAAAGGCTCTAATATGCCTTGCAGTAAACAAACAAATATACTTTAAATGTTAATGAATATTACATTATATATATTTACTTGACTCTGGGACCCTTTTTGTTCATGGGACATCTATGAGCAATGCTATGAACTCAATGCCTGGGTCCCCACCTCTCAAATTCCTATGTTGAAGCCTAAATGCCCAATGTGATGGTATCTGGAGGTGGGGCCTTTGAGAGATAATTAAGTCATGAAGGTAGAGGCCACCCCCCAAATGGAATTGGTGGTCTTATAAGAAGAAACATGAGAGAAATAATATCTCCCTCTCTTTCTCTCTCTGCCATGTGAGGATATAAGGAGACGAAGCCTATCTGTAAACCAAGAAGCAATCCCTCGCCAGACAATGGATCTATCATCTCGATCCTGGGCTTTTAGCTTCCCAAACTGTGATAAATTAATGTCTTTTTTAAGCCATCAAGTCTATGGTATTTTGCTCTAGCAGCTCAAACTCACTAAGGCAAACGTAACAGAGGCCATCTCCTAGGAAATACAGTTTGGAAAACACTAACCTGTTAGATAATACCAAAATCCTATAGTAAAAAAAATAACAACAGCAACAACAAAGCAATAAGGAAAAATAGCAAAATCCACAGCAAAGCCTCGACCTATCAATGTAGTTTAATAGACATAAGTGTCATTGTGAATGAACAACCTCATTAATAAAGATCTTGTTTACACCTTTTAAAATTATCAATAATAGTCTGGCTTAAGTAATGTATTCTACTTCATTAAACAACACCATGGTCATTAGAGCTTGTGAGTAATTGTAAATTCATTTGGGTTTTAATTATTTTGGCTCTCACACAGGGACATAAGCCCAGTGAGTCAAGACTGTCAGCTGATACTTATGAAGCATAAATTGTATTTTAGGTTCATTTATAATTACTTTCACACCATGGATTATAAATAAATAGAATGTGGTGTGTTCTAATGGTCAGAAGCAAGGGTTTGAAGTCAAATGGAGGTGAATTTGAGTACTGATTCTCCAAATGAAGATCCCTAACTTCAATTATCTGTGCCTCAGTTTTATCAGATATAAAATGGGGATATTTCTTACTTCCTTGGACTGTTTGAGGATGAAATTAGATCACATACAAATACTTAGTACACCACCAGAACACATAATAATGCTGAATAAATGCTCCCTATTATCTTATGAACTTTGGATCATGAGTTTATTCACTGTTTTTTTCTTTCTTTCTTTTTCTTTTTTAGATGGAGTTTTGCTCTTGTCACCCAGGCTGGAGTGCAATGGCACGATCTCAGCTCCTCCGCCTCCCAGGTTCAAGCGATTCTCCTGTCTCAGCCTCCCAAGTAGCTGGGACTACAGGTGTGCACCACCACGCCCAGCTAATTTTTGTACTTTTAGTAGAGACGGGGTTTCACCATGTTGGCTAGGCTGGTCTCAAACTCCTGACCTCATGATCCACCCGCCTCGGCCTCCCAAAGTGCTGGGATTACAGGCGTCAGCCACCACACCCGGCCTGTTTTGTTCTTTTGAGAATAATAACCTTCTTTAGCCTCAGCATATATATAGTCACTGAAATACCAATGTGGCCAGCAAGTTTCTGCATCCAGACTGATATTTGCCTACATGTCATTTATAAATCGTTTCACTTTCAAGTAAAAATCCTAAGGGAGAGTATTATTATATGTGGGTTTTTGAAGGTCTCCTTTCATACCTTATCACAGAGTGTGTTTTTGAGGACAGCTACAAAAGCCACAGGGAAGCAAAGCAGCCACTTTGTACTCACATGTACTTTGCAAGGTTTTGCCATGACTGACATTTCAATGGCAGGGAGGGGCAGGGAAAGAATAGAAGCATGGTTTCTGTATCATTTAAGCCCCTTTAATGCCTCAACAGGAACCCAGTGGCATTCTGAGGGCTGCCTGGGTCAAGATGAATGCCTCCCAGGATATGCCAATAAGAGTGAAGCAGGGTTGAGGTTTTTGAGAGTCTGGTAGGGATATCCATCCAATAACTTTCTTAGCAAAGTCAAGAATGAGACACTGCAAAGTGGTGTGTCCCAATACTGTTTTGCAGCATTTTCTTCCCTGGCCTGTCTTTATTTTAGGGTCTGGTAAAGATTTCAGAAGAAAAGAAGCAGGAGCAGGAGGAGGAGGAGTACAGAAGAAAGATGAGGAAGGGATAAGGAGGAGGAGAAGGAGGAGAGGAGGGAAAGGAGGAGCAATGGGAGGGGAGAGGAGGAAGAAGAGGGGAGGAAGAGGAACTGGAGGAGGAGAAGGAGAGAGGAGAAGAGGAAAAGGTAGAAGGGAAGGAAGGAAGAGAAAGGGAAAGAATAAAAGCCCCCAACCTCCCAGTTTTAGTTTTTGCTAATAAGTCCCTGGCAGATGGATGACCTCCATCTTCAGCCCTCCCTGGGTGCACATCTCTTTGCACTGTGACTGCGCAGCACCTCCCATCAGGAGATGGGATCTATTTTTCCACCTCTTAAAAGCTGAGCTGGCTATGTGTCTTACTTTGGCCAACAGAAGGAGGCAACGCAATGTTCCAGTTCTGAGGCTGAGACTCAAGAAGCGGAACATGGCTCTGCCCTCCTTTGGAAACACGGCTGGGCTACTGGCCAGAACAAGCCCAAGTGAGCCTGTGGGGTGATGAGTGGCACGTGATCCTGGTGCCCCATTCACAGAGGCTGATCCAGTCGGCCAACCTCCAAGAACCAAGCATAGCCACATGAGAGAAGAACCGGCCAGCTGAGCCAGCCAGATTGCCTCCCCATGTAGATGGTGGTCGTTGCACGCCCCAGTTCTGGGGTGGTTTGGACACAGCAGTAAAGAAGGGACAGAGAAACAGAAGCCGATGTCTGGTGGTATTGCCCTCCCTCTGTTCTGGCTTTTCCTTGAATGTCTGGGCAATGGCCTCTGAGCTTGAATGTCATAACTGGAGCTTCCCAGCCATCAAGCAACTATGAGGGTGAACACAGACATCTTGTTCTATAGGGCAGATAAACTCTGTTCGTTTATGCCTGGTGTTCTGTTACTTGCAGCTCAACACTACCCTGACACGAAATGAGGTATCATCGAAAGTCTGACTGGAGTTAGGGTGATCTGTGATGGCAATCACAGAATGACATGCCGGAAGGAGATAGTGTCCTGGGATTTATGGAATCCAAGTACATGCTTTCACTCATTCCTGAGTGCCCATCCACAGATCTGTGTGTGGAGGAAGCCACGTGGGTAGGAATCACAGCCTATGGGCTCTTACAGTTGGGAAGTGTTTGAGGAGTAGCCAAGTCATGCCTTTCCCCCAGTAATCCCCTTGATGGCATCTCTGGCAGGATCCTCATTACAATGCAGCCTCTTCACTAATGTTAGAAAGTGACTTCCACTTAAGCCATAATCTACCTACTTATTGCATGCATGCCCTGGCCACAGCCCTACTTTCTAGTGCTTCCCAGATTGTTCCTTGGAAGCCTGCCAGCGTGTAAAGGAAAGAAAGGCCACACCCGGGCCCAGGGGTGGTGGGGATGGTGGAATGCACAGAATACAAGCCTCTAACCAAGTTCATAGAAGTCTAAGTGTTCTTCCCCCATCTCTACTAAAAATACAAAAATTTAGCCCGGCACGGTGGCAGGTGCCTGTAGTCCCAGCTACTTGGGAGGCTGAGGCAGGAGAATGGCGTGAACCTGGGAGGTGGAGCTTGCAGTGAGCCAAGATCGCGCCACTGCACTCCAGCCTGAGCGACAGAGTGAGACTCTGTCTCAAAAAAAAAAAAAAAAAAAAAAAAAAAAAAAAAAAGAAGTCTAAGTGTTCTTCACAACCATGCTTCATTTCAAGAATGCAAAAATGTAGGAGAGTAAACAGAATCTTGGTTGGTTTTAACATGAAAATCATATTTATGTTTCTTACCAAGAAATAAATGTGGTCCTTGAGGGACCTATGCCACATTTATTTGGTGGCTTCCATACCTTTACTCCAGAGTATGTAACACTGTGCCATTTTCCCCAATAATAATAGTTATTTGCTATTTACTTAATACTACAGTATGCCAGTGTGTGAGGTACTTCACTTTCGCTATACTGCCATATAGTTCTCACAACAGCCCTAGTTGGTATTATTTTCTTCATATTAAAGATGAAAAAATTAAAGTTCAGAGATTTAAAATGATTTTTTCCAAGGACTCAAAGCCAGTAAAGTGGAAAGGATATTTAAACCCAGTTCACAAGATCTTCAAAGCTCATCTTTTACACTACAACTTGCCATTAATAAGCAACCACTTCACATTTTCAGAGACAACCTTATTTTTTTCAGAGACAACCTTTTTCTTATCTTCCCCAAATATCCTTGGGGGAAAAGGAAACTAAGTGAAAACCACCTTGCCTTTTCTAAAAACAATCATACATTGGTAGGCATTTATGAATTAGGGAAAATAAAAGGAAGAGGCCCATTTGAACACACCTATTAGAATCCTGAATGCACGTGTGTGGTCAATAAAACTCCAGCTACCCAGACGAAAATCTTAATCACCTGCAAGGTCACAGCAGCAAGTTAAGGAAACAGATGATGCTCCCTAACATGCAGAAGTTCTCCATGCCAGCCTTGGGCAATCTGTGATACCCTCAGTGAATTAGAAGTGATTTTGGAGGCCAGGCACGGTGGCTCATGCCTGTAATCCCAGCACTTTGGGAGGCCAAGGAGGGCGGATCATCTGAGATCAGGAGTTCAAGACCAGCCTGACCAACATGGTGAAATCCTGTCTCTACTAAAAATACAAAAATTAGCTGGATGTGGTGGCATGTGCCCGCAGTCCAAGCTACTCAGGAGGCTGAGGCAGGAGAATCGCTTGAACCTGGGAGGCAGAGGTTGCAGTGAGCCGAGATCACGCCACTGCACTCCAGCCTGGGCTACAGAGTGAGACTCCATCTCAAACAAACAAACAAACAAAAAAGTGATTTTGGAAAACAATAAAATAAATATGTGGGCCTTCAAAGTCAGCCTACGTTTCTAAAATACCTGAGAAACAGAAAGTTAGTGAGAGAGAGAGCAAGAATAGGAGAGGCTGAATAGACAGAATTGAGGCCAGGCGCGGTGGCTCACACCTGTAATCCCAGCACTTTGGGAGGCCGAGGTGGGCAGATCACGAGGTCGCAAGATCCAGACCAACCGGGCTAACAGGGTGAAACCCCGTCTCTACTAAGAATACAAAAAATTAGCCGGGCGTGGCGGCAGGCGCCTGTAGTCCCAGCTACTCAGGAGGCTGAGGCAGGAGAATGGCATGAACCTGGGAGGCGGAGTTTGCAGTGAGCCAAGATCACGCCACTGCACTCCAGCATGGGCGATAGAGTGAGACTCTGTCTCAAAAAAATAAAAATAATAAAAAAGTTAAAAAAAATAGACAGAATTGAGTTTCTGTTTCACTGTTTCCATCTATACTAAGAAACAGGCTAGATCAGTGTTCTGAGCTCTTATGCAACAGAGCCGCCTGGATGAGCTGTTAAGACACATTTTCTGGGTCCCAACCCCAGATTTTCTGATTCAGTGGGCCTGGGGTGGTACTGGAAAATTTGCATTTCTAATTTGTTCATAGGTGACACTGGCACAGCAGGTCCAGGGACCACACTTTGACAACCTACTAAGTCTTGAACTATTCCTGGAGCCAGCCAGAATGGGGAGTGGATGCATGGGGCGCCCTGGACCTAAGGGATGAATGGGGCAGACTGGCTAGCGTCCAATGTCCATAGTGACACTATCAGTCAGCGAGGTTATTGCAGGGCAGCTTATCAGTGTGATCCAATTTCATAACAAGGACCAAAGGAAGAAGTTAGATTTTAGGGTTCGACCTTACCCTAACCCTAACTCTAATTGGACCTGAATTCAAATACTAGTTCTGCCACTTAATAGCTGTGCATATTTGGGTAAGTCACTTCATCTCTCCAAGCTTCCTTTTCCTCATCTGCACCCAGAAGTTCATAGTACCTACTTTGTAGAATTATTATGAGAATTAAAGAAAACATAGGCGAAGGACCTGCTGGTACAAGATAGATGCTCAAGGATTGCTATTGCTTCAGTGAACTGGATAACTCATCCAACCTCCTCTGAGGGTTGTTGATTGAGGGCATTAATACTGGAAAGATGAGGTCGCAGCCAACTTGATTATTACTTCTAGCTTTAGTCTTACCCTAGCAACTGTAGCTTCAGTGAGTCAGGGCTGGCTCAAAGAGCAATCTGAGATTCAGGGATAATTATTAAGACTCCTGGAAGACTGGGAGGCATCTGGACTCACAACTTGTGGCTACTGCCAACAGAAAATGATGACAAGACCTGAACTCTTCCATTAACACAAATAATTCTGTGAGCCTATGACTCTTACCATTTTCTTTTCATCTCCATATAACCTTTCAGCCTCATGCCACTGAACTCAGGCAATGGCAAATGACCAAAGATGCATGTATCAGAAGCAACATGTTAGGTCATACCAATGGTCTCTCCAGGTAAATTTTGGTGGTGGCACTATTCCAGGTAAGTTCTTGCCCTGGAACACTGATCCTTTGTGATATTACCTGTATGTGGTTGAGATGATATCCCAAGAACTCCTAACTTTCTCCAACAGACATGACACTGTCATTTTCTTTTCCTTTTTTTTTTGAGATGGAGTCTTGCTCTGTCCCCCAGGCTGGAGTGCGATGGCACGATCTCGGCTCACTGCAACCTCCATCTCCCTGGTTCAAGCAATTTTCCTGTCTCAGCCTCCCGAGTAGCTGGGACTACAGGCAAGCGCCACCACTCCTGGCTAATTTTTGTATTTTTAGTAGAGACAGGGTTTCCACATATTGGCCAGGCTGGTCTCGAACTCCTGACTTCGTGATCCGCCCGCCTCAGCCTGGGATTACAGGCATGAGCCACCACTCCCGGCCCGACACTGTCTTTTTCTAATACAGACAACACTAGACAAGAGCCCCATGAACTAGAATATTGCTTCCTTCTGAGTTTGATGACCTTCTATTTTATTGTTAATCTTGCATGTGAGTCCATACCACAATTTTTGGGGGGAAAGTGGGGAAAAGATAATTATAACTAGTATTCTCTATAGAACAACATTGGAAAGTCAAGTTAGTTACTGTCTGACCTAATTAGGTATGTATCTTTTAGAAATTGTACTGGCTTCTTCAAAAAGAAAAGCTAAGGTTATTTTAGACACTGCAGCTATAATGACACAATGATACATGGGTTTAGTAAGTAATTTTATCAAATTAATTATTTCTGAGAGGATAAATTTTTATGCTTGAAAAAATCATTTCAGTTTTTTAATGTTTTGATCTTTGTAACTAATTTTAAAGATGACACTGTGCTGGTTCCATTTGCTCTGTGTGTCTTGCAACGTTCCCAGTCAAAAGCAATAACATTTGAATTTGACCGAAGCTCCAGTCTTTATAGTCTCTTGGTGTGTCCTATCACCCTGGTGATTAAAGTCAGTTGGTTGAATTAGCTTTCAGAAGTTTCACAGTTTTAATATCATCACGTCAATAAGGCAGCTGTGAGCAAGGGGAACAGCTGAGCTCTTCAAGTAAGAAACACCTGAATTAATCATCAACCTCCAACCACATCCCACCTGCCTTGATCAATGGGCAAAGGACAGTCAATACACTGTGGAGGCATTTTTCTGGGGTTGGCAATGAATAGATGGCTTCAATATCCCAGCAGTTTATGTCTAGCTTCTTACAATTTGGATGACACTTCATGCCTGCTACAGAACTACATTTCTAGGTAGCATTAGTTAAGATATCCCTTGAGGACAAGATACTTAAATGATGTATTCTCTGCATCAATTTTGGTACGGTCATATATTAAGAAGCATGTTTTGATTAAATGTCTTAATTCTTTATGACAGTGGTTCTCAAACTTTGGCACACATCAGAATCACCTGGAGGGCATATTAAAACACACACTGCTGATCCCCACCCCCAGAGCTTCTGATTCAGTAAGTCTGGGATAGAGCCCAAGAATTTGCACTTCTAACAAGTTTCTAGGGAATGTTGATGCTGCTGGTGTGGGAGCCACACTTTGAGAACCACTGCTTTAGAGATACTGACACTACTTTTATTTTTTTTTAATTACATTCTAATAGTTTCCCATGTGGCATAAGGAGGAGTGAGAACATAGAAACTACTGTGAAGTTCTTTTCTTGCTAACTTTTTTTCAAAGAAGTACAGTCTGCTCTACTTCTCCTTAACAATGTAGAGAACTTCATTAAAGACACAAGCTCCCAGCTTTTCCTTCTGGCTTCAGAGATGGGAAGAGGCAGTGTGTTTATCTGGTCCAGGCACATCAGATCATATTCATTTGATGGTGTCGGGGAAGAAATGACCATGCAAAAATATTGATTCTAACTCTTGGTTTTTCAAATGTGAGGTCACCAATGAAGCCACCTTATACAAAAGGTGAAAACTGCAGTGATGAGGACAGATGCATTTCACAGGCAGGTCCTCCAGTGTGACACAGGGAGCTCTCTAATTTTCCTCATAAAGCCAAGGGGTTGGACCACATCCCCAGAGAGCACAGGAGGGATCTTAGGTTTCTGGTAGATCCAAAAAAAGGAGCCGTCAAATAATGACAAACAGTGGTATCATTAATAGGAGTCTTAGACTCAGAAACCATCAACCAAACTCCTCATTCCAGCACCCCAGTCTTATCTCCAAAAGCAAGCAAAACTCGAGGAACACAACAGCATTGTTCTCATTCAGAATTACTTTGTTTTTATAAGTAAGTTAGCTATTGAAAGTCCCTGTGTCTATTTTCTAAGAGATGGGTATGGCTGTATGTGTGTATATTTAAGAGAGAGAAAAAGAAAGAAAAAACAATATGCTAAACTTTGAGGACTGCTACTTCAATAAGATAGAGAACCCTGATGGTCCATTCTGCTTCCGGGGTCGAGTTAGGTCTGAGAAATTTGATTATGCTGGATCTTGAAAGAAGCCCATTCACTAGGGCAGCATAGACTAGAGCATAGTTCCCCATAGGGATGGGGAACACAGACCTGGAGCTGCTAATCTACCTGGTCCCAAAAGAGGCTCCACCACTTACCAGGTATATGTTGGCCAGGTTACCTAACCTCTCTGTACCTTAGTTTCCTCACCTATAAAATTCAGATACTAATAGTAGTTATCTCATAAGACGGTTATATTGTATAAATGAGTTAATATATGTAAAGTACTTAGAAGAGTGCCTGGCACATAGAAAACACTCTATAAGTGCTAGCTATTATTATTTATGTCCAAATACTGTGCCATCCTTCTCCTTTTGTTCTATTTAAATTCCTCATGCTAATGCTATTTAGATTGGCTAACATCCAAAATTTAGACTTCTGCCATAATTATCTACATATGGCAGCAGGATCGTTCCAGAACCACCCTAATGACTTTGATTAGAACCAATCACCTGTGCCTATTTACACAGAAGAATGATTGACAGGGTTTTGGAAGGACTGGATATTCCAATTATACTCTCGTGGGGTGTGGACTAGTTTGAGCAAATATGCCAGTCAGAATCATGCTAAAACAGATCAGTTTCTGTACATTTTATACAATCTAATAGAGAAAGCAGGAAAACAAGAAAGAGGAGAGGGACCATTGGTTAATTCAATAAAATGTCATGTAACCTGCTGCTCTGTTCTGGGCATTGTGCTCAGAAGGTAGCATTGTGGTATAGATTGAGAGATTGGCAAGACACTCCCACCAGTAAGGAGCTCACAGTCTAGTGGGGAAAAGAGATTCAGAAATCAATAAATACTTCACAACGTGCTAAGGATTATAGTAGACATTTCCATGGAGCAAAGAGGAGTTGCCGAGAATTGTGGTGCCTGGGAAGGTGATGTCCAAAGGCAAGAAAGAAAGAGCTGAAAGACAAGTGGGAACCAGCCATTTCGCAGGGTGAGTTAGGATATTCTGGTGAGGACTGGCGAGTTAAGACAGTCTGAGCAATGCTGCACAGTGTGCAAGAGTTCAGAGGTACAGATGACTTGAAGAAGGTGGAAGAGGTGGAGAAGTATGATATTAATTCCCTAGTGTTCTTAGGGAAGGACCAGGGAGTATAAAATGACAAAAAGTGGAAGATAGAGGGGATGTGTGAGTGAGAGGTTAATCTCATGCATGTGTTGTGTCCACGTACCACTGCCTACGTGGTTGTGTAAATGTACCATGCAGATTGCTCCAGGAGAGAGACAGAGAAGCCAAGAAGCCATTAACCAACAACGGAGAATTAGTTTTCTGTGCAAAGGGAATAGGGTGGATGTATAGACTTTGCTAATACTGCTATTGGTTATCTCTAGAAAGGGATGTGTTTCAATGAGCTCTTCTATGATGAAAATATGTATTGTCTAGCTGTCTGGAAAAACATATGCAGTGCAGCTGCCTGGAAAATAGATTTTGGAGAGAAGGTAGCAGGCCTGTGGTTGGGTTGGGAGTTGAGCAGCTGAATCACAGACCGACTCTGGTGTAAAACAGCTCCCAAAACAATGGTTCTCAACTAGAGCTGCACAATTTTTTTTCTTTTCTTTTTTTTTGAGACAGAGCTTTGCTCTGTCACCCAGGCTAGAATGTGGTCTCGACTCACTGCAACCTCTGTCTCCCGAGTTAAAGCGATTCTCCTGCTCAGCCTCCCAAGTAGCTGGGATTACAGGCACCTGCCACCATGCCTGGCTAATTTTTGTATTTTTAGTGGAGACGGGGTTTCACCATGTTGGCCAGGCTGGTCTCGAACTGCTGACCTTGTGATCCACCCGCCTCGGCCTCCCAAAGTGCTGGGATCACAGGCGTGAGCCACTGCGCCTGGCCCAGAGCTGCATAATGTTATTACCTGGGAAGCTTTAGAAATTAGTGATGTCTGAGTCCCAGCCCCAGAAGTATGATTTAGTTAGCAGTGCAGCTGGAGCAAAGGGATTTTTTTTTTAAGTTCCCCAGGTGATTCTAACATGTAGCTGGGATGGAGAACCATAGCTCTACACCTTGGCTACCTCAAATTTACTCCGGGACCAGAAGCAGCCCCAGGGGTTTGTTAGAAATGCTACATCTCAGGGGCACCCTAGACCTACTGGATCAAAATCTTCATGTTGACAACATCCCCTGGTGATTTAAATGCATGTGACATCTTAAGAAGCACTGACCACAGTTGTGTATCAGGATCATCTTGGAAGCTTATTGAAGTTACATAGCCTTACTTCTATAGATTATGATTCAGGAAGTCTTGGATAGGGCCTTCCTTTTGCATATATTTTTTAAGTTTTGCTGAGTCAGATTTGCAACTGGGGTCAGAAACTACTGTCTCGCTCTGCAGATAAAGTTGAACAGAGGGCCCAGGATGAAGGGATTTTGGGTAAGATTGCTCTTGTGCAGAAATCAGGGAATGGAGGGAGGCAGACAGTACTTCTTTTCACATAAAGGGAGTTCCACACTGAGAAGGGGAATGCTATGTAATCGGCATCTGTTGGAGGGCTGCATTGCCTCTTGTAGTAGCAGAGTCAACAGATGAAGATAATACATGAGCCCAAAGGCGAGGTCATCCTTCTGTTGTAAAATGACTCACAACTTCAGTGTGGTCCTCCAGGAAGGAAAGTCAAGGCGCGGAGTTTAAATCTCCTTGCACTCGTCTGTACATGGGGGTGTAGTGTATATTACTGTGTGTGCTTGGGCGTTCTTCCATTCTTACAGGAAAGTTTCACCAGTTCAGGAGTCCCTGTGAATCATGCCTCACACTGATTTCCTTCACCACCTGGCCTGCAGTCTATAATTGGTAGAGTGCCAGGCCCTTAACAGTGAGAGGGCAAGTGGGGGTGGTCAGTCAAACAGAAGGAAATTGCCATGTGAGTCAGCCACAACCCACAGATATTTTCTTTCCTCTGTCTCCATTAAGAGGGAGCTGGGAACAATTTGGTGTCTAGACAAACAGTCTTGGGATATACAGGCATGAAGTCCCTAGACTGTCTCCCCTCTCACTCCAGTCTTCAGTGGGCCAGATAAGGACTTCCAGTTCACGTCTCCCGATGCCATTTTCTGCCCAGTCAGATTCTTGCCAATAGACTCTCTCAGTGCCTAGCACAGGATCAAGTCACAGATTGAACGAATGAATAAATAAAAATATGTTATTTTTCTTGCAATTATTCTTTTAATTCAAAAGAGCAAAGACAGGAGTTTCAGAATTGCCTGCATCACGAGCTTTTACTGAGTCTCTGGCTTTGATCTCCCTAAAAGCTGCCTGATATTTTTATTTTGACTGAACTTTAGTTGAAATGTGTAATTTCCTACCTAGTTCTTGAGCAGTACCTCAGCCCTCATGTGCAGGAATAAGACAGCAGGTGTGAGAGCTTCATGTGCTTGGGGTGTGGCCTCAGGGCCCTGGGCATGTCTGAGCCCTCTATTCCATGGGGCATCCAAGCAACTGTGTTCCTGAGTGGCCCCATGGGGACATGCCTGGGCTGATTGGCAGGAGGTCTCTGAGGAACACCACCCAGCCCTCTTTTCCCTCTGCCTCCAATTATCGAGGGAGGGAGGTGATTGAGAACATATTTGGAAAATGTGTTCATTGTTGCTTTTTTAAAAGTATCCTATGTAATTAGGTACTACAGGGGTAGTCAACCACGAAAAGCCACCACCAGTGCCGTCAAGTTCCATAAAACAAAAGAGAAACAAATTAATCAAAACAAAGAAGAGGCTGGCTAAGCGCCAGCACCTGTTTCCACCATGCCATGCTGACACCCACCCAGTGGCCAGTCTTGACTATCAGGCAAGCCCCGCTTTGCCTGCATGTTTCCAGAGCCCGTGTTGATGTGGAGTCACTAAGTCTTCGACCTCCCTCCCAAGAACCCATCTCATCAATAATGGGGCCAGCAATTTTGTTGTGTTCCCCTAGAAAAACTTCCAGGCTGGGTCCCTGAATCTGACAATTGCAGAATAAAATACATCAACAAAACAATCAGATTCCCAGCACTTTTTTGCAGTGTAGTGGCTCTGTGGTAGTATTTGCATCCATGCAAAGAGATGAAGGATACAAAGTCCTGCTCAGACTCCATCCTGTTCCCTGATGGCTTTTGAACCTCCCCCTATCAAATCTGAGTCTTGAGAGCAATTACTCCCAAAAACTTGAGTGATTCTAATCATGTACATTTATTGGAGAGGAGTCTCACTAAAGTAAGGGGAAATTAAAGTAGGCTACATTATGAAGTCTTATGGATATCCCTTGGTACATTAGCATAATCTCCAAGAAATGTGGTCTTTCAAGGGGCTCTCTGGGATCCCAAGCCACATGGGGAAGAATTTTCCTTCAACCCTCCTCCATGACAAAGGTGCTTCAGGGTACCAAGGTCAAAGAATGAGAGGCTATGAGGCAGCCATTGCAGAAGGTTCCACGAAGAGCACCAGAATTATTTCCACAGTGTGCAATTACCATCGCTTCAGCTATTTGTCTGACCCTGGCCCAAAGGGAGAACCTACACCTTTTGGCATCTTCTGGTCCACACCATTGCTGGTTCCCTCACTGAGGTCTGCCTCAGTGCCTCACAGTTTCCACAAGGAAGTGATGTATCTCATCATATCCACTAATTGTTTTGGCTTTCTTTCTATCCCAGTGCATGAAAGAATATGTTTCCTTGCTCTCTTGAAACTTGGCAGGTCCATGTGACTTGCTGTGGCCAATGACATACACATGGATGTCACATGCATCAAGTCAAAGTGAAAACATTTAAGAGCCATTTTCTACAATCCTCATCCTCTGCCACATTAGCTGAGAAGGTTAGTAGTTAAATTGGACAAAGTGACTCAGAGCAAAGAGCCTAAGGGTGTATTCCCTTACAAAGGCTGATAGGCTAAGAATGCCTCTCATTAAGTGGAAAAGAGGTAAGGGACTAGAAAGCAAAGGAAACAGGAGTTTGGAGAACTATATTTCAAGAACTGTGTATGTTGATTAACATCTAGAATTATCATGGAATCAAATAAGAAACCTGATTTTTTACACAAACTGCCAAGGGAACAGAGACCCTGATACTCTCCAGGACTTTAAACAATCCCTGGGCCTCTGACTATGGCAGGTTGGTGGGCTGAGAAAGCCGTGTATTTCCTAAGGAGGATATATTCCCCAACACCCAATTGAAGTATGGCCAGGAAGGATAATAAAAAATAAGGAACCTCCTAAATGGTGGAGCTAGGGGCCATGCTAAACAATGGACAAGGAAGCCCCTTCAGAGAGTAGAACTGCAGCCTAATCACAAACATTCCCCACCCCACGTTAGGAGCCCCTTACAATGTCCGCCAAAAGAAATTTCAAAATTGCTAAGGACCAGTGCCTGCTGCGTGCCTCCCTTCTGTCCCTTTATGAAAGGGAGTGTTTGTTGTGGTTTCCCTGTCCCTATTCTACTGCAATGCATATGTGTGGAGGAAAGCATGACTTTTTACTTTATAGATTTGTAGTTTATAAATCTGGAGAAAGATTAAAAGCCCCTCTGTAGACCTGATGTAGAGACTACAGCATATCACTCCATGATTGTGTCAACAAGGGAGGTTGCATGTTCTGTGCAGCTACAGGATGGCAGAACCTCCGTTAGTATAAATTTCTGAGGTACCACATGGAGGATATTTGCTTTAAAGCACTGTCCATATCGGCTATAAACTTAGTGTGAGAAAAATAAATAAATCTTTGTTGGTATCCAGACACCAAATTTTTTAATTGCTCTCATTCCAGTGTAGCCTACTATTGTGATGACTATAGGACCCCATTACATAAAGTTGGGTCTAAGACGACTTATTCCGAACTCTCTCATAAAAATTCCAAAAACTCCTTCTAAAATCAGAGTTAAATATATACATGTCTGAGGCTGGTGGCTCATGCCTATAATCTCAGCATTTTAGGAGGCCAAGGCAGGCAGGCTGCTTGAGCTCAGGAGTTTGACACCAGCCTGGGCAACATGGTGAAACCCTGACTCTACCAAACAAAATACAAAAGTTAGCTGGGCATGATGGCATGTGTCTGTGGTACCAGCTACTCAGGAGGCTGGGGTGGGAGGATCACTTGAGCCTGGGAGACAGAAGTTGCAGTGAGGGGAGATTGCACTGCTGCACTCCAACCTGGGTGACAGAGTGAGACCCCATTTCAAAAAACAAAAACACACAAACAAAACTTACATATCTGGAATAAGGCCAAGTGTCCAGGTATAGGAAGATGCCAATAATGTAAACAAGTATTAGGTATAGAGTTCCCAGGTAAGGCCTAGTCTCTGTGCTCCATAAAGCTAGTCTAGTCAGAGAGCCAACAATCCCACTAGAAACACATGACATATATGCAAAAATAACTAAACAACATTATAAAGCAACAAACAGTTTAAAGACTAGGAGACCACAGACAAGAACTGTTCCAGGATTCAGGTGTGGAGAAAACTCGTGGAGGGTGAAGTACACAGAAAAATGCAAGACTTGTATAGAACCATAAAGTATGAGTAGTATGTAAAGTAAGTGAGTGAAAAGTCAAGTCGGTGAAAAACATTTCAGTCCTTATGGATGCAGAAAAACTATTGTGCATTCTGTGAAAGATTAAGTACACCAGGCAGGCTACCCACATATGGACTATCAGAATGACTCTGAAGGTGGAACAACCTGAATGCCTAGAAAATGAAAGAAAATAGGCAATGGAAACCACTACAAGATTCTGATCAGAAGTATGATTTGATGAAAGTCATATTGAAGAAAGATTAATTTGACAATAGACAGTTGTCAAAGGGGTAGAGCAGAGAGGGTGGAGGCAGGGATTCCAGTGAGGCAGCTGCTATATTAAATTGGAAATGAGTTGACAAAAGCTCATACTGGGGGAATGGACAGATACAAAAAAGTCAAAGGATGTATTGAAGGAGAATCCATAGAACAAGGATGAGGGGCAAGGAGTGTGTATCAAAAGAATCAAGCAGAAGTTATGTTCAAGGTTTTAGCTTGAGCAACTAGAGAAAAACAATGTTAATGACTTTTCATCACAAAAAGAAGTTGGTTTTGGAGAGAAGATGCTGACTCACCTTAGGAGATGCTGGGTTTGAGAGATGGCAGAAAACAAACGTCGGTTTCTCCCTTTCCCACTCTCAGTGCCACTTCTCTGCTAAAAAGCTTTATTATTGGAGTTCAGCAAAAAGGTCAGGGCTGAGAGAGATGCCCAAGAGTCATGCAAGTAAGTACATTCTTTAAGGAAAAGTGTTAAGAAAGAGAATAGTAGAGGTTTAACAAGAGCTTGGAAAATGTGCATATTTGTGGAGTGATGGAAGGAAACTCTGCAGAAAAGAAGATACAGAAGGTACAGTAAAAAAGAAACTGTAATCTAGCAATATGAGAAATGACTTTCAAGCAAGAGTGGGAAGTGTATAGTATCACATTCTGAAGAAAAAATAGCAAGGAGAATGAAGACTAAAATAAAACCCTTAGTTATGGAGATTTAATTTTTCTCAGGGACCTTTGACAGTGGAGTTTAATTTATCTAGTTTTCTGCCTGGAGAGTTACATCATCATTTGCTAAAATCTCTTACCTTCTGCATGGCTCAACATTTCCATAAACGTTTTTCTGATTCCTGTCCTCCTGCATCTGCTACTCTAAAAAAATGGGGAATGGGCTGGGCTCAGTGCCTCATGCCTGTAATCCCAGCAGTTTGGGAGGCCGAGGCAGGCAGATCACCTGAGGTGAGAAGCTCGAGACCCCCCTGGGTAACATAGTGAAACCTTGTCTCTACTAAAAATACAAAAATTAGCTGGGCGTGGTGGCGGGCACCTCTAATCCCAGCTACTCAGGAGGCTGGGGCAGGAGAATCGTTTGAACCCAGGAGGCGGAGGTTGCAGTGAGCTGAGATTGTGCCACTGCACTCCAGCCTGGGTGACAGAGTGAGACTCCATCTCAAAAAAGAAACAAACAAACAAACATTTTAAAAAATGGAGAATGGATAGTCAAATAATTCCATACTTGTCAATGACACAATATTGAGTCCTACACTCAATATTGATTAGTACAATCAATTACTGGTTAGGGTTTCTCACACTTGGTGGCAATTCAGGGAGTAAATACAGCACTACACATAAGACCAGGCACTGTAGCCGGACAAGGCAGATTTCATTTCATATAAGCAGCTTCAACAGAGCTGCGTTCCATTTCTCCTACTCCATCTTTCTGTTGTAAAATACAATCAAAACATTATAATCAGACAGCCCCAGCCTTAATTACCACTGTTATCCCTAGCTGTGTCTTTAGCATAATTGGAAAACAGAAAACTCCCAGATTTTAAATTACTTTTAATAAAATAAGAAAAAAATATACAGCAAGTGATCTTTCCACTCCTGCTACAATCCTTGTGGTGAGCAAGACAGTCTGGAAAAAAAAAAAATAACCTAGGTAGAAGATAGAAGAGGTGAAATAACAGCAGGCCCAAGAATGATCAAAAGTACTATTGGGACCCGGTGTGGTGGCTCATGCCTGTAATCCCAGGACTTTGGGAGGCCAAGGCGGGTAGACCACAAGGTCAAGAGATCGAGACCATCCTGGCCAACATGGTGAAACCCCATATCTACTAAAAATACAAAGATTAGCTGGGCGTGGTGGCACACACCTGTAGTCCCAGCTACTTGGGAGGCTGAGGCAGGAGATTTGCTTGAACCCGGGAGACGGAGGTTGCAGTGAGCTGAGATCGCGCTACTGTACTCCAGCCTGGCAATAGAGCGAGAGTCTGTCAAAAAAAAAAAAAAAAAAGCAAACAAAAAAACCTACTGTCGGAATGCGGAAGTTCATCCTAAGTATGAAAATACTGGAAAAGTGTCCTGGTAGGTCAGAGTATTGATTACATGCAACTCAAAGTAACAGTCTTCTGAATGAGAAGAAAGTAAAATAGGGAAAGAAGCACTCTGGAGATTGTTCATTAAAGAAAAGGAGGCATAGAAGTGGGGAGTAGTGGCATCCTGTAAGACGAAAGAGGACCAAAAAAATCAGAGGACACATAACTACTTCCTCCTCCTCCTCCTCCTCCTCCTCATCATATCCATTAATAAAATTGTATTTTTTGTACTAATAGAAAAGGATGCCTTTTTAAAATAGGAATAGTATATACTGCTATAAATTTTTAAAGGGATAAAAATATGAATAAACATATACTAATCTATTGTTAAAAATGTAAAATGAGACTCCAAATCCAAACTCCTATACTGACAACAATTTTCTCCCAAAATTACGCAAAACTAACCATGAAGCAGGAGAAAATCTAACACAATACTTGGAAATGAATTAAACAGCCTTAAGGACACATTTGTAGTTATTAAGAAAAAAAAGTTTTAAAACAGAAATTCAAAAATTAAAAACAACCAGCAGAAAGGAAAAATTTAAAAAGAATTAATTGAACTTGAGAAAGAAATGAAAGAAAAAGACAAAATGAGGACTAATGTACAAGATGCCTAAGGGGGGGCTCTAATCTCCCTTGGATATGACACTAAGGTACGTATGAAAAAAGCCCACCAGGTACCTGGAAAATGTACTCGGAATCATCAACTCTGATGTCCTAGCAAAACCACGACTTCAAAGAGAAAGAAAAAAATTCTCAAGCCTTTTAAACAAAAAGATCAAATAACTTATAAGATGAGAAGAATTTAACTGTCATCAGACGTCTCAAAAAAAAAAAAAAAGTAACATAGAAAGCAAGGCAACAATGGGACAGCATTTTCCAGGAAAAGAAGGTGTGAATCTAGAATTTCAAAACCAGGCAGATTGCCTGCAGGTGTCAAGTACGTAAAACAACAGTTTCAACACACAAGAACTTAGGGAATTACGCATCCACAAGCCTTTCTTGAGCAATCTGTTGGAAGATAAACTCCAGCCAAGAGAGGACTGGGCAAACTTCAGAGAAAAAACAAAATTAAAACGTAGTGAACACACACACACACACACACACACACACACACACACACACACACAGAGGCAGGTAAGAGAGTAGACATTTAGCACCCAGATGCTGTATGTGACAAAGTAGAAATAATGCAACTAAAAACTGGAAAGAGAAAGGAGGCAGGAAAAAAAAGTAGAATAATCACATTGATTGTTGTGTAGGCAGGAAGTGTAAGTTAAGAAATACCAATAAAATTGATAAACTAGTTTTACAAAGTTAAATACAAGCACTTGGAACTAAGTAGTATTTAAGAAGTAAGTACAAAGGTAACTACTAGGAAAAAAACATAAGAAAATCTACCTAAAAGTCAACATTTTAAAATATAAATGAAACAGCTAAAAATGTACAGCTTGTAAAAAAATTTAAGTTAATAAACTACCCTACCTAAAAGTTCTAGGCCCTGACGGTTTCATAGGAGAACCGTTTCCAGCCTACAAAAACCAGAGAGCCACTATGTTGTACATATGGTTCCAGAGCATTGAAAATGGAGGGGAATTTCTAATTCTTTTTTTTAAATTTTACTTTAAGTTCTGAGATACATGTGCAGAACGTGCAGGTTTGTTACATAGGTATCCACGTGCCAGGTTGGTTTGCTGCACCTGTCAACCATCATCTAGGTTTTAAGCCCCGCATGCATTAGGTATTTGTCCTAATGCTCTCCCTCCCCTTGCCCCCCAACCCCCGACAGGCCCTGGTGTGTGATGTTCCCTTCCCTGTGTCCATGTGTTCTCATTGTTCAGCTCCCACTTATGAGTGAGAATATGTGGTGTTTGGTTTTCTGTTCCTGTGTTAGTTTGTTGAGGAACGCTTTTACACTGTTGGTGGGAGAATAAATTAGTTCAACCATCATGGAAGACAGTGTGGCGATTCCTCAAGGATCTAGAACCAGAAATTCCATTTGACCCAGCAATCCCATTACTGGGTATACACTCAAAGGATTATAAATCATTCTACTATAAAGACACATGCACATGTACGTTTATTGCAGCACTGTTCACAGTAGCAAAGACTTGGAACAAACCCTAATTCTTTTAATAAAGCAAGTATAACATTGATACTAAACAGGATAAAGACAGTATGAGAAAGAAAACTATCAACCAGTATCATTCATGAATATTGACACAAAAATGCTAAATGAAATATTAGCAAACAGTATCCAATACTATATTAAGAAAATAAAACAACATGGATTTATTCCAAGACTGCAAGATTAGGTCAATATTACGAAATCCATTTAAATTATAAAACAAAAAAACAGATCTAAGGGAAAAGTCTATGATGATCTCTACAGATGCTGAAAAAGCTTTTGACAAAATTCAGTATCCATTCTTGATTAATAAAAAAACTCAAGACAATAGGAACTGAAGGATAATTTCTCAACATGAATTCTTGTGAATCAATCCGTATCTATCTATCTAGCATCTCTGTCTATCTACCTTAGTCATAAAGACAGGATCTTAATGGAAACGCTCTGGAGGGATTTCCACTAACATCAGAAACAAAGCAAAGATGCCCTTTATCTTCTCTACTATTCAACATTTTACTAGTGGCATTAATCCAATGCAATCAGACAATAGAGAAGCATAACTGTAAAGAAGTAAAACTGGCCGGGCATGGTGGTTCAGGCCTGTAATCCCAGCACTTTGGGAGGCCGAGGCTGGTAGATCACTTGAGATCAGGAGTTCGAGACCAGTGTGGCCAACATGGTGAAACCCTGTCTCTACTACAAATACAAAAATTAGCTGGGCGTGGTGGTGGGCGCCTGTAATCCCAGCTACTTGGGAAGCTGAGGCAGGAGAATCGCTTGAACCCGGGAGGCAGAGCTTGCAGTAAGCTGAGATCATGCCACTGCACTCCAGCCTGGGCAACAAGAGCAAAACTCCGTCTCAAAAAAAAAAAAAAAAGTAAAACTGCCTGTATTTGCATATAATATGATAGCATACCTAGGATGCCAATAATAAAAATAAGCAATAAAAGAAATCAGTAAGGTAGCAGAATATAAAATTAACACAAGAAAATCGATAGCCTTCATATATTCAAGCATAAACAGTTAGACGGCCTGTGGCAGAGAAACCTCATTTACAGACAGCAATGATGATCAGCTACTTAGAAATAAACCTAAACATGTGATCCCGGACCAGGAAAAACATTTTTCTTTTTACACTAGTGGTACGTTTGAATAAACACTTTAGATTATGTACTGGTATTGTATAAATGATAATTTTTCTGATTTTGATAATCATACTGTGGCTGTGTAAAAGAATGTCCTTGAGTTTAAAAAATACATATGTACTTAGAAATAAAGGGCCATAGTGTGAATCCAGGAGGCAGAGCTTGCAGTGAGCCGAGATCGCGCCACTGCACTCCAGCCTGGGCAACAGAGCGAGACTCTTGTCTCAGAAAAAAAAAAAAAAAAAAAAAAAGAAAAAAAATAAAGGCCACCATATCTGAAATTTACTCTCAAATATTTCAGAAAAACAATTATAAAACAATATATACATATAGTTACAAAACTGTACATGTTTATAATGTGTGTATGTGTATATTTGTGTATATATTATACGCAATGAAAAAGAGAGACAGAGACAGAGACTAAAAGAGGCAAACAGAAAATGATAAACCAAATGTGTTAAAATGTTAAAATTTGGAAAATTCGAAGGGTATGCAGGAATTATCTGCACTGTTATTCTAACTTTTATATATGTCTGAAATTGTTTCTAAATAAAAACATTAAAAAATAAAAAGTCAATAAAAATAAAGTTGTGGGCCTAAAACTGGCTATATAAATGATGGTATAATAGCAGATACGATTAAGCAGTCATGGGAGAGGTGCAGAATTGAGCTAAAGCTGTAGGTGTAGATATCAAATGATCTACAAGGAATATTAAGCTGAAAAAAGCAATATGCAGACTTTTGTGTTCAAAAATGTATATGGTTGAGTGGTAACGGGTTCATAAAAGGTACAGAGATGACTCAATTAAAGGGGCACCGACTTTGACAGAGGTGGAAGGGACTGTCTTAGCACAGATGCATTGTGTCTCAGCACATATGCAGGAGTCCTGGAATATTAGAAATGAAAAATATCTTCTCAAAAATTTACAGGTAGGGAGGTGCAGACTCAGAAAGATGAAGCAATTTTCTAATACTACATTTACCTGGAAGTTCTCAGGTCTCTTGACTCCCAGGTTGGAGTTGTTTCAATTTATCCATCCATCCATCCACTCATTCTTTAGTGAATATCCACTGGGCATCAACTATGTGCCAGGCACTGTGCTAGCCATAGGGAACACAGTGGTCAACACCCCAGATATGGTCCTTGCTCACACAGGGGCAAAGACAGGCATTAGGCTAGACAGCATACAAGTTAAAAATAATTTTTTGAAGAGTATGATAAAGAAAATATTATGAAAGATATAATTTTCACTTGAGGGCCAAGGAAGACTTACTAGAGAAAGGAAAATTTAGGCAGAGACCTGAAAGATGAGTATATTGGTTCAATAAGTACCAAAGTGGAAGAACATTCCAGACAGAAGAACAGCCTGTGCAAAGGCCCTAAAAAAGGGAAGAGCAGAAAAGAAGCCAATTTTGGCTAGAGTGCAGTGAGCAAGAAGGACAGCAGCAGAGCAAGATGCCTGGGTGTTAAGCAAGGGCTAGATGATGTAGAGCCTTGTTTGCTTTGATTCTGAGTCATGTTTTTTACCACAAAACAGAGGAATGAAAGAAGAGTATGTGCATCTTGCCATTTCAGAGTTTTGAGCTCAGCATTTTTATGATGGGCAAGCACTGTTCCAAAGAGTTAGGGTTAATATATATATAAGATTCTGGCTCAAATAAATAACCTAAGTAATAACAATAGAGCTGAGCTTTAGAAAGATTACACTGGAATACATTAGGTTAGGAAGGTACATTGGAGCAAATTTGGTTAAATGAGGTAGAATGAGTTAGATCAGTCTGGCTGCTCAGTAGAGGACAGGATGTGGGTGAAGGGTGGGCAGTGGAAATGGAACTCCATGGAGGAGACCTTTGCAACTCATCTGGATGGGAAGCAGAGGAGGTACAGACTAGGATCCTGGCTAAGAAGGGGGCAAATGGTGTGGAAGTTCAAGAGAATGAAATAGAATGGTAACGGACTTGGATGCAGGCAGTGAGAGAGAGAAAGATGTCAAGGATAGTGTGCAGTGTGTAGAGTGCTGCTTGAGCAACTGTATAGGTAGTGGAACCATTTACCAAGGTGAGGAACACTAGGGGAAGAGGAAGTTGGGGGAAAAGGACCAAGGCCCAATACCTCAATAAATGCCCAGATATCTTCTTAAAGGGGATCTCCTGAAGACTAGGAATGTCTCATATCTAAAGAAAAGGCTAAGATGACAGAATTTGGGTAGAACAATAGGCTTAGGGGCAAATGCTCAAGAGGGAGGCTTCCCCAGAACCTCTCAATTTGCATAAAAAGGGGGCTACTGATTCTACTCATTTGGTCCACTGGTACCCCACCTCCCACCTGATGCTGCCAAAGAACCTGCCTTATTCAGCCCCAGCAATGTAGGGCCTTCTTTGTGGATCCTGGCTTGAGGCTCCATTCCCTCACTGCCCACTTGTCTACATTTTTGGCTCTCTCCTTTGTTTTTCACTGTGGGAACAATGTCTTCATTGCATAAGCATAAGCTTCTCTCTAATCTGCTACACCCCAATCTGGGCATAGCTCATGTCTTAGTCCATTTTGTGTTGCTGTATCAGAATACCTGAGGCTGGGTAATTTATAAAGAAATGAGGTTTATTTTGCTCACGATTCTGGTGGCTGCAAAGTCCAGGACTGGGCAGCTATATCTGCTGAGGGGCTCATGATGCTTCCATTCATGACAAAGTAAAGCGGGGTCTAGGTGTGTATGGAGATCACATGGCAACAGAGGAAGCAAGAGAGCATCTAGGAAGCAAACTCACTTTTATAATAACCCACTCTCAGGAAATTAATCCAGTTCTGTGAGAGAAAGAACTCACCCCGGTGGGACAACAATAATCTATTCCCGAGGAATCCTCCCCCAAGAGCCAACACCCCTCTACTAGGCTCCACCTCCTAACACTGCCGCACTGAGAGTCAAATTTTAACATGAGTTTTGGCACAGCAGCTAATGACTATGCTATGGCCCTATCTATTTTGGTTAAATGGATTCAGGGCTCAGGCGTTCAACTGCTCTTAGTGAAAAACCAGAAAACCATTACATTTCCCCAGAATTACTCCCCCAGGATAGAAGAAAAAAAAAAGATTCACTGGGAAGCAGATGAAGAGAACAAGAGTCTGACATCAATCCTATTCAAGGAATGAATACTTTATGAGCTCTGGCACCTCTGAACCCAAACTGCACATTTTTGAATTCCTTGTGGAAGGGCCTTCAGGTATGAACTATGAACAATCTGCTATTAACCTTAGAAAAAAGCCACTTCTTTTCAGTCCTATGTTCATATTGGGAGGGTCTTGTTACTGGTAAACAAGGATATGAATGGTCCAAGACTCAGAGTGTCAGAAGAATAGACTGCTCTGAGAACACATGGGGTGTTCAAACTCAAAGACATCCTCTGGGGGAAAAGCTCCCCACCTTATTCAATGCAGTAGGCCTACATTTAGGAAGTGTCTTACCTTGAAACTATCCCAGAATGTCGGACAAAAAAGGGTCTTATCAATCTTCAATGCTCTGATTTACATGAGGAAACTGAGGCCTGCAACTGTGAAACTATCCATGATTGGGGCCATGGTTGAGTCTCTGGGGAGCACGAAATCCATAAACCCACTCAACTCCCTTCAGCTCTGCAGTCTGAGCTGCACCACAATTCACACAAACGGGGACAGTCGTGCTGAGAAGAGTAGAGGTGAGGGGAGTTGAACATCAGTTTGTAGTCCATCTCTGTCCATGGAGTCAGCCACACACAGAGGTCTGCTTTTTGCGTGCTGCTTTGCTCCTTAGTTCTGTTCTTAAAGGCAGAAGTGTAACAAGGAGGAAGAGGGCATGGGCAGTGGTCATTAATTGTAATGTTTAACTCAGCTCACATTTTTGTGCCTCCAACCCGCCTTTCTAGCTCTGTTTCCTACTGCCCCCTACAGGTGTCCTACGGTGCCTTCACTTTTCCACTACCTCCCTACAGGTGTCCTATAGCCCCATCGCTTTCTCATTACCTTCTACAGGTGACTTATGGCCCCATCACCTTCCTGCCCACCCTCTACAGTTGGCTTATGGTCCCATGACTTTCCTGCTCTACCCTCTACAGGTGACTTATGGCCCCACACATCTGCATTTCCATGATCATGTCTTTGTTTAGGAGGCTCCCCCACCTGAAATACCTGCCCTGCCCTATTCTCAGCCCATCACTTTCTTCTTTTCCTGCAAGGTAATTCTCTCAACCCCGTCTCCCATAGGAGGCCATTTAGGACCCGTCCATTGAGAGGCAACATTTTTCTCTTATAATATCCTCCACTGTTCGTGGGATCTACTCCATGGCACTTCCCATGTACTCAGCAGGAGTTTTACTGCCTGGCTTTTCACAGGCAGAATCTGTCTTACTCATCTTTGCTCAACTGATACCTGAGTTTCACTGGAATGGGTAAATGTAACATGTCTCTGTTGCTGGTTTTGGTTCCCTATCTAGAACAGGTCACTGGAATCTTAAGAGGTCTCTGCATCCTCCCTCAGAGCTCTTCAAATTATTTTCTTCCTCAGCTATGGGACAACCTGGCTTCCAACATGCAGGATACAGAATGAGACTGTGTGGCATATGAATCTTAGAAGTGATCTTAAAGGCCATTGAGGGGACTTCACTGGAATTTAAAAAAAATTTTTGTATCAGTGCTTCTCAAATTTTAATGCATGTATGAATTACCTGGAGTTTTTGTTATAATAAAATGGTGATTCTGATTTAGTAGGTTTGGGGTGGGGCCTGGGAGTCTGCATTTCTCACTGGCTCCCAAGTGAAGCCTAATGGCTGGTCTGCGCATCATCCTTTGAGGGGTAAGATTCTACAGCGCTCTTAAACTCCAACAACATGAAGGGCTACCATTGCTTGAGTGCTCAGAGCTCTGGTGCAGGTGTTTCTCCTGCAGTCTCCACAACAGCCCTGATAAGTAGGTAGTACTGTTACCCTATTATATAGATGAATGTCAAAGAGGTCAAAGTCACACAGCTAGCAAGGTTAGAGCCAGAAGTCCAGCATGTCTGACTCCATGACTCTCTTCACCAGTTTTCTTCTTCCAACAACCACTGAATGAAGAAAATTTACGTTACTATTTGGAGTGGAGTAAGACTGAGGCTGAGGCCATGATTCTAGGCAAGAGAGGCTGAAATGTCTTTACTGTGCCATGTTTATAATCTGCACAGAATATAGTTATGTTTCAAACAGTGATGCCCTGAGAACAACAGTCTTCTGCCCCACTTCTAGGCCACCATGGAATCCTGGCCACTGTTGATTGAGAGGCTGTTTTCTCCTGGCCACAAACCCAAGCTGGCATAGAGAAGCCATTCCTACCACCTTCCTGGGGCTTGACTTAGCCCCATAGCTTAGCTTTCAGGGTCTGTGAGACTCTTGGCAGTGAGCAGTAGAGAATGAGGGAAGCAAATGCCAAGGGCTGGCACATAAGAAGGGGAGATTCCCAACTTGGATGACCACTCAGTGCCAAGACCAATGCCAGGAGGAGAGATTGTACTAGCCCAAGGGTCATGGCAAGAGAAAGCTCAGATTTGGCACCAGCGAGGGACTGGAAAACCAGAAGAGCAACAGCCCAGAGCTGCTAGACCTCTGGCTGAGCAAGCCAGCCTCTGGCAAAACAGAACTCCGCCCTCTCTCCTCTCCCAAAGAGATGGTAAAGAAAGCACCAAGATTAGGGTTATAACAGACTTCCCGTGAGCCTCCCCTTCTGCCTAATAGAAAGAAGACAAGCTGGTGAATGCTGAGGAATATGGGACACATTCATGACCCCCAGTGTCCTAAAGTCTCTCTTGCTCCCTACCGGGGGCCATGGGAGATCCAGCTATACCTGAGTTATTCCCCTTTTGAAGAAAGCATACATGTTCCCTACAGGTAAGAGCTGAAACTTCCGCAAGCAAGCAGCCTTGCAGTTTATCTGGCACTCCTCCTTTGCCGGGTACTATCTCTCCTCTCCTTACACCAGTCCAGAAGATTGTCCCAGTGGCTTGGCCTGCCACCTACATGGGCCAATGGTAGCAGGCCCACAAACAAGCATTAAACAGGGATATGAGTGAGTCTCCTGAGGGCAAATGTGGTGGTGCTACCTTAGAGGTGGACTCTGTGGGTGGCTCAGGAACTTGTCCCATGCTTGAGTGCTTAGTGCTCTCCTGCTCCTCATATCAACCTGACTGGCTTAATTGCTGTGAATCCAGCTGGAGACAGAGTCCTGGGCCATACCGAGGAGTCACAGCATCCTTTCTGCTTTCTGGAGGGTGGTGGGTATCCTTGTCAACAGGACCCATATGGGAAAGGGAGTTTTGCAGAATCATTGCCCTTAGGCAAAATGGCTGAACTTGCAAACAGAACTACCTGACTGAGAAACTCTCAAAGGTTTTTGTTTTTTTTTTACCTTTTTTAAAATTATATATATATATATATATATATATATATAAACTTTTGTTTGAACAGTAGTTCTGTTGAAGATAAAACTTACCATTCCTACAGGCCCATCTTTACTTCTGATACAATCATTTTTTTACCAAGTAGCTATGGTGTGAGGTTGACTTGATTCTAACAACATATGGAATCACACTGATGCCGCAAATTTTCCTAAGGGTAAGACTTAGGGAGAGCCTGTGTGTGCTAGCCAGGGTCATGGGAAACACTACTGAATAAAGCTGAGCACACCAAGTCAATGACAGGTTCTCCGTATCCAGACATTAATCAGGAGTGAGCGGACATGAAGTAAACAGGGGTGCCATCCCACATGTGCAGATCCGAATGACCAATAGTCAGCTGAGATCTTTGGTGCCCTCAGCCCAGAACCCGAGAGTTCCTCTCTGCTCTGCTCCCACTCCTACCCGTCCTCCCCTCACCTATAGAGCCACACAAGAAAGACGGCTCCCAGGTGGTACTGGCTTCACAGAGGCCATTCCCAGATAAGCCTGTACTTCCCTCTCAGGGTTGAAAAAGCTCACTGTTGCCATGGAGACTGGACGCCTTCTGAGTGCTGCACTTTATCTAGAGTCCAGCATTCAAACACCTTGGTATACTCAAACCCACTCACTCCCCTGGCTCTCCGGACTGTGAAAATATCTAGGCAGGGTTCTATTAGTCAAATGCCTCAGACATCTCCTTGCCACAATCCACTGTTGGTCTGGGGTTCTTGCCCAAATCCTGGTGTGGGGGTGGCGGCCTGTGACTTTACGGAGGCCCACACATACACATCCATCCTTTCTTCCTAGGAGAAAAGGCCTAATTTCAGGCCATGGGCAGCACCCAGACAAATGGGCTGGTGGGAGTGGTGAGCACGGCCCCTGGATCAGATCAGCTGTGGGGCTGCAGAAAGGGCTGAGGAGATAAAGCAAGCTCAGCACCAGAAGGCAGTGCTGGGTAGGATGTCCACAGTCCACATAAAACCTGACGCAGCTGGAGGAGGTCCCTGACCTCAGCTTTGATTAATTTCTCTGCTTTGTTCAGCCTCCCACGTTGATGGTTAGTCCCTGGCCATTGTTATTTCCCAAAGTCACACTCCTCAAAAATCTTCTACTCTCACATCCCCCACCAATTCCAGGGACTAAGGCTCTTATCCTTGCTTCCCCTTGTCCTGCTCTCTTATGCTGGTTAGGCTATTTACCCCCATCATCACTGACTAACATCTCTGTGTTTTCTGAATTTTATAAGCCAGGCCTGGCTTCATGCCCTTCTCAGAGTCAGATATAGCAGGTGCCATCAGCCTAGCCTCTAGAATCCCTCCAGCCCTACAGCTCCTCCTCCTCAGATTGATGGGTTTGCACAGTCAAGGGGGCACCTCTGTGATTCCCTTGTTAGTGAGACCCCTAAATTGGCCTCAGGATGGTCACTTTTCCAGCCTTGACCTCATCACCTGCTCCAATGCGCTCACCCCTTTTTTAGCATTTAGCCCCTGAACTTTCTGCCTCAGACCCCATGGAGTGCCTGTCTGGGCAGCAGGATGGCCATACCCAAACCAGCTCCCAACAGCATTATTTGGATGGGATGACGAGATCCGTTCAGGGTTGTTCTGTGGGGTCTGGAAAGGTGCTCGCAGGCCAACAGCTTCTTGCATTCTGGCCTTGTCTCCATCTCCCAGGTGACCTCAGAGCAGTCCCAATATTTCCTAGGGCCTTGGAGCTGTGCCGGTTCGAGCTCTGGGCAGAAGCACCGTTATGCTACTTCTCTGGGTTCTGCAGGTTATCGTGAAAAATGCTTTGAAGCCAGACTGGCAGAGCTTTCTCCCACACCATTAGGGTGACCAACTGTCCTCATTTGCCAGAAACTGAGGGTTTTCCCAGGACACAGGACTTTCAGTGTTAAAACTGGACAGTCCTGGGCAACCCGGGATGGTCGGTCACCCTAACCCCTCACTTACAGCTGATGGTTTGCTTTCCATTTCACTGAGCAAAGATCACATACACCCACTTGCCTGCACCTGCGGCCGTGTGGCCTATCTGTCATATGTGGCCTGGTGGGGTTTGCTCCTTGCCAAGGCCAGCGCCCCGCCTGAGCTGTAGATTCTATCTGCTTTCACTTACCAAGAATGTCACTTCTGAAATACACCCCCAGCATAATCAATTTTTCCCTTTTTTATTGGATCATTCCTATCTGCAGACAAATGGACTGTGATTTCTCTCCTCTTAAAAAAACAAAACAAAGCAAAACAAAACTCTCTTTTCACCATCCTCCCTTCTGGCTGACTACTGCTCTCATTCTCTATAATCCTTAACATTAAAACTCTAAAGAGTTGTCAGTACCTGTAGTCTGCATTTGTCTTCTCCCATTCTCTTATTTTAAAATCTTCTATTACTTTTTCTTTTTCTTTTTAATTTTTGAGATGGAGTTTCGCTCTTGTTGCCCAGGCTGGAGTGCAATGGCATGATCTCGGCTCACTGCAACTTCCACCTCCCGAGTTCAAGTGATTCTCCTGTCTCGGCCTCCCAAGTAGCTGCAATTACAGGTGTGCACCACCACACCCAGCTAATTTTGTATTTTTAGTAGAGATGGGGTTTTGCCATGTTGGTCAGACTGGTCTTGAACTCTTGACCTCAGGTGATCTGCCCTCCTTGGCCTCCCACTTGTAACTTTTTATTAGGAAACATTTCTGACATTTACTGAAATAATGCACCTTCCTCTTCCCATCACTTGGTTTGTCCAGGTAATGAGCACATCCCAGACATCATCCATTCTCTCTTGCATCCATTGAGTAGATGTTCCCCCCTCCCACCCCCAAACTGTTCTTGCCAAGTTCATCAATGACCTCCACGAGACTCGGTCTCACCTGGTGGTCACTTCTCATGCTTCAGCTCACTGGATTTCTCTACAGTCTATAATAGCCGATTGCTCCCTTTCTTGGGAACATTTATTTTTTTCCACTCTGTTTCCAAGACAGCACACCACCCTGGTTTCCTGATGTCTGGCTACCCACTCCTGAGTCATCTTTTCTGTAGGTCCCTCCTCATCCCCCCAGCCTCTCCCTGTTGGGGTGCCCTATGGCTCCATTCTCAGGCCTCATCACCTGAAGAGCACGACTCACTCCCTAGCTAATATCCTCTCAGCTTCAAAAGTCACTCACCTACTGGAAACTCCTACCCTTCTATCCCCAGCCAAGAGTTTTCCCTTGAACTCAGCATTTTCACCTGGATGGTTAACAAGCATCTGAAACTTAGCATGAAGACACACTGAATTCATATGTGTCCTGATCTCTGCCTAAAATCTGGTCCTTCCACAGACTTCCACCTTGCCAATACCTCAGCCCCAAAACATGTCTTTTCTCATTTCCCCAGAGTGGAAGCCAGATTCTTAAATGCGCCACAGGGCCCTGTGGGGTCAATTCTCTGCACCTCTCTGACCACACCTCCAACCACTACACTCTGGCTCCTTCTGTTCCAGCCTCACTGCTGCACCCCACACAAGCCAGGTAGGCAAAGCACAGTTGTTCCTTCGCCTGGAAGACCCTTCTCCCCGGGAATCCAGACGGCCTGATCCTTCACATCCGTCAGTCAGTCTTTGCTCAATGTCACTTCTTCTTTTTTTATTTTTCCTAAGGCCTTCTGGACTCTCTTTTAAAAAGTGCAGCTCCCCACTCCATTCCCTGCCTTAATTGCTCCAAAGCTCCTAACTCCATTGGACCTACTTCATATATTTACTTGCATCTTGATTTATTTCTGTCCTCTCTGACTGACATGTAAGTTTGTCTGCTGTATCCTCAGTGCCCAGAACAGTGTCTGGTATTCAGCCAGTGCTCAGGAAATGTGATTTAGTGGAGGAATTAATGGAAAAACGGGCAATCGCTCCTACAACAGAGCGATCACTGTAGCTCCTTTCTTTTACCAAAGGCTTCAAAAATTTCTCTCTTTCTCTCTCCCTTGGTCTTTCTTCCTCTCTCTCTCTCTAACTCCCACCCTCGTCTATCTGGCTCCCAGCACGGCAGAAAGGACCTGGTGAGTGGTGAGAAATATCAGAGGAGGGCAGGCAGTAATTCGCATCATCACCTCCATGGGGACCTGTATGTCACATTCACTCTGCAGTTGCAGTGAGCACATCTGCCACTGCTGCTGCCACCACTGTAAGGACCCCTTACTTACCCTGGTGTGGCCAGGGATATCCCAGTGGAAACGACTGGAATTGACAATATTGAAATGTGGGGGTTCTGGAAAGAATCCCCTGGCTTTTTCAACCAGGCTCAAAAATCAACCAGCCGGACTGAGTTTTTAACCAAATTGCCAAAGTCGAATAGGGTTTCCATAGGGGTATTTGTTTAGACAGATTCTGAAAATCTATCTGAAGGGACTGAGCCTTCTCCCAGGAAGGGCAGTCCCTGCCAATCTAGTGTTCATGCTGTAACTCCTGGCTTATCTTTTTTATGACTTCCTGTCTTGCAAAATGTGTGCCTCTAATAAGAAGAGTCATCTTCTACTGAGCATCTACTTGTGGTTCCCATGGAAGCACAGCCCATCCACCACCTCAGCTGCTCCGCAGCTTGGACAGGCAGGATAGCACAGTGAGCAGCAGCAGATCTTCAGAATCAGGCCTGGATTGGGAATAAAACAAGACTGACTGCTTGATGTTGACTTAGGCAAGTTGCTCAACTGCTCTGAGTTTCACTTTTTGCCTATGAAATGAAGGTAACAAGCTCTCCCACAGGATGGTTGTAAAGGGGAAGATACTGGCACACAGTATGTATGTATTTATGTATGTATGTATGTAAAGACCTGGTACATAGTAAATGCTCAGCAGATAGAAGTCTTCATCACTGAGTTTTCATGGTGGCAGCCTGGGAGGACTCTTTGCCTTGCTAAAGACTGTTCTGGGTTCCAGTGTTGGGGGCTGAGTGATCTTGTCTAATTAACGAAGAAAATATTTCAGGGGGAACTTGGCCTAAACTCATGGTCATTCAGATCAGCATCTTAGCCCTAGATTCTATTTATCATGAGGGATGAATGAACAGGAGGTCAAAGAAAGGAACCAAGAAAGGGAGACATGCAGAAGTAGGTACTTAGAAGGAGATAGTAAGAGGAAAAGTAAGAATCATAAGAGAAAGAATGAGTATGCCATTCAGTTAGAAAGTCCTGAAAAAGGGTGTCAGAACTAATTCTAGTGCCTGGGGAGCCTAAGGTAGTGCTATGTAACCTGGGGGGTTGGCCAACCACTGTGGGACCTTCTAGACAAAAATGAACACTCTACCAACAGGTGAGAGAGACAGTAGAGGCCTTTGAGGGATATGGAGCTCCCACAGGCAGAATTCTATGTTTTATAAGGTCTCACGTTCTCAATCCCACTAACAAAAGAATACGCATTTATTGCAGGCTTCCTTTGAGAGCATTTAATTACCCACGAACTATGGATCTTCTTACAAAGCAGACAGATCCATATGCATTCTTACCCCCAAGCCCTTGAAGTGGAAGAGCCCCCGCTGATGCTAGACGGTGCTTCTGTCTCCAAGCTGCCTCTAGAGCCTATAAAAAAGGGCTGACAGGGCTGGGCATGGTGGCTCATGCCTGTAATCCTAGCACTTTGAGAGGCTGAGATGGGCAGATCACCTGAGGTCAGGAGTTTGAGACTAGCCTGGCCAACATGGTGAAGCCCTGTCTCTACTAAAAATACAAAAATTAACCAGGCAAGGTGGCGCATGCCTGTAGTCCCAGCTACTTGGGAGGCTGAGGCAGAAGAATTGCTTGGACCCGGGAGACAGAGGTTGCAGTAAGCCACAATCGTGCCACTGCACTCCAGCCTAGGTGGCAGAGTGAGACTCCGTCTCAAAAAAAAAAAAAAAAAAAAAAAGGCTGACAGGACTGATGTCAACTAAGATTCCAATGAAGACTCCCATCTTCACTTAGAACAAGGACCATCCATGCTTGGCTCTTGGACAATCAGAGTCTGATTAGAAATACACATTAAATTAAGTGATCCGGGTTAGTAGGGCAATGGTATTACCTTGCAAAGCAGGTGTTGGCTACCCATTTAGTCCTGAGAGTCAAAATGGGGCAATGCAATGGCTAGATGCCACCAGGAGGCCTGAGGAAAATGTTGGATGAAGAGGGAAAAAGGAATAAAGGAAGAGGATCCAGAAAGAGAGTCAATGAAGTTGAAACAAAGGATAGAGAAATAAAACAAAGAGAATTAAACATACAAATGAAAGTGACCCCACATTAGATGTTTCTGAATTGTTCCCTTCCATGGGATATTTACATGGGGCCAGTTGCTTACAGCTAGCACTTAGAGTTGAACTTAGTTTGCTCTGAAGGAAGAGAGGATGGTTCCTTGCCCTTTTCCAGAGATCCCAGCTGTCCAGAGGACTAAAGAGTCCCTGACATTAGAAGGGAAGTTCAAGCCAGGTGTAGTGACTCAATCCCATAAACTCAGCACTTTGGGAGGGGAAGGTGGAAGGATCACTTGAGGCCAGGAGTTTGAGACCAGCCTGGGCAACATAGTGAGACCCTGTTTCTACAAAAATAAAAAAAAATTAAATTAGCTGAGCATGGGAGCATGCGCCTGTAGTCCCAGCTACTCAAGAGGCTGAAATGGAAGGATCACTTGAGCCCAGGAGTTCGAGGTTATAGTGAGCTATGATTGTGCCACTGTACTTCAGCCTGGGCAACAGAGTGAGACCCTGTCTCCCTCTCTCTCTCTCTCTAAAAAACGGAATCTCCATTTCTGAAGTCTGCCTGCACCCACTACCCCCAACCACCAACCTCAAACCCAGATTCTTTGTTCTTGAAACTTTAGCTGTTCTCTAAATAGGGAAATACACACAAGGTACATTCCTGGAAAGAGAAGGTGTCAGAAGCCTTGGTAGAGAAGGGAACGGGGAGAAAAATATGGCACAAATAGTGAATGGGGAGAACAAGCAATGCATGCACAGGAGGGGCAGGTGGTGCCACAGAACAAATTAAGATGGGAAATAAGGAGCATCAGACACAGCACAGCCCCACAGGCATGGGCAGGGGAGGGTCTCCTGGATGCCCCCAGCAGCAGTGACTGAAAGAACAGACGGGGATTGGGAATCACCTTTATGTGGCTCTGATGGAGTCCAGTTCATTTGGAAGCAGTTTAACGTCCACTATTGGATAAATGCATGATCTGCCTCCCCTATGGCTTGGATCCTCTCTCTTTCCACTGTCGTCCTCTTTTATCCTGCTGTACTCAGACTGGCCTCCTTTCTACTTCCCCAATTCCCACCTTATTGGAGAGGCCTTCCCTGGGAAGAGCAGCTTCCTGCCACTGCACTCCCTGCTGCCGGCTTTAATTTTTCTCCGTGCACTTATTGTCAATAATTTATTTTGTCTGTTTCCCCCAGTGGAATGTGAGTTCTGTAAGGAACTCCATAAACTCCATATCTTCTAAATATTGCTTAGCACATAGCAGGCCTCATTAAATATTTGTTGAAAGAAAGCATGAACCCAAAGCCATCATATTTATTATACGTATAAAGAGTTCTGTTGGTTGAAGTGTTGGGTGTTTTGGGTTGGACCACCTATAAGAGTAAGGGGTAAGGGAAAGGGTGGGGAACCACTGCAGTGGAGAAACCTCCCTAACAGTTGCCGTGTTCTGTTTGGAAATCCATATTTCCACCTCTGCTCCAAGGTTTGTAGGCTTGTGGTAGCTGGCCTCCGAATTGGCCCCCAACAATCCTCGGCTCCTGATATTCATACCTCAGTGTAGTTCCCATCCACTCAGAATAAGATATTGCAAAAGTAATGGCGTGCAACTGATAGGATTGGTCATCAAAGACGCTGTGTCTTCTGTCTTTCTCTTTCTCTGATTACCCACCCTGAGGAAATCCAGGCACCATGCAGTGAAGACACTCAGCTACCCAGGGAGAGAATGTCATGGGGAGGAACTGAAGCTTCTTGCCAACATCCAGCACCATGTCAGTGAAGTGTCTTGGAGGCAGATCCTCCAGCCCTAGTCAAGCCTTCAGAGGAGGCAGCCCTGCCTGACGTGGTGATGGCAACCTCATTAGACTCCAAGCCCAAAGCACTCAGGTTCCCAACCCACAGGAACTATGTGAGATAACGGATGTTTATTACTGTTTTAAAACGCTAAGTTTGAGAGTAAATTGTCTCACAGTGCTAGGTAATAATCACAAAGTGGATGATGTGGGGACCAGCAATCCCAGGTTTGAGTTAATAGACTATGGCCCAGAATGTATCTTTTAGTGAGTAAATGTGAAGTCCATTTCCCATTCTGGAGATAGCTGGTCTCAGTTTGATTCTGCAACTCTTAGTAGCCACAAATGCCACCTGTATCCTCGATAAACTTTATTTAGACACAAATAGACACAACAGAAAATACATACACAGATACAGATTTTTTTTTCTCTATAGGATGAACAAACATCACATAAGGAATTTAAAAAGTAGATGCATGGAATGTAAGAAAATATTGCACAGTTCCTTGTTTACTCACACAAGACACGTATCTCAGGGGAAGACAGGGATACACTATCCCTACAACAGAATTCACATTTGATCTATAACAGCACACAGGTGTTGGGATGGTAATTAAAGGAGTTAGGGATCCAGTGACTCTTGATGTGACAGAATGCTCACAACACTCGTAGGACCTTGTTTAAACAAAAGACAGAATTGAGGAGGAGTCCATGCCCCCTGCACAGATGCTCTGCAAGCTGTCAGCTAGGTTGTAAAGCAGCTCAGCAGAAACTCTAGGTTAGCTTTCATCTTGAGGCTTGAAGGTCTGCATAACCTTCTACCTTTGTGTCCACATCATAGAGTGTTTATGGAGACACACTTAGGATGCTGAAACTCTCCACATGCACACCGGCTTAGATACCACAGTACAGAACGTTGACATTGGTTTATAAAATGCAGCTTTCAAAAGGAAAAGGAATAATAGCCAAGAGGCGAACACACACATTGCAAATGCTGCTACATCCACTGGCAGTTTTCCACCACACTCCCTGTGGTCCCCTCCCACAAGGAGCCGCCGGCATCTGTGTCCCCACCATGGGTGGAGCGGGATGGGTGTCTCTTGGAAGTCTATCGCCCTCTAAAGTCACACCTGTGACCTCCTGGTAACTCCTGTCAGAAGCCACGCATGTCACCAGGACAAGCTGCCATGGAACCACCCCACTTATTCCTGTCCCAGACAAGCCTCTGGCCTCCACACCATCTTCTCATTTCAGATGGGGTTCCCTAGGCAACCTCTGTATTTTAGTAAAAAATGGTTTCCACTGTACCCTTGGTGTGTCCTCTTCCTAATGTGACAAATCCAGATGAGATGAAGTTATGGAGATCAGGTCCTCCACTTCGGTAAGCATCCTTCCCATAATGCCCTGCAAGAAGATGGGGCAGAATTACCTGGCACATCCACGACACCAACATGGAAGACAAGCGCAGCTGCATCTCACCCAACAGTGATGGCGTGCATGTTTTCAAACCAGCAGCTAAGTCAGAAGGTGGAGGCAGCCAAGAATATATATACACATACATATAAAATATATATTATATATGAAAAATATATATATTACTGAATATATATACATATACACATATATAATTATATATACATATTATACACATATGTGTGTATATATTAGTATATATACTTATATATATATCTAGTATATTAGTATATATACACACATATATGTATATAAAACTGTGCAACAAAGAACAAAGTCCTGGGAACATTACATTACATTGAAAGTATAGGAGAACAAAGGAGATACACGGCTTGATTTTGGCATTTCTGGCTGAGCGCAAGGTACACCAGAACCTTAGTCTATTTGTCCCACCACCCTTTCCTTTATCTCACCTTCCCTCTGTCTCTTCCATCCATTATTCATTTGTTTTCTCTTTCTAATGTTTATGAATCATACCACAACCTGTGGGACTACAGCTCGTGACTTCAGAGAAATCCGACAGCAGCTGAGGCTGACAAATAGAATGGTGGTTACAAAATACTGAGAAAATATATACGTGCTTCGCTTCTTTAACTTTATGCAGCAGACATTATCCCCTGCCTGCCTAATGCAGAGATCTACCTGTGGTTTTGTGGGGAGGAAAAGACAGAGGGCAGGTTAGGATTGTGGATAGAAATTCAAAGAGAACCAAGTTAATGTTCTACTTCTGACATTCAAAATAGGATTTTGCAGTACACTTGAAATACAGGCATTGTAAAAAAAGAAAGGCCTCCCTAAATGCCCTCCTAAAGTATGTACATGTGAAAAAACCATTTCTTTCATGTTACCAAAAGAGTGTATTAAAAATCGTACGTATAACTATAACAATGCACAGGCCTACTTCAGATATAATGTTAAGTTTAAAAATGGACAGAAACGGTTCATTAAATAGAATCACAGTGCTGTAAAAATTCAAACCAGTGCGTGCATGTGCGCACACACACACACACACACACACATAAGATAGAAAAAAAGCACACAAACATATCAAAGACAAATGTCTTTGGATAGTAGGAACATGAGTGCTATCTCTTCTGTCTTTTCAGCTTTTCTATATTTTCCAAGTGTTTTTTCCATATGAATATGTAATTTGTCTCATATAAATAGGTAAAATAAATGCCTAATGGGAAAATTTATGAAAATATAAAGACAACGCAAAGCATGATTTTTCGTAATGCCACTTTCTGGATCAGTAGATTGCAATCCTGGGTCTGTGCTGGAATCGGAGTTGGGGGACAAGGAGGAGAGCATTAGAACAGACAGCTAATGCACGTGGGGCTTAAAACCTAGACGACGGGTTGACCGGTACAGCAAACCACCTTGGCACATGTTTACCTGTGTAACAAACCTGCACGTTCTGCACAGGTATGCTGAAACTTAAAGTGAAATTTTTTAAAAATGCAGACCCTCAGACTCAACTCCAGAGATTCTGATTCAATTGCGTGGGGTCCGGGCTTAGGCAGGTATATTTTTAAAGCACTCTCTAGTGATTCTAATGTGCCACCGGAAATGAGAACCACTGCCTTAGTGTAAATGGAGGAACAACTAAGCTCAGTTTATTCAGGTGACTTCAATGAAAACCTCTTAGGCACCCAGCTCTACCCATAATTTACGTTCAGGGCTTCAGCACTCTTCCTCCGAAGAGTGGAGTCTAGCTCCATTCCCTCCCTCTTACCCCAGATCTCAAACCTGAGAGTGCCTCAGCATAGCCAGGAGAGCTTAAAACAGGTGCTGGGCACCACTCCCAGAGTTTCTGATTCAGAAGATCCAGGAGAGGGCTCAAGAGTCTGCACTTCTATCAAGTCTCCTGGTGATGCGGATGCCGCTGTTTTGGGGACCACACTCTGAGAAGTAATGCCTTCGTCCATCAGGAACAGGAGAATCTTGCCACTGTTTCCCTCACACCCTCCCTTCTGGAATAAGTTACCTCCTTCCTTAGGGCACACAGCTTTCCAGGAGGAGCATTCTTGCTGTAAAATACTGTGGCCACAACCCTCACTTTTATAGAACAGAATTATTAGGCTGGGGGTGGTGGTTCATGCCTGTAACCCCAGCACTTTGGGAAAAAAGAAAAAATGCTGGGGCATAATGAGGCAGCACCAAGAGCATTTGAAAGGAGTAAAGAATTCTTTGGTCAAATCAGTTTGGAGAATGTTGAGTTCAATGAAATGAAAAGCTACATAAAAACCAAGTCTAGGGACTTCTCACAAGGCAGTGATCACTGAACTGTCCATGAAGCTTTTATGTTTTTCAAAGCTATCCATTGGGACACTTTTTGGGAAAGCTGCTCATGAGACTGAGGTGGAAAAAGCACAATGACAGTTTCAGCTTTCACTTGAACTGTGGTTCTCAAAGTTGAGCGTGCACCACACTCTCTTGGATGGCACAGATCGCAGGGTCCCGGCTCCAGAATCCCGGATTTAGTAGGTCAGAGGAGAGGCCTGACAATTTCCATTCCTAACAAGTTCCCAGATGATGCTAATAATGCTCTTAGGTCCAAGGACAACTCTTCATGAACCACTGTGTTTGGATCAGTGATAGGTCAGTCTTCTGCTGGACCCAGGGTCAAGGTCTAGAATGATCTGCATTCTCTGTAGCCTCCAAAGTTTAATATGAACCAGGGCAGCATGAAGAGAAGAAGGGCTGGTTAAAAGGGAAGCCCCAGGCCGGGCGCAGTGGCTCACGTCTGTAATCCCAGCACTTTGGAAGGCCGAGGTGGGTGGATCATGAGGTCAGGGGATCGAGACCATCTTGGCTAACATGGCAAAACCCCGTCTTTACTAAAAATACAAAAAAATGAGCCAAGTGTGGTGGCACGGGCCTGTAGTCCCAGCTACTCGGGAAGCTGAGGCCTGAGGCAGGAGAACTGCTTGAACCTGGGAGGTGGAGGTTGCAGTGAGCTCAGATCGCACCACTGTACTCCAGGCCGGGCAACAGAGCGAGACGTCTCAAAACAAACAAACAAACAAAAAAAACCGTGAAGCCCCATGCAGGCAGACAGAAGACAAGGGAGTCAGTGCCTCTTCTTTTCCTTGGTGATGCATAGAGTTAATGGGTTGATGATATGAACTCATGATTATATGAGTGGGTATCATAGGATTTGTTAGCTGTAACACAAAGAACCACCCCCTTCCTTGTCCTGCAGTCTCTGCCCATCTGCCACTTATCAGGGTAAGAGGACAAAAGAGGGCAAACTTTGACCAAATTGCAGTTCAAGAGAAACAACCATGTATATCCAGCAGAGCTCTGAACAGAAGTAAGCCAAAGTTCCGTGAAGCATAAGCACTTCCATGTCACAGGACGGACAGACACACAGTCCACAGCCAGGGACCAGGATGGTTTCAGGTTTCAGAGCATGCCTTCCACCACCTGCTGAACTGAATGGTGCAAATCAGCATCCTGGTGATGTCTATACCTCCAGTTCTGCCACTGCCCCCTCACCTTCACCACTGACAGCCCTCCCTAAAGCAACAAAGATTTTATTTTAGCTCAGTCACTGCCCAGGCTGCTTCGACCTCCCGTCAGAACTCCATGCCTTTCCCAAATCTCAGCACAATTCAGAAGTCCTAGAGACAGCAGCAACGGACAACTGTCCCCAGGCAGGAGGCAGATTCAAGCTAAAGAGAGGACCATGGCTGGGCTCCTGGAGTGTGTGATGTGGCTGACTCTGAAAAGCAAGCAAGCGGAGGGAAAGTTTCTCTGTGAAACAGATTTGCTGTAAGGAAAGGAGGGAAAAAAATGAGATAATATCCAAATGGTGATCTCTGTAAAGACTTAACAGAATTTTGCATCTGTGAGATTAGACCAACAGCCATTAAGGGGGAAACAAACTGATCAGGACAGTTTGCCTCGGGTTGCAGATCTGGACTAGAGAACGGATACACAAGGAAACTGATAAAGGAGAGTCCAATGAGAGAAAGGCACTGGGTACTCAGAGGGGAAGGACAAAGAGATAAAAACTGTGGGAGAAAAGACACGGCACAGAGGACAACTTTAGGAGTCATATCTATTTAAAATAAGACTCCCAGAGGAGAGACAAAAGGGAGAGTTCAGAAGCAATAATTACAAGTTAATAGTTTTTCTTTTTTTCTGAACAGATTGGAAGACTTTAGTCTTTAGATCAAAAGAAATAATCAAGTACCAGATTACGCATTAAAAGGGACCGATATCTAGATATACCCTGGTGAAATGCCATTTTAAAAAATAAAGGAGAAAACTCAAGCCAACATCATAAAACACAAAACCTACAGAAAGTGCAGCAACGTTTTTAAGAATTTTGACCCCTTCATTTTTGTAGAGGCGGGACAGTATACTGGTGGAGGGACACTCTATCTGGAAATGACTGACAAGATTCAAACCTCTGTGTGTCTGTGTCCTCAAATGCAAAATGAAAACAATGATGATGCCCATTTCATATTATATATGTTACATATAATATGAATTATACATGTGTTATATATAATATGAATACACACAGCATTTAGAACAGTAGTACTAGTATTACTTAAGTACTACTATTACTACTATTTAAGTACTAGTATTAAGTGCTAGTACTATTACTATTTAAGTGCTACTAGTATTATTTAGGATAAGAGCTTGCTATTATTTTTGAATGAAGATGTTTTGATTCCATTCCTCTACCTAAAAATTCACTGAAAATAATGAAAAGAAAGGAGAATAGAAAAGCTTTCTTCACAAAAAAGTCCAGACTTTTCACTAAATAGGGGAAAAATATACAAACATAAACATACATGCAAATATACACAAAAACACATACACAGAAATCAAGTCAAGGACTAATAAGCTAAATACAAAAAAAAGCACACACTAAAAACTGTCACATAAGAATCAGAGAGAATATGTTAATGATCTCAGAGTAAGAATTTTTAAACAAGACTCAAGTCAAAAACTAGAGAGAAAACAAAAAAAATTTTAAACTGTGGTACATCAAAAGCAGTCATGAAACTACAAGTCAAAGAATAAAAATGTATATTTACATTACTTTCTAGAGCCCGTAAATAACTTCACATTAATAAGAAAGTAAACAACCCAATTAAAAAAATAGGGAAAAGAAATGCATAGGCGACTCAAAGGAGAGAAAACCCAAAGGGCAAATACACATAAAGTAGCGTTCAATCTCACAAGTAATAGGGAAATTCAAATTAAAACCATAATGAGGTATCATTTCACACTCAATAGACTAGCAAAAATTAAAATGCCTGAGCCTACTGACATGAATAAGCAGAAACAAGAACTCATGTACATTTCTGGGAGTGTAAATTGGTTCAACTGCTTTGAAAAGAACTTTGGCAATGGCTAATAAAGTTGAATGTGGATATAGCAGGAAACTGGCCACTCTACTACTAGGTATATAACCTAGATAAATCCTCACACGTGCATAACGAGATAGGCACCAGCATGTTCACTGCAATATTGTTTGTAATACCGACAATTAGGGAAAAGAATCTATCTTCCCAGCCAGAGAAAAGTCATAAGTAGTGGTGTACTCACACAATGTATTCTTATACAGTACAAATGAAATGTAATGAAATTAAATGAACCAGAGCTCTAAATATCAGCATGGATGGTTCTGTGATAATGATGAATGCACAAAGCAAACAAGAAAAGCAGGATGACATGACACAGAGAGAGTTTTAAAATATGCAACATAACACATGTTGTTTAAGGATGCGTGCATATGTAGTATTATACAGATACAAAGAAATTCATTGAAATGATAGAGATTTTAATATAACAGATAATTCTGTAGGTAACAAGAAAAATGTAATTGAGAAAAAGTATAAAAGGTACTTCTCTGTTTCATTTCCTATGCTGGGTAGCTGGAGACGTGCTTGACAATTAAACAATTTTTTGTTTTATTTGTTTATAATCTAGATAAATGATGGATGGATAGATGGATAGACTGACTGGCGGCTTTTGGTTAAGTGGCTGTTACCTGAGGGTTTTATTCATTGCCAAATTATCCTTTAAGAATAAAGGCCACAAAGAGTGTCCCGTTTTAAGAACTCAGGGACTAAAATACCCACGAGTCACCATAGATGGGAGAATTAAAATAGACCTGATGAAAAAATCCGCCAAGAAAGAAAAAAAAACTCTAGAATTTCTAAAAACATGAATGTATTTATATGTAATCTTCAAGCAGTACACAAATCCCAAATTCATTAAGAAAAGATTGGCAAACTAGATTACACATTTTTAAGCATTTAACCAGTTATCTTTATTGACAGAAATAAAGTTAAATGATACTGGAGTTGCCCCAGAAAATCTGGTGTAAAAACAGGGTAATAAAAGTACACTGTGGTCATGAAATAAAACCGAAAGTAGCTTGAGGGGTGGGGGAGCAATTCTCCATCTTTACAGCCTGCTTGAAATGCATTATGTGCCCTCAGAACAGGCACAGAGCTGGCCTCTGACAAGCTGAGAGGGAGCTTGAATGGTGCTTAGGCCCTTCTGTACAACCATGCACGGCTGAAACTCTCTACGGAAAAATATACCACAGACAAAAGATAAAACACATACTATACCCCACTGACACACTTTCAATACATGAGATAAAGGCCTTTTCCCTTTGTTTACAAAAAACTCCAGCATGTCAATAATGAAAAGGCACACAGGTACAAACAAACGAACAAATAATAACAAGAAAAAACACATTAAAAATATACAAAAACTGAAAAAAAAGAAAAGCAATAGGTAGTACCCCACTACACACAGAAAGAAAATGTTTTAAAAGGCTAATGGATATTTAAAAATATGATTAACCTTAACTCCCAATTAAGAAAACACAAAGCAAAATATAAGATACCTTTTCAGAAAACCAATCAGTTTGGCAAAACTGAAGAATCTGATGATACCCAGTGCCAGGAGAATGGGCACCTCATTCCCACTGGTGGGAGTGAAAATCAGTAGTGCCAATTTGAGGGGCATGCCTTTGACCTATTTTCTGCTGCTAGAAATTTACCTTACATACATGCCCTCAAAATTTTCCATAATATCTCAACCAGGCTAGACAGTGCAGGATTCATTGCAAATAGTTTCTGCCAGTGAGGGACTTAATAAACTGGAATCCAACATCCATGATGGAATACTATGCAGCTGTTAAAAAGAAGGAGGCAGAGCTCTATGTGCTGGTAGGAAGGTTTCCAAGATACAGAAAGTTGAAAAAACAACAACAAAAAAGCAAGACCCAGAGCAATGCTTATGTATGACTTCTTTTATATAAATAACAATAAAAAGAATACATACAAAGAAAATATCTATAGGTCCATTCCAGGTATGATGATTTATACCAACAATAATTTTTTTCTGGAAATAATCATGAACACAATCTATTAAAACTTTCTTTCCTTTGAGGAGAGGGGTGGGGCTGATGGGAGGGAGGCATTTGCCTTTGATTTTTATTATTTTCTTTAATTTTTGAATATTCTAAACGTGTTATTTTAATTTTTGTAATATTTAGAGTTTATCTGGGATTATAAAGTGGGCTCATGGGCCATTTTTTTTTTCTCTGTACTTTTTAATTTGAAAACAACAACAACAAAAACCTAATAACGTTATTTTATAAAAAGAAGTACAAGGGCCAGGAAACGAGAGGGGCCACTTTTCCATGTGTAAATGACAAGGCATTTATCAAACACAGATACTAATACCTAACCTCACAGGAGGGCAGTGAGGATTAAATGAGATTCTGTGTATAAAGTGCTTCGTCTAATACTCTGCACAAATAAGCCCTCAATAAATGGGAGTTGCTCTTTGCATTAAGACCACAGTTTTCCTCTTTCCCATGTACCTCCCTGGGGTCCTCTTACCCTGCGTGTGCCTCAAGTTGACCTCAGGCCAGAAAGAGTCAAGGGAAAAGGGAGCTGGAGAGAGCCCGGGGTTTGCTCTCTGGCCTGAGGGCTCCTTCCCTGAGGAAGCCCCAGGGCTCCTTCCAGTTCCCAAGAACACACAACCCTGACTATACAATGAGAAGGGGGCTGGGAGCCAGGAGACCTGTGTTCCTCTCTGCATTAACTTTTTGCTGAACTAACAAGGCAGCTTCTGAGCTTGCTCTTACCGAGGTAAACCGGGGCAGGCCAGGTCTAACTGGAGATTGCACTGACACTAGCTAGTGCAAAAATCTCCAGAGAGCAGCAACTGGGGATGTGCTATTTCATGTGACAATTCTAGTGCTTGCTCACATAAGCCCATGAAGACTGTGTCCTCCAGAGTCTGTGCAGAGTTAGAAGAGCTGTTGGCAAATACTCTGGGCACCCCAAAGATCTCTTCTCTGGTTGTCTTCCCTCTGCCTACACTGCTGCTGGGGGAAACAAAGGGGACCACTGCTAAGTGCCTAGCCCATCAGGTGAATGCAAGGTGTCCACAGATGGGAAGGCTCAGGATAAACCATCCCAGCTTGTCAGAACCATTCAGGGACCACCTTACCCGACACTCTCACTGGACTAAAGAAGTATAAACCCAAAGAGGGTGAGTAGTGGCATTCTCAAGGTCACAAAGGCATTTAGTCTTGGAAACAGAAACGCATACTCTTGACTCCCAAGATGGTGCTTTCATCCTGTCATCTGCCCTAAGAGAAAGCAGAAGGTCTCATCAGATACGGAAGCTTGAGGAGCACAGGCAAGATGGGGTGGGGACTAAGAACCTAGAATGCAGCTTGATAGCCATCCAAAGAGTGGGTGGATCCTCCCGAAAGCAGTTCGTAAGCAAACCTCTTTCGATTCAACTAAATGTCCCCCAAATCATCATTTTGTTGGTTTGGATTTTGTTTTTAAACTGGTGCTTTGTGTTTGAAACCAGAAACAAAGAAACAAACAAAAACGTGAATATGTGATCCACGGACGTCTCCAGCTGAGACCAAGAGCAAAGAAGGGGAGGGTCAAGGGCAAACTGTAGGTCAACTCACCCGTTGTAATTGAGGAGCTCCACTATGGGGTCTCCTGTATATTATATAGGCTTTCAGGTAAGATATCATCTTAAGAAAGTTACATGGCTAAAAATACAGTGTTTGAAAACCATACCTCTCATGTATCCTAACTATTTGCCACAGGGATGAGGGAGAGGAGTGCTTGATGGTGGTGATCTTAAGAGGTTTTAGAGGGGCTAAACCCTCTGCTTACTCCCTGCCATCAAGATAAAGTCAGAGAATGTTGCAACAGAAAGAGTCTTCAAGGTCACCTTTTCTCGCCCCTCTATTTGCTAATGAGGAAACTAGAGCTAGGGAAGGATAGTAAACAGTCCAAGGTCATGGAGGTGTTGACTGTTAAGTGGGGACTAAAGTCAGTGTCTTTGATTTCCCAGCCCTGGGCACTTTCAATGCGCCTAGCAGCCCACAGTCTGCTCTGTGTTGGAGAAAACAACGCAAAAGGCTGAGTTCTATTTCAGGGGACCCCAGCGCGCCATTTATTTTCTCCTCAGATATGCTGGCTGTAATCCCCTTGGAAAGATGCCCAGAGCTTAACCAAATTCTTGTCTCTGACTGGTCAGCATCCCAGAGCTGTTGCATTGTCATAAGCAGGACCCTGGCCAAGACAAACCCTGAAAAGAGCCGGGCAGAAGAGGCAAACGATGTGGTGCTCTGCAGGGAGGAACAACTCTTTCTTTGTACCCAGCGTCTTATGAGAATACAGGTTAGACCTCATGGCTCTATTAAGAAATGAAGGAATTGTCAGTTTCCTCTTGTCACCCTGCAGATGCACGGTGTGTTAGCCCATGGGGCAACTGAGACCTGCTTTCCTCTCTGTTTCTTGACTTTTTCTCACATTCTGCAAAAACACTGAGCGTCCTATGAGTGAATCCAAATGAATGAGTTTTAACTAAATGATCCTGAGAAACTGCCACCGTCTTAGGATAATTTTATCATGTGCCTTTGGACTGAGACATTGGTGATGAATGCCTTTTAACATCTAGAGGAAAATGTGTGGAGAAAATATTGACATTCTCTATTTGCCAAAAGAGTTAAGTCTCAGAGAGGTTAAATAATTACACAAAGTCACAAAGTGACTAAGCTGTGATTTAGGATGGACTCTAAATTCCCTGTCTTTCTATGCTGGGAGTTCCTTTCATTCCACCATACTTGCAAAAAAAGCTAAGCCTGAAGTGCCAAATGGCCCTAGGCATATCTCAGTAACACAGAGGTGATAAAAGCATAGACTTCCAATAAGTCTATCTGGTTCTGGGACTAGCTGTGTGGCTCTGGATGAACCATTCATGCTTTCTAAGTTATCTTCATCTGTAAAATGGGAATGGTGCCTCGCTCATGAGGAAGGGATGAAGATTAAATTAAGTACAATAATTCGGCCGGGTTCGGTGGCCCATGCCTGTAATCCCAGCACTTTGGAAGGCTGAGGCGGGCGGATCACGAAGTCAGGAGTTTGAGACCACCCTGACCAACATAGTGAAACCCTGTCTCTACTAAAAATACAAAAATTAGCTGGGCATGGTGGCACGCGCCTATAATCCCAGCTACTCAGGAGGCTGAGGCAGGAGAATCACTTGAACCTGGGAGGCAGAGGTTGCAGTGAGTCAAGATTGTGCCACTGCACTCCAGCCTAGGCGACAGAGCAAGACTCTGTCTCAAAAAATAAATAAATAAATAAATAACCGAACAAACGAAAAACAAAAAAAACCCAACAATTCATATAAAGCACAGTGCCCCTTACAGTTATTTGATAAATGGTTACTATCATTACTAGTACTACTACTATTACTACTAGAAGAGCAAAACTCAAGTATACTGAATATTTCAAAATACTCCAGGGAGAAAGTCAAGGAAGAGTCTTAAGTCCAAAATTATTCAAAGCTCCAGGAAGGACTCTTCTCTACCCCATACTTCTGGGAGAGTATCAGTTTTCATGCTGGTAACGTCATGGTTTAGGGCACTCACTGCGATTCTCCTGAATGTGCTTTGGAAAAAACAGACCTGCTAATTAAGATTAGTAGGAGAAAACACTGAAACTCAGCTCATCTCACCTCCAAAAGGAAGCGCTCCATCTCACACCTGCCTGCACTGGTTCCTCTGTGATTCTGTGATCCCTGTCTTGCTCCTGACATGCTGGGAAATTTCATGTTTGTGTGGGTTGGACCATGTCCTTGGCTCTGAGACAGAATTTGCTTGGACACACGAGTCTTGTACTGTATTGTCCAAATGTAGTCACATGTATAGAGCGTCTTGTGGGATTTTGTCATCTATTGTCTCTGATTCTTTGGAAAAGTGGGTCACGTGAGTGACTTGGGGTTAGATTAATTCAACTTTGGGAAGATGATGGAACTATAAGCACTCTAGGTGGGGGAGCTGCCTGGCCAGCATCTGCTCAAGGGACCACACCTCTTCCCAAGCACATAAGAGAGAACTTTCCAACCCAGAGCAAAATAAACAATTGGAGAGGGAGAAAATTTGAGGGGCTAAACTATTTTTCAGACTGTAATTCCCAGTAGGAAGGTGATTTCATTTGCAGACTGTTACACCCTGAGCCTTGCTTGCCTCCTTATCCAGTTGTGTTGGCATGGTCCATCCTCAGCATCCTCAGCCTCCATCTCATTCCATGCATTCACTCAGCAAAACCGCCAGTGGTGAGAGCCCACCAGCTACATCTAGTAGATGTGGGACTTTAGATGTAAAGGGCTTAGAACAGCGCCTGGGGTGTGTTCACCAATATCACTCTGACTGCCCAGGGTCTCTTAGAATTGAGAACCACAAGTTTCAAAGGGCCCCTCACCTCTTGGGAATTGTGCTTTCCTTCCCTGGAATGTTGGTTCTTCCAATTCCCAAATGTTTTTTATAGTTTCTGCTGTTCCTGAAACCTCCAGTGTTCCCTGTTCTCTGTGCCCTTCAACTCATGACCTTGCCTCATCGGAAAGGAACTCTGTTGTTCACAGGGAATTTACAACCATCCCCTTTCTCTGTCCTCCCTGCTATGAAAGTGAGTCCAATGTCCTTGTTCCAAGCATGGCCTATCCCTTTTTATCATCTCAAGGACTTAGCTCCTGAAATTCTCCCTCTCCTCCTCAGTCATCAATTTCTCTCCCTCAGTGGGCTCATTCATACTGAAACTTCTCAACTCTTATGACTTTACATGTTCTATTCTCCCTTCACCCCATTCCCCTAGCCAAGTCACCGTCCCATTTCTCCACTGTCCTTCTCTATGAAATGACAAGAGTTGCTGATAGTAACTTTCTTTGCCTCACAGTTTGACCTCAGTTCCCTCTTGCCCATCCTGTAGGTCTGTCTGTCCATCTCTCCTTTCCGTTCTTCTTATCACCTTATCCGTTCTTCTTATCACCATAAATCCTTCTCATATGGATTAAAGTCCAACCTAATTCAGTATGACCTCATCTTAACTTGATTATATCTGCCAAAATCCTGATCTCAAGTAAGGTTCAGCAATTCAGACTTCAACATATCTTTTATGGGGGTACAATTTAACCCATGACAATGGCCAAAAGAAAACTTTATTCCTGCAACCCTCCACATACACCGTTTCTCCTCCAATCTTTCTTGTCATTGCTTCCTCTGTTCTAGAGCCTTTATTCCTCTCTTCATCTTCTCCTCCCTATCATCAGCAAGGCCCATCAGGATGATTTGCAAGCTTCATTTCACATCCACCCACTCTTCTCCATCTGTCCTGCCACCTCCCAGGAGTGCTGCCACCATCCCTCATCTGACCTGCTACAGCAGGAGGACTGAGCTTCCTGCTTCCACTCCTTACCCACGTCCATTGACTCTCTAGATTCTCTGCATAACACACAGAAAAGTCTTCTCCTAAAAATAGACATCTGCTCATTCTATGCCTCTCCTTAAAATCTTCCAAGGCGTTATATTACACTTAACATACAAATGTAGGCTGGGCACAGTGGCTCATGCCTGTAATCCCAGCACTTTCTGAGGCCAAGGCAAGAGGATCACTTGAGCTCAGGCCCTTGAGACCTGCCTGGGCAACAAGGCGAAACCCCATCTCTACAAAAAATTAGCTGGGCATGGTGGCATGTGCCTGTAGTCCCAGCTACTCAGGAGGCTTAGGTGGGAGGATCACCTGAGCCAAGGAGGTGGAGGTTGCAGTGAGCCAAGATCCTGTCACTGCACTCCACCCTGGGTGACAGAATGAGATCTTGTCTCAAAAATATACATATATACAAATGTAAAATAATCTACAGGACATTACACACCATGGCCCTGCCAGCTTCCCTCCCTCACACCACTTTTCCCTTGGCTCCCTACAGCCATAGCAAATTCCTTCTGTTTTTCTAGCATTCCCAGCTTACGCCTGTCTTATATCCTTTGCACTTGCAGTTCCCTCTTCCTGGAACTCTCTGTCCTCAGATGTTTGTAAACCTAGATTCTTGTTAATCATTTAGATTTTTATTGTAAGGCTTGCCTCCTGAGAGAGACTTTCTCTAATCACCCAATCTACTGTAGGCTCCCCAACATTCTCTATCACATTACTGTATTTTCATCAAGGGCATGTATCATTCTATAAAACTATCTTGTTCACCTACTTGGTTATTGTTTATTGTCCATCTCCCTTCTTAAAGCTCCCACAAGAGGGATATCCTGTACCTAGAGCAGTGCTGGGCACATAGGATATATCTGTTGATAGTTGCCAATGGATTAACGGACTAAATGAACTTCTTCTCCCAATATTATTAAATTCCTGTCAACTGTCTAAGAAAACTTTATAACATAAAAATATAACTTTAAAAATAATTTGGCTGAGTGCAGTGGCTCACGCCTGTAATCCTAGCATTTTGGGAGGCCAAGGCAGGTGGGTCACTTGAGGTCAGGAGCTTGAGACCAGCCTGGCCAACATGGTAAAACCCCATCTCTACTAAAAATACAAAAATTAGCTGGATGTGGTGGCGAGTGCCTGTGATCTCAGCTACTTGGGAGGCTGAGGCAAGAGAATCGCTTGAATCTGGGAGGCAGAGGTTGCAGTGAGCCGAGATTGTGCCACTGCACTCCAGCCTGGGTAACAGAGTGAGACTCCAACTCAAATAATAATAATAATAATAATTTCAACCAATAATATCCTTATATGTAGGACAACCTTAATAGAATAAGGGATTTCTTTACTTGAATAATAACAATTGCAGTAGTAATAATAATAATGATAATAACAGCTATAATAGTTATTATTTAATACTAAGAGTATTTATGAGCGAGAGCCTCTGCTTTGTAATCACTACCTCATTTAATCTTCAGAAAACTTCTTGAGGTGGGCAAGAATATCCTTTATATTATAGGTGAGGAAACTTGAGTCTCAGAGTGTTTAGGTTTCTTGTTCCCCTTCACTTACCTCATGAATAGAAGACCTAGGGCTCAAATACAGATTTTTCATGGCTTCAAGAAAGTCCACACTTTTAACTGTAATGTAATACCACCTTACACTCACCAGAATGGCTAAAATTTAAAAGACTGGCAATACCAAATGTTGGTGAGGATGTGGAGCAACTGGAACTCTCATACACGGCTGGTGGGAATGCAAAATGATAAACCACTTTGAAAAGCTTGTTGGTAGTTTGTTCTGAAGATAAAATATTTCCATTCTATATTCCAGCAATTCCAAATCTAAAAATTTACCCAGGAGAAATGAATATATGTCCGTCAATTGACATGTGCAAGAATATTTATTGCAGCTTTATTTAAAATAGTAAAAGAATTGAAAATAGCCAGAATGTCCATCAAATGGTGATTGAATAAATAGGCTGTGGCATATTTACAATATACCACATAAATACTTATGTGAAATACTTATGTGAAAAATTATGTGAAATACTTCAAAAAGTGTGAACTGATGACAGATGTAACAATATGGGTAACTCTCACTAATATAACGTTAAGTGAAAGCCAAACACACAAAAAAATGCATGTCACATGGCTTCATCTGTATGAAGACCAAGACCAAAGTTCTTTTGAAAGAAGCTCAAAAAACAAGCAAACAAAAATTAGGCCAAGCTATTTGATAATGACAGAAGTCAGAATAGTAGCTACCTCTGGGGGTTAAATTTAGACTGGAGAGGAACATGAAGGAAACTTATGGGGTGATGGAAACGTTCTTTATTTTTTTTCTAGGTGCTGGATAAGGGGGAGATGGATAGTTGAATAGATAGGAAAAATCCATTAAGTTATATACACAAGATTAATACACTTTATGTATTTTAGTATTTAGGTTTACCTGTTGCAGGGCAGGCGAGTCACCAAATTGGGGTTTAGCTGGGGAAGATTCTTAGCGTTGCTCAGGAAAGAATTCAAGAGCAAGCTGGTGGTAGAAGGAAACAGCTTTATTGAGGTGGCAGTGCTCCAGCTCTGTGACTGCTCCTGCAGAGCAGGGCTACTCCTTAAGCAGTGCGCTGAGAGTAGCACCTCAGGAGCAGTTCTGCAGTCAGATTTATATCCACTTTTAATTACATGCAAATTAAGGGGCAAGCTACTCAGAAACTTCTGGAAAAGGGGAGGTAACTTCCAGGTCACTGCCATGGAAAGGGGCAGTAACCTCCGGGTGTTGTCACGGCAATAGCAAACTGTCATGGCACTGGTGGGCCTGTCTTATGGAGAAGAGCTTTCAGTGCCTCTTCCCTGTTTCAGCCAGTCTTCAAGCTGGTCTGAAGTCGAGTCCCACCTCCTACCTCAATACCTTAATCTTAAAAATCCATCCTTTAAATTCTTGCATTAAACTTTTATTTGCACCCCAACTATAACAAGAGGAAGGCAACTGTTCTTATTTCTTTAAATGCTTGCACTCAATTAGGTTTATAATCCAGAGACCACCAGAACTGAAAGGAAAACTAGAAACCACCAATATTTACTCTTTCAGTAGAAAACTGAGAAAACAAATCTGGAAAAAGAAAGTGCCTTGTAAAACAGTGTTTACAAAGGGCAAGACTAGTCTAATTCCATCTATTTCCTACCTCCAAGTCTGGTTAATGTTCTTTCCTTTCCACAACACTGCTCAAAAATATAGTCTTTGTCACTCTTCTGCAAGCAAGACTATTCTCAGAGATTGGGAATGTGACACCAGGAGAGTTGACCCCATAAGAATAAACAGGCCAGCAGGTTTTCTTAGGAAAAAAAAAAAAGAAATGTACCCTGGAGCTGGCCAGGAAGGAATGGAGAAAGGATTCCTGGTGAAGAATGTTGAGTGGAAAGAGTTCAGAGCAGAGGCATTAGCTCTGCTTCTAATAAAGCTGTAGTTTCTGAGCAGGCTCACAAGGATGAGAAATGAGGGAAAGACACTGCACCAGAAAGTGGACTGGACATGCTAGGAGGCAGAGGGCATCCATCTCAGCAGTGGGCCTGAAGACATTTATTCCACTAATAAACTCAGTGCAACAGTTGACAAGGAGTTTAAGGTTCAGAACTCCTTCTAACAGAGCAATTTAAGTAAAAAGAATTGGTTTCACGGAAAGGTAAAGAAAGTCAGGCTAAAACCAGAAGACGTGTGATAAATCTCTGGGTTTAGGAGGCCTCTGATCCAAAGCGAGGGCAAATATTAATAAAATGGTCACCACTTTGGATATGGCGCTAGACTGCAAGCTTTACATAAAATCTCATTTAATTGAACATTTAAAACAACCTTACATAAGATGTATTAATTACCTTCATATGGCACATGAGAAAATTAAATCTTCCTCATTTTAGAAATTTGGTCCAAAACCACACCACCAGTAATATAAGCAGCAAGGATTTCAGCAAAGCTTAGTTTTATTCCAAAGGCTGTGGTCTTTCGGGAGCATCGGGCTGCCATTAGAAATCAAGATGTATTATATTTCAAGGAAGTGAAATTGGTAGAAGCATCAGAAAGCAGGTCGACAGAGATTACATTCAAAAGAACTGGCCTGGCCAGGCACAGTGGCTCAGGCCTGTTAATCTCAATGCTTTGGGAGGCTGAGGCGGGTAGATCACTTGAGGCCAGGAGTTTGAGACCTGCTTGGACAACATAGTGAGCTCCTGTCTCTACAAAACTTAAAAAAAGAAATTAGCTGAGTGTTGTGATATGTGCCTGTAGTCCCAGCTACTCAGGAGGCTTGGGCAGGAGGATTGCTTGAGCCCAGGAATTTGAGACTGCCGTAAGCTATGATCATGCCTCTGTACTCCAGCCTGGGTGACAGAGTGAGACTGAGATTCTGTCTCTAAAAGAAAAACTAGGCCCAGGAATATGAACCCAGGAATGGAGATCTTAATGATGAGACAGTGCATCATGCTTAATGATGAGAAAATGAAAAGAATAATATGTCAAAAAACACCTGATTCTGGGCCTGGAAAACCCCTCGGTTGATCAAATGGCTATGGCTTGTAGTCTGTTCCCTCCATGAAACAGAGAGGAAAAAGGTCCCCTGAATCTGGATGGCTGTGAGCTGACCCCATCTCTGAGTATCCACAGCACAGTGCTTTATGGTACTGATAGAATTGCACCTCTGTTGTTATTATTGGTGAGCACATGTAATACTACTTACTGCGCAGCAAGGACCAAGTCCCACCTTTATTGCTACCCTGCAGCAAGCACAGTGCCTGGCACATGGTGTGTGCTCATTAATTGTTCATTGAATTAATTAACAAATACCCATATTCACATTCTAATGAATTGAAGCTCTGATCCCTGGAATGTTCATGTTTTATCTACACACAGGGAAGTGCTGAATGGTTGTTAACCAGCCACAAGGCCCCATCAACTGGGTAAGCAAAACATCTAAAACTGCTTTTGCCTCCAAGTCAATGCCTCCCCCTAAGTTACCCACTTAATTAACTCAGCTTTTCACTCACTTGGAGTTAAAGTCCATGGACACGCATTAGAGACAATATTCACTCACTCAGTAGGGAGCTGGGTGAGATTAACTTTATATTTCCTTTGGTGACAAAGTGGATCAAGTTCCTAGGTTCCACGATACCCTAAAAATTTTCTAAATTATTAAATGTAATTCAATTTATTTTTATTTAAAAATGCATGGCAATAGTACACACATTAGATATTGTGAAAGTGTAAATTCTCCTCAGACTAATTTACTAGCAGCTCTAAAACAATTCTAACGAAAACAATGTGTATATGAACTAAAAAGCAGAATAATTGAATCCAAAATCTATCTGGAAAAAAAAACTAATGTAGGGAAGAGACAAGACATTTTGAAAAAAGATTTAATAAAGGAGAATTCGTACTAGATATGACATAAGGCTATGATAATTAAACCCGTATAGCACTGACATAAGAATAGATAAATGGAACACACACACACACACACAAACAGGAAAAAAGATCATAGTAAACTTAAGGAATGAGAATATGATAAGGACGACATTCAAATCAGTGGAAAAAAAAAAAAACAAAGAGAAAAAGGAGTACTGGTGTTCTGTTTGAGAAAAACAAGAGTGACCTCAACAGTTTCTTTTACAGACATGTTAGGGTGCCTGCCACCCCATACACCCTTTTGGAAGCTCCACATTAATTTCCTGGGAAAGGTGTGGGCCTGGAGATTCTTTTTTTTTTTTTTTTAATTTTACTTTAAGTTCTAGGATACATGGGCGGAAAGTGAAGATTTGTTACACAGGTATACACGTGCCATGGTGATTTGCTGCACCTATCAACCTGTCATCTAGGTTTTAAGCCCCGCAGGCCTTAGGTATTTGTCCTAGTGCTCTCCCTTCCCTTGCGTCCTATCCCCGGACAGGCCCCGGTGTGTGATGTTCCCCGCCCTGTGTCCATGTGTTTTCTCTCTCTTTTTTTTTTTTTTTTTCCTTCTTGAGACAGAGTCTTGCTCTGTCGCCCAGGCTGGAGTGCAGTGGCACAGGCTCGGCTCACTGCAACATTCACTTCCTGGGTTCAAGCAATTCTCCTGCCTCAGCCTACCAAGTAGCTGGGATTACAGGCGCCTGCCACCACGCCCGGCTAATTTTTGTATTTTTGTAGTAGAGACAGGGTTTCACCATCTTGGCCAGGCTGGTCTTGAACTCCTGACCTCGTGATCCACCCGCCTCAGCCTCACAAAGTGCTGGGATTACAGGCGTGAGCCACCATGCCCGGCCCATGTGTTCTCATTGTTCAACTCCCACTTATGAGTGAGAACATGTGGCATTTGGTTTTCTGTTCCCATGTTAGTTTGTTGAGAATGATGGCTTCCAGCTTCATCCATGTCCCTGCAAAGGACATGAACTCATCCTTTTTATGGCTGCATAGTATTCCATGGTGTATATGTGCTACATTTTCTTGATCCGGTCTATCATTGATGGGCATCTGGGTTGGTTCCAAGTCTTTGCTATTGTAAATTGTGCTGCAATAAACATACATGTGCATGTGTCTTTATAGTAGAATGATTTATAATCCTTTGGGTATATACCCAGTAATGGGATTGCTGGGTCAAATGGTATTTTTGGTTCTAGATCCTTGAGGAATCATCACACTGTCTTCCACAATGGTTGAACTAATTTACACTCCCACCAACAGTGTAAAAGCATTCTTATTTCTGTAGGCCTGGAGATTCTTGTTTGTTTTTTGTTGTTGTCGCTTGTATCACATGACCCTCTCCCATTTCCCGGTGAGAACTGTTTGGGCCCAAACCAAACAGCAGACACAAAGAAAACCAATTCGTGGACAAGGGTGAACCAGTTTGTTTTTTCTTTCTCTCCCTCTCCAGATTATAAACTAAGAGTTCGAAATACTCTTGTCGGAGTATTTGCACCATTTAAAATCATGTAGAATTAGAGCTGGAGTCCCTGTCAAGACACTTCAAAGTCACATGCAATCCAGAGTTCTGTGAACTCCCAAACTGTGTGCAAGCCAAAAAACCTGGTCCAGAGAGAAGAGAGTTGATGCAGAGAGAGAGGCCAGAGAGGGAGATAGCTTGCCCAATGGTATATTTGCTCCTGGAAGGCCCAGCTGCCTCTGCAGCCATGAGATGTATTGTTGAAGAAGCTTCCTTTTGTCTGCAGTATTTTGACTGGGTTTGCATTCCTTGCAAACAAATATATTCTGAGTAAAGCATACACTATTTAAGAAAATATGGTTTAGTTATAGCCTTAAATTTAATAAGAAAAAAAGAGATGATAGAAGACAATTTTAAAAAGTGCTTTTTCTAATTGTGGGTGAGCAAGACATGCTTAAACATGACAGCAAGGAAGCAAGCAACAAAAAAGAGGACACATAGGTCAGATTTCACAAAAATTTTTAGAGGCCTATATGTCAAAAATCACCATGAATGTACACCCATGTTCACAGAAGCATTATTCTCAATAGCCAAAATGTAGAAGAAAGCCAAGTGTCCATCAATGAATGAATGGATAAATAAAATGTGGTATGTACATCACATGGAATAATATTCTGCCTGAAAAAGAAAGAAAACTCTGGGCTGGGCGTGGTAGCTCACCCCTGTAATCCCAACACTTTGGGAGGCCGAGGTGGGCAGATTGCTTTGAGCTCAGGAGTTCGAGACCAGCCTAGGCAACATGGTGAAACCCTGTCTCTACAAAAATACAAAACTTTGCCAGGCATCTGTAGTCCCAGCTACTTGGGATGTTGAAGCTGGAGAATCACCTGGGCCCGAGAAAGCAGAGGTTGCAGTGAGCCAAAATCATGCCCGCCACTGCACTCCAGCCTGGACAACAGAGTGAGACGTATTCTTTAAAAAAAAAAAAAGGAAATTCTGGCCAGGTGTGGTGGCTCACGTCTGTAATCCCAGCACTTTGGGAGGCCAAGGTGGGTGGATCATGAGGTCAGGAGATCGAGACCATCCTGGCTAACATGGTGAAACCCTGTCTCTACTAAAAATACAAAAAATTAACCAGGCATAGTGGCGGGCGCCTGTAGTCCCAGCCACTAGGGAGGCTGAGGCAGGAGAATGGCGTGAACCCAAGAGGCGGAGCTTGCAGTGAGTGGCGATCACACTACTGCACTCCAGCCTGGGCGACAGAGAGAGACTCCGTCTCAAAAAAAAAAAAAAAAAAAAAAAAAAGAATTCTGTCATGTACTACAACATGGATGAAACTTGATGGCATTACTTACTCTAAGTGAGATAAGCCACAAAAAGACAAATACTGTATGACTCCATTTATATGAGGTACCTAGACTAGTAGCTGAGTTCATAGAGAAAGAAAGCAGAAGAGTGGTTACCAGGGGCTGTGGGGAGAAGAAGCGAATGGGGAGCTGTTGTTTAATGGGTACAGAGCGTTAGTTTTAAAAGATAAATAAGTTCTGGAGATTGTTTGCACAACAGTGTGGAGATACTTAACATCAGTAAACTGTACACTTAAAAATGGATAAAATGGTAAGTTTTATGTTATGTATATTTTACCATAATTAAAAATTTAGAAGTTAATATTTTTAGCATATATTTAAAAAACCCTTCCAAATAAGAAGAGATGAACTTCCTTAGGGGAAGACAAACCAGGCCACGGACATTAACAGGCAATTCAGAAAAGAAGACATAAAGTGGGACAGTGTCTTTTCAGGACAATATAGTGATATATATTAAGAGTCTCAAAACATGCACACCCTTTGGCTTAGTAATTTGACTTGTAGCAATCTATCCAAGGGAAATAATTACAGACAGAGAAGATTTATGTGCAGCGATTATCATCCAGTATTAATTATAATAGTGTAAAACTAGAATCAAGCTAAATGTGATCAACAGAGGAAAGGCTGCATAAATTATGTTACATCCAAAGGGTAGATGCCACACAGTCACTTGATGCTATCTTTTGAAGAACAGTTTAATGCCATGGGAAATTCTCATGAAATAACGTTAAGTGAACAAAAGGTTTGTAATTACTCCATAATGTGATTCCATCTTTGTAGAATAAAGGAGGGGATACACCTGGGGAAAGGGAGGAGGAGACACATCGGTTGTTCTCTAGGCATTTTTTGGGATGTAATATGAGTAATTTTATACTCTTCTGTGTTTTCCAAAGTTTCCTTAATGGGCAGGTATTCTTTTCATAATTAGAAATATTCTATTTTAGAAATAGGGTACATTTTGATGGGAGGGGTAACTTAGAAATTAAATAACAAAAAGTCATAATTACAAAAAATGAGAAGTTACACAAGGCACAGCCTCCTCTTACCACCGCAGGCCTCTGAATCCCTGCAACCTCCCTGCTTCTTCTTCTTCTTCATCTTTTTTTTTTTTTTTTGAGATGGAGTCTCGTCCTGTCACCCAGGCTGGAGTGCAATGACACGATCTCAGCTCACTGCAACCTCCGCCTCCCCGGTTCAAGCAATTCTCCTGCCTCAGCCTCCCTAGTAGCTGAGATTACAGGTGCCTGCCACCACGCCCAGCTATTTTTGTTGTTGTTGTTGTTGTATTTTAAGTACAGACAGGGTTTCACCATGTTGGCCAGGCTGGTCTCAAACTCCTGACCTCATGATCCGCCTGCCTCAGCCTTCCAATCTTGCCATCTTTGTTTCTTATAGGACAGCAGAGCAACAGCAAATGGGAGTGAGTGCTGGGTTGTTCACCCCTGACCTCGCCAAGGCCCTTCTTTGGCTACCAGGTAGATCCTCACATGGCTTTAGAGGAAAGGAAAAATATTAACATCAGACCCCAACTCAGCCAGCAGACACTTTGCTGTGCAACTTAAGGGGATACCACAGGCCCCTGGTTATAGAGGGGAGGGCTGGTGTGCCACACAGCTGAATGACAGGAGAGATGCTGTCCTGTTGGCGGCTCACCCACAGTGGTCCTCCACCCAGAAACAGCATTAGGGCTGGCAGAGGCCAAGCAGATGGACTGTGACTCCTCCACAGCTGTCAGTCAAGGGGAGGAGGCTTCCCAGTTCTTGGGCTCATTTAGAGGAAATTAGCCATTAACACCCTCATCTCCTTGGGTGTGAACTTTAAATAAGATGTTCCAGCCGAAGTGGGTAGAGGAAACTATTTTGCTGTGACTGGGGAGAGAGTAATTGCATCTGCTAAACAGCAGCTCTGGGACCTGGTTTCATGCAAGTGAGAGACACCAATGGAGAGTCTCTGGAGGGGACCACCTGAAGGCAGCTGCCTTCACATAGGCCAGTGGAGCCAGGGTTTGGGCAGCCTGCATACTGCTTCTAACTCATGCTTTGTGGATTGCCTGGACTGGTGCTTGGGTCTCTAAGCACACTGACAGTGGAGTTTGCATCAACAGGGAAGATGGGAAATTGTCAATGGTTTGCTCATTAAGCTAATTCTACAGTGCATGCCTCATTTGCTGGTCTTATCTTTGTACAGAAACTTCTCTACATACAACTAACTTTGCACCAGTGCCTCTCACACTTTGGCAAACACACAGATCACCTAAGAATCTTATTACAATGCAGATTTGGACCATTCTTTCTGCCTACTACCAACAGATGGCATTAGCCATTTTGGTCTCATCCACCATGTTGGTCCTTGATCTACATGGTTTATTGTATGTCTGTGTTTTGATCTCAGATGTTCTTTGCTATTAAGTGCAAATGGCAGGGTGTCTTAATCATTAGGCAGATTATCATGGGAATAAAAGGATTATCTGTTGATGATTCTCGGCATTCCCCCTTCTGTCTAACTCATCAGACCCACCATCTGCCTTTCTATCCCAGAAGGGGACCCCAAGAGGCTGGCCGATGTGGATTCAAGCTCATTGGTTCCCTTTCCAGCCAGTTTTCAATTGAGTTCTCCCAATAGAAGGTACCTGTAGGTAACTGAAGAATGAAGAAAAGCATAGATCAGTGTGTTTTATCTTTATTTGATATATTTTTGGCAGTTGTTTTGTTCTGCCATGGCTTGAGCTCTAACTGAGCTCTGGAAACGCTATGACCTCCCCTTGTCCTTCCATCAGGCCTGGGGGTGGTAATGGCTTCCCACCTGGCTGGTTTCTAGAAACCACATCCTTCATTTATTCCCATAATCTCTTGAACCAAGTAAATTGTATTTTTCTCCCATCAGGACCCAATCGTCAAATGGTTCTGCTAGATAAAGAAAAAGTACAAGTGAGGAAACAATGGAGACCTATGTACAAGGTAAAGGGAGGATTCTCAAGGAAGTAGCATGTGATATCACGAGGGGACAGTTTTCGGAATAGGACTTCAATTTGATGGAACAGCTTCTCAGGATAACAAACTTAAGCCCTGCTCAGTTACTTCGGGGCTGAGGATAGATGGACCTGCAAATAGCCCATTGGCTCTGTCCACTCACTCAGGTTTAGGTTGCAGAAGCCTGGAATAAAGTGCTCTCAGTTGGCCTCTCTGAGTTGGTTTTAATAAAGGGCTTCAATCTCATGTGTTAATAGTAAAGTGCTAATACATGACACCTCCAGTAATTACCTGCATTTATTGGGAGATAATGCCCTGCCTAAGAATCCCAATTTAAGGTGTTGGAGTAGAGGTACATATATTTTCATTTTGCTCCAAATCACGACCTTACTTGGCTTCCAAATACAAGTGGCTGCTAGGACCTTTAAAGAAAGTTCCATGATTCCACATAGGGACATCTAAAGCTCAATGGAACACAGACTGGGAAGAAAGAGAGCCTTCCGTCACATTTCATTTAAAAATGGCTATTCTGTTTCTGGAGGGAAGGAACAAATAAGGAAATCACTGACTGAGGATAGGGGGTGGGGGAGGCACGTGCCCACAAACAAGGCACAGACCATCTGGTCCCATTAGCTGCTGTACCCTCTGAACTGCACCCAGTGGACTGAGTCACAGCTGCCTTGGCTGATGTGTGAGCTCCTCCCAGCCTCTCCAATCTCTAGATGCCCAGGGCTTTCTTTGTGACCTTGGAGGCATTAACAATGAGGTTGAGATGCGTCTCATTAATTTACTCCCAACTGCTCTATGCCCCTCCAACTGAGATTATGGAGAATGGAACATGAGGTTGGAGGGTCCCTGCTTGGTGGATGTCCATGTTGATACAACGAGAGGCCCTGGTAGCATCCCTGCCATCATCCAGCCTCCATCCTGTGTGGTGGCAGAGTGTGTAGAAAGGAGAAAAGGCAGGCAGTGTCAAAACCCAGCTACCCAGAATGTGCTCCTTGGAGCAGCAGCAATGGGCACAACTTGAGAGTTTTCTGGAAAGGCAAACTCTCAGGCCCCACCCTGGGCCTACTGAATCCGAATTCGCATTTGAACAAGGTCCCCAGATGATTCCTGTGCACATCAACATTTGAGAAACTTTAGTGCAGAGCAGCAGTGCTATACTGGGAGTGATTTTGCCCCAACAGAGGATATTTTTCAATGTCCGGAGACATTTTCGTTTGTCACAACTAGGGGCTAGGGTGGATGATGCCCTGGGTGGAGGTCAGGGATATTGATAAACATCTGAAAATGCACAAGAACAGCCTCCCCTTCCCCAAAGATTTATCCAGCCTAAAATGCCACAGTGCTGAAGTCGGGAAACCCCTGGAGTAGGGGGTTCTCTTAGGAAAGAAAGACATATTGGGGCCTGTTCCTTTTCCCTGTCTTCCTCACAGTTCACCTGAAATTATTATTTAAACATGAATTTATACAGCATGCTCAGGACAATTCTGTAAACAGATGTCTTCTTCCAGCATTTAGTCCCAGGAGGCAGGAATGATGTCTTCCATTTCACAGCAACATTAAAATCTAAATTATGAACAGATAAATTAACCTTCCCTTTCCTCAAAGCATCTTTTCTTCCTGTTTATCACAGTGTCCTCTGAGCACACACATCCATGATGATGTGAGGGTCCTTGCGGCTACGGGCAGACCTGTTCCCAGGGTTTTTCTAGAGCTGGGGGTGAGCCACACTGGGCTCAATTTATGTATCCTCCAATCAGAGCGCTTGCCTTATCTGCACACTGGGCTCAATTTATGTATCCTCCAATCAGAGCGCTTGCCTTATCTGTTGGTTGAAGGGACCAACAGTAGCTTAAGCTATGAAGTTAGTTTATTGTTACACTGGTTGAGGACCCCCCGCCTCGCCTTTTTTTTTTTTTTTTTTTAGACGGAGTCTTGCTCTGTTGCCAGGCTGGAGTGCGGTGGCACGATCTCGGCTCACTGCAACCTCTGCCTCCTGGGTCCACGTGATTCTTTTGCCTCAGCCTCCCGAGTAGCTGGGACTACATGTGCGCACCACCACACCCAGCTAATTTTTGTATTTTTAGTAGAGACGGGGTTTCACCATCTTGGCCAGGCTGGCCTCAAACTCCTGACCTCGTGATCCGCCAGCCTCGGCCTCCCTAAGTGTTGGGATTACAGGTGTAAGCCACCATGCCCGGCCCGTGTTCTCCTTTTTTATGACTATTATGCATCGGCAGCTGTAACATTCTGCATGACCCTGGCTACCACATATAAAGAAGGAAGATGTAACTTGAAAGAAACATGAAAATTGGTAAAATGGAGGTTGGGGGCTGCCATATGGAAATGGAAACATGAGGATAGTGCCTTTCAGTTTGGCAAAGATAAAGGTTAGGGTGGAAGGCAATCATAATTTGAACATCATGAGCAGTGCAGATCAAGTGATTAAGAACTGTCCACTGTTTATAGAAGAATGCAAATATATGGAATTTGTTTCTCCCCCAAATAGTTAGTATTAGTTGGGAAATGGTCAGAACTGCTTTTTAGAAAGACCACTCCAAGAAAAGGGGGGCCATTCTGTTTGCAACAGAGAAAGTAGCTGTAGGAACCACTGTTTGACCTACATCAGCCCACCCTACTGTTTCAACCCTACATGCACAAGGCGCACCAGCCCTCTCTCCACCATGCTCAGCCCCAGGGACACAGCTTTTCTTTTGCCTTCATCGCTGGAACGTTGGTGCTCTGGTCTCTTGGTTCCCCAATCGCCCCAACTTCAACTTCAGTGCTGCTCCCCCAACCATTACCCTGTGGGTATGATCAGCAGCAAGACTTACTCCACTGCTGAAAGCTCACACTGTAAAAGCACATGGTAGCTCACCACCCCTATTTTTCCCATCTTGCAGTCCACTTGAAGTCACTAATAAATAATATTTCTGCTTCTGCAACAATTCAGCTTTTGAGCACTAGTGACTGCCTAATTACCAAACGCAACAATTTTTCTTTGGTCCTTGAGCTACTTGTCCTTTTGTATTTGCAGCTGTTAACCATCTTCATATTGTTCAGGGTTTTTTTTTTCTCCTTTGATTTCTCAATATGAACACTATCTCCATTTTATGCTTGCCTTTCTAGAAGATCTCTCTCCTTCATGGGATTCCTTTGCTTTTTCCCACCATGTAAAATTACATATTCCATAAAGGCTCTTTTCTTTAATGTTTACCTACCCTCTCTCTCCTCCTTCCCTTATTAATGTACTCTGTTCTCATGGGTCCCACCTTCACCTCCAGGTAGGTCCTTTTCAAATCCACTTCTCAAGCTCTGATTTTGTGCACTTGTTCTGTCCCTACATGTCCAACATCTTGAGGCATATCTCCATACCAATATCTCACCAAAAATTTAAAGTTATCCTTCTCCTAAAACCTATGTCTTTTCCATACTTACCTATTTTCTCCGCACTGCCCATCCCAATAGCACCACCATACTATGTTCAAAAACCTATAGGTCATCATTGGTTCCTTATAGTATATATTCCTGCAGTATGGCTTTGTTCTGTAACCACAGAACACACCTCTTTCATCCCCCTCTTTCATTTGACGGTGCCATTCCTGACTTCCTAAAATGCTTTCTTCATTCAAAAAGCATCACTTGAGCTACAAATATGTACTTAGGGCCTATGCCAGAGGATGAAGGTGCAAAAAAGAGTAAACATAGTTTCTTTTCTCACGGATCTCACAGACTAATACAAATAGAGATGTGCAAACAGAACAGTTGTAATGAAATGTGATCACTGCTGTAATGAAGACATGATTAAGAAATAATAGAAGCAACAAAATAGAATTTGTTGGGAGGATCAGGGTAGGCAACACAGAGGAGGTAATGCTTGAGTTGAAACTTGAAAGATGAGTAGAATTTTTACTAGGTAGGTACTTTGATGACTGGATAGTAAAAGAAAATGGAAAAGCAAGTAACAATATGTAGATAATTGTTTTCAGAGAACCATACATGACTAGGTAATTGGATATTCAGGTAGGCATGACAGGAGATAAAGACGGGATAGTATTTTTTATTTATTTATTTTACTTTAAGTTCTGGGATACATGTGCAGAACGTGCAGGTTTGTTACACAGGTATACATGTGCCATGATGGTTTGCTGCACCTATGAAACCATCATCTAGGTATTAAGCCCCGCATGCCTTACACATTTCTCTTAATGCTCTCCTTCCCCTTGTCCCCCACCCCCCAACAGGCCCCAGTGTGTGATGTTCCCCTCCCTGTGTCCATGCGTTCTCATTGTTCAACTCCCACTTATGAGTGAGAACATGTGGGGTTTGGTTTTCTGTTCCTGTGTTAGTTTGCTGAGAATGATGGTTTCCAGCTTCATCCATGTCTCTGCAAAGGACATGAACTCATTTTTTATGGCTGCATAGTATTCCATGGTGTATATGTGCCACATTTCCTTTATCCAGTCTATAACTGATGGGCATTTGGGTTGGTTCCAAGTCTTTGCTATTGTAAACAGTGCTGCAATAAACATATGTGTGCATGTGTCTTCATAGTAGAATGATTTTATGCCATGCTACGGAGTTTTTAATCTTTTGGCCAGTGTGAAACTAGTAAGGAATTTTGAGTGAGGGAATGGCATGACCAGATTTATATACTAGAAAAAATGCTCTGATCACTCTACAATAATTAAATAAAGAGAAAGGTAAGACAAAAGGCAGAAAAATAGTAAGCAGAATAGTTAACGGTCCAGTGAGAGACGATTGACAGTGGACTGAGGGAAGAGGGGATAGAACTGAGATGTAAAGAGAAGGAATCAACCAGATATGATGTTTGATTAGATATCTGATGAGGCTCTTGGTTTGGTTTCTTCATAAGCTGACCCTTAAATGGGTCCTTGGCTGGGCATGGTGGCCCATGCCTGTAATCCCAGCACTTTGGGAGTCTGAGGTGGGCGGATCACAAGGTCAGGAGATCGAGACCATCCCTGCCAACATGGTGAAACCCTGTCTCTACTAAAATACAAAAAAAAAAAAAATTAGCCGGGCATGGCGGTGCCTGCCTGTAATCCCAGCTACTTGGGAGGCTGAGGCAGGGGAATCACTTGAACCTGGGAGGCGGGTTCAACAAAAAAAAAGGTGGGGAGAACACGGTTTTCCATGGCTTTCAGAAAGCCACCCACAAAGAAAATGTGAAAGCAACCATTTATCCAGATAAGCAGAGGATGTTTCTGCACTCTGCTTTTGTCCCTCTTGGGTCTTGCATTGACCCTTAACATTTATTAACAGAAGGCCCAGTGCAGGGGCTTAACCCTGAGCCCACAATCTTCCACTTCTATTCATCTTGACTCTCCGCATGATTCATTTTTGCCTGTTTCCAACCTATTGCTTTGAAACTCTTAATCTGAATAATCTCTCTTTTTCAAAAAGCCTCATTTCATTCCTTCCTTCCCATCAGTTATCTGACTTAGCAGATAGTGCAGCTGACTGACAGGTAGAATACTGTAGATATTTGGAAAGTGCTGGAGCTTTGTAAACAAAGTGGTGGTCTTTAGCACTGACTTACACATTCACGCGTCCCCCATCCCCAACTGTGGCTGCTCAGCTACAGAACTCACAGCCCAAGGAGGCACAGTCCTGGCATTTACAGTTATCTTCAAAAGTGTTGACCCATAAAATCCATACCATAAATAACTTCCATTGTTACTATGTAGGTGGGTGACAAAAGCCTGACTCAATGGACTTCTGCTAACCAAGCACAGAAAACAATGTCAAATAATCCTAGGCTGATGTATTTACTCCCAAACCAACTCTGAAATCACAGAATCTGAGAGGGGTGTTAACCTAACAGGTCTGAGTCACGAGCTGATAAATAGTTTCTTTCTGGCCCAATGTGAAAGCTGCACTATGAACAAAATAATACCTTTGGGGGATGAGGTCAGGCCCTGTTTCGTTGTAGATCCATGATGGGCACAAACAATGGCGAAATGGAATGGTAAATTTATGTGGTGGGAACTCTAGTCAAATTTTTATGGCCAGGCAAGATTTTATACTTCTTTGCAAGGCACAAATAAATGAATCTCACTAACATGTTTATCCAGTGGCATAAAATTAAACCAAAGGATCCCAGACCAAACACAACCTTTAGCTTGTTTTGTACCCTGGTGCAGAGCTCCTTTTTTATGAATCCCCCAAAGCTGTAGGAGCTACGCCTATGGTTTCCCCCACTAGTGAAAGCACAGCCAGATGAGTAGGAGAAGCAAAAGAATGGCCAAGTTTCATGATTTCTGTTCTAATACTTGTTTCTATGTTTGCTCAACTCCTCCTATCAGTGGGAAGAATATAAATGCTTCACAAGATAATTATGTAGTTTGAAAGTGAGCAATCTTGATACAAACATGAAATATTATTCCATTTTACTACTTAGGATCTCGAGTGTTAAAATATACAGATTAGGTAGACTGTTAAATATAGGCCCCAAATGAACTTGTTTCTTATGAAGGAAAAGAAAGGGGAAAAAAGGGAAGAAGAAAGAAAGAAAAAACTCAGGGTAGACATTGCTGAGGACCAATAGAATAAAAGGAATAAAACTTCACTCACTAACTCAGACCAAGATTGAGGAGGCCTATTGGGATCATAGAATATTTTTAAAGATGGTTCTATAATTATTAAATTATTTTATAACTATCAAATAATTACTAAGTTATTGCATTAAATAATTATTTAATTCTTTTAAATATAGACGGTGACAAGTGCCATTAGCTCATCAAGAATTGCCAAGAAAGTCTTTAAAGCCTGCTTTAACAAGAGGCAAAAAATCATTTATAGTTGACATCACTCACGATCTGCAGGTGCATGGCTATTGTTCAGTTTTTGAGAATCATGTATGCTCTTAAGAAGATAGAACACACTGATCCCTGTTTACATAAACAAATCACTTACCAACTCTTTTTGGTCCCATAAATAGAGCAAAGCTAAGCTTCAGCCGAGCTCCTGACCAGACCTTCACAAATTTCAAAGCAATGGGGCCCAATTAAATGCAGTTTCACCATATGTACTCTCAACATATGGAGGACACAAGGCTGGTTGATTCAGCTAGGACATATTTCTGTTGATGCCATTATGCTTTGCCAAGCCACTATATTCTGTAAACAAAATAGAATTTTGCATCTTCTTATGGATGACCAATTAACTCTGGCAGTCCAAAAACAATCCTGTTCACTCTCAGAACATAACTCTGTGTTTCAGTTGTATACATCCCCAAGGATCTTTCTTTGTACAGAAAGTCAGCTCATGAAAGAGGAGCAGAGTGGGTTACGTGGGACAACCCATAAGCACCAGGCCAGATGCAGCTCTGAGTGTCCTCAGCTGTCACCTCAGCAGGGCTCCCAGAGAAAAGGGCACCACTCTCACCCCTAGATACAGCTTCCAAGCTTCCTTCTCTGACACTTCCTTGTTCGTAGGTAGGTTCTGGGTCTCTCATGTGCCTACCCACACTGCTTTTGTTTTCTTCGTCACCTGCTCTCTCCTCCTTTCTCCTTTATAGTGAGATTGCATTTGAAATCCAGCTTGCAATTGACTTTCTATTTGACCTTAGGCAAGTTACTTAACACTTCTAAGCCACCGTTTCCTCATCTGTGAGATGCAAATAATATCTAGCTCATAATGTTAAGTATTAATAAGATAATACATGTGAAATAAGTATTATAGGTTCTGATATATATTAAGTTCTCTATCAAAGGTATAATTGAAAAGGTTCTCTCTAAAGTTACCAGGTGACTTACTATCCTGTAATCTAAAGAATGATTCTCACATATTTAGCCTTTTCCATTGTTTCTCTCTGTTGACCACCCTGGTCTTTTCTACTCCCCTGGCTCTTCTCCTACTTCTGACTGCTCCCATTTAATCACTTGTGCTGCTGCTGTTGTTGTTGTTTCTTTTCCTCTTGTCAATGTAGATATCCTTCAAGGCTCAGGCTTCTTTGTGGATATCCTTTTTTTTTCCCTCAAAAAATGATGCCCAACTCTAGTTCCAACCACAACCTCTTACCTTCAGTTAAGTTTCCATCTTCCTACCCTTCCTGTGAACACTTGTGCATGGAAGATGAATCATCACCATCCAAACTCTGTATGTTCATAAACAGGAACTTTGCAGCTACATAGCATGGCTTAAGCTATAGACTCAACTCCACAAACATGATACTGTGCCTATAAAAGTCATGCAATGGAAAGATGCCATTGTCCTTCAAAGAACAATTCATTATATCAGATGATACATATCAAGTAAGTATTCATGAGAATATCATCAGTAGACTGACTATATGATGAGTATATTATTGAATATCATAGGACACATATCATGTGGGTATTTCATGAATATGTCATCATCAGTTTGTTGAGTATATCATTGAGTCTCAGATAAACATTTCTATTCAAGATATCAAATGCAACTCAAGTGAGCATGAGTGACAATTATTTCAACATAACAAAATAATATTATTCAAGGCAACAAAAGATAAACATAGAATGATATATTATTGGGATAAATTATTTTCAATTTCCTTTAAGTAGCTCCAGAAATACTCATGTACTGGTTGATCCCAGATGATTCTGTCTCAGGAAAGACTGATGGATTTGCTTTATTATTTAGAATTTATAGTTTTCTCAAACAGATTCAAATTTTCAAAGTAAAACTATTCTTCAGGCAATCACCTACCTCTGAAATCTCTGAGAGTTCACTTAAAATGGTTCTTTAGATCTAGAAACAATTTCAGAGAGGCAAAAGTTCTTAGATACTTATAACTACAGATGCAAATAATCTTAGCAGAGTACTAGCAAAACCAAATCCTGTAACATATACACCATAACCAAGTAGAATTTACCCCAAAATTCAAGGTTGGTTTAACATCTGGAAATAATGTAATGTACCATATTAATAAATTTTTCCTTTTTTAAGTTTTGTCTTTTCTTGAACAACAAAAAACCCATATGATTATCTCAAAAGATGCAGAAAAAGCACCTGACAAAATCCATCACCCTTTCATGATGAAAACACTCCACAAACTAGAGACAGATGGGAACATCCTCATCTTGCAAAGAGCATCTATGAAAAATCCATAGCTAACATTATATTTAATGGTAAAAAACTGAATGCTTTCTCCCAGGATGAGAAACAAGACAACTATGTTTGCTCACAACTTTTATTGTACTGGAGGTGCTAGCTGTGACACTTAGACAAGTAAAAGAAGTAAAAGATAAGCAAATTGGAAAGAAAGAGAGAAACTATCTGTATTCACAGATGACATAATCTTTTATATAGAAAATCCTAAGGAATCTACTAAAAGAACCTACTAGAATTAGTAAATGATTTTAGCAAGTTTAAGGATACAAGATCAAGACACAAAAATTAGTTCTACTTCTATTTAATAGCAATCAACAAACTGAAAATGAAATTAATAAGTCGTCTATAATAGCATCAGAAATAAAATATCTAGTAATAAATTTAAAGAGGTGTAAGATCTGTACCCTGAAAACTATAAACATTGCAGAAAGAAATTAAAGAAGATCTAAATAAATGGAAAGACATCCCATGTTCATGGATTGGAAGACAATATTGTTAAGACAGCAAAATTCCCCAAATTGATTTACAGCTACTACACAATCCCTATCAAAATGTCAGTTGTTTTTTCTTAAGAAATTGCATATGAAATGCATGTCATAAGGCAAAAAATACAAAATAGTCAACACAATTTCAAATAAAAGAATAAAGTTACAAAACTAATACTTTCCAATTTCAAAAGTTATTATGAGCTAAATTAAATAAGATAGTGTAGCAAAGACAGATCTAAAAGTAGAATTATTGTATGACTCAGCAATCCCACTACTGGGTATTTATCCAATGGAAAGGAAATTGTTATGTTGAGGAGATATCTACACCCTCATGTTTATTGCAGCACTACTCACAATAGCCAAGATACAGAATCAAACTAGATGTCTATCAGCAGATGAATGGATAAATAAAATGTGGTATATACAACATTCATTCATTCAAATGAAATACCATTTAGCCATAAAAAAAGAATGAATTCCTGTTATTCAAGGCAACATGGATGAGAATGGAGGATATTATGTTAAGTGAAATAAGGCAGGTCAGAAAACTAAATACTGCATATTCTCACTCATATGTGGGAGCTAAATAGTTGAGCTCATAGAAGTAGAGAATAGAACTGTGGTTATTACAGGGTAGGAAAGGTCGGAAAGAGGGGGAATAAGGAGAGGCTGGTTAATGGATATGAAATTACAGCTAGATAGGAGGAATAATTTCTAGCGTTCTATAGAACTACAGGGTGACTATAATTAACAATAATTTATTATATATTTTCAAATGACTAGAAGAGATTTTAATGGTTCCCAATGCAAATAAATATTAAATGTTTGAGTGGACAGATATGCTAATTACCCTCATTTGATCATTAGACACATTGTATACAGGTATTGAAATATCACTCTGTACCCCACAAATATGTACAATTATTACATGTTAATTAAAACATTTTGAAAAGATAAACCTATAGATTAATGAAATAGGCAAGAGAGTCCAGAAATAAACCCTTACATTTACAGCCATTGATTTCTGACAATAAGAGACAAAATACTCTTTTTCATAAACGGTGGTGGTATGACTGGATATCCACATGCAAAATAATGAAGCTGACTCATAAATCAAAATATAAAAGCTAAAAATATAAACTCTTTGAATAAGATATAGGAGTAAATCTTAGTGAGCTTGGAGTAGTAGGCAAAGACTTCTTAGATACAACACCAAAAGCACAAGTAACAAAAGAAAAAATACATAAAATGTATTTCATCATATTTTTAAACGTTTTTGTTTCAAAGGACACCATCAGAAAAGTTAAAAGACAACTTACAGAACGAAGGAAAATATTTACAAATTCTATATGTGATAAAGGACTTGTATCCAGATTACATAAAATCTCTTTCAACTCAAAAATCAAATGACAGCCCAATTAAAAAATAGATGAAAGATTTAAATAGACGTTTCTCCAAATAAGATACACAAATGGACAAATAAGCATGTGAAGAGATGCCTAATGTCATCAGCCATCAGGAAAATGCAAACCAAAACCACTATAAGACACCACTTTACGCCCACTAGGATGACTATAATAAAAAAAGACAGATAATAGGCCAGGTGCAGTGGCTCATGCTTGTAATCCCAGCACTTTGAGAGGCCGAGATGGGTGGATCACTTGAAGTCAGGAGTTCGAGGCCAGCCTGGCCAACATGGTGAAACCCTGTCTGCAAAATGGAAGCAATACTCTTCTAATGCATGAGTGTACTGATCACTTTTTATGCTCCATCTCACATCCTCTTGTCCTTCATTTTTGCTTTGGACATGACTATAGCAGCTGGATGACTCCAGCTGGAGAGCAACTCACCTCTCAGCTGCACCTGGTACTTTCTGCCCTGCAGCTTTTTGCTCTGCTCTGGAGCCTGCTCCGCCATTCCATCACATAGGCTAATCTGGAGTGATGGATTTAACCACCTCCCATCCAAGGGGTAGGGGACTCAGGGGATCAATGCCCCCCAGTTCAGCATCCCAGGCAGACAATGTCAGGGTACCTTCACATGTTCCCAGCAGGATTGAGATCCCATGTTCCATGGTTGTAACCAGCTCAATAGCCTTTGGACTGTCTTCCTCTCCTTCCTGGTACACTTTCTCAGTTCTCCACTCACTGGGATCACACCCCCAAATAAACTACCCTACACAAGCCTTTGTTTCAGGCTCTGCTTCCTGAAAGCACTCAAGGTAAGCCACTGATCCTTGTGAACATGGGCTAATAAAGTGCCCTGGAATTAAACCAAAGACATCAGTTTCTCTCCTCTAAAAGAGGACCAGGGAAATTAACTGAGAAGCTTACCCTGGGTTGAGTTGGCAGCTCCTCTCTCCTTCCTCTAGAGGCTAACACTGAAATGATGCACAATTTTCAGTTACTATCCTAAATAAATTATTAATTTGTCTCAGAGCTAAAATCACATATTATGTATAGGGGGAAAGAAGGAACTGGAATGAGAATTAGGAGTTCCAGCTGTGTGTATCTTCAGGCTCTTTCACAAGCCACCACCCCAAGTCAGTCCCTGTGTTTCCACTTTCTGCTGCATGCACTGGTGGGTGTGGGTATGTTAACCTCCTCATCTGTGAAATGAGAGGCTTGAACAAGAAGTCCCAAGGTCCCCTCCCAGTCCAAACTGTCCCTGAGTCTGTATCTGGAGAAATGTGCAATTCACACAGCTTGAAAAATCCACAGGAAGTGGGTAAGGATATCTCAGAACCAACATCAGAACAGGACTGTCTCTGCCCCTACTTCTGACAAGTTGAACTTCCTAGTATGAGGACCTTGCCTGTGGTGTTCATGGACAGAAATGCCCACTTCTGCACAGAATCGCCCTTCTAGAAATATTTGTGCAGTGAATATATCTCTTGCTATGCAAAAGGAGGGGTTGGTTGTTTATTTTGGGACAATCCTACAACTGTACCCACTGCTAGAAGGTTGTTACTGCTCTGCTAATGGGAAATGAGGTTTAAAAACTTTATCAGTGCATTTGGGAACATCTTTATCCTCTTACTATCCTTTTATCATAAGATGTGTTTTTTCACCCCTTTGGGAGCTCACGAAGACCCTTTGTAGGGTCTGGCTCCGCTAGACTGATGGGAAGAGTCCCTGTGCCTTCTCTCCATATCTCCACCGTCCCAGCTTGGGCCTGGTCTGGCTGCAGCCCCAGCCTCCAACATGCCCTCTCTCCTGCCTCCCTCTGCCTGCCACCTCCCCTCAGGTTGTCTGCTGCTAGGTAATGGATGTTTCTTCCTTCTCCCTGCTCACAGACTGTCCCTCCCAGAGGGCTTTGGCTCTTGGGTGATTTAATATTTATGTGGTTTTAGGCTGCAGCTCCATGGATCTCACTTTTATGTTAGACACCTTCGCCTCTCTGGGTCCTCTGGGGGATCTGGGATTTGCAAGGAAAGAGCAAAGTGGGCGGAGGCTTCTCCCCCATCACCCCACTCCATTTCAGCAGAGATACTCTCAGAGAAGTCATTCAAGAGGCCAGAGGAAAGTTTGCCAGAGAGACAAGATAGACTGGCCATGCACATTGGCCTCTGGGAGGATGGGGAGGTGCAGAGAGGGTGGGCTGCAGAGGGCTGTCATCTCTGGGCTGGCCCCAGACACCTCTTCTCCCACTGTTCAGAGGAAAACTCCGTGTTGGAAGGAAACTGTGTAAAATTAATCAGTAGCTAAATATACAGTCTTCCTCCTGATAATCTGTTATAAATGACATCAAAGTGCAGTCTATGGGCAACAGCACTGACATCATAACATCAAGGAGAAAAATGAGCTTGGTGTTGGCAGGGTGGTGGGCAAGAGCACCCTGTAGCCAGGCTGTTGGCATTAAAATTGCAGCTCCAGCTCCACCTTGGACAGGTCAATGAGCTCCTCTGCGCCTCTCTTCTCTCACTTAGAGAATGGGATTCCTGGCCAGGTGCGGTGGCTCACACCTGTAATCCCGGCACTTTGGGAGGCTGAGGCGGGAGATCACTTGAGGCCAGGAGTTCAAGACCAGCCTGGCCAACATGGCGAAACCCCTTGTCTAATAAAAATACAAAAATTAGCCAGGCATGGTAGTGCACACCAGTAATCCCACCAACTCAGGAGGCTGAGGCAAGAGAATCACTTGAATCTGGGAGGCAGAGGTTGCAGTGAGCCAATATCATGCCACTGCACTCCATCCTGGACAACAGAGCAGGATTCTGTCTCAAAAAAAAAAAAAAAAAAGAGAGAGAGAGAGAAAGAATGGGATTCCTATTTTACAGGGTTGTTTAGAGGATAATCAGTAACTACAAGGCCCATAACTGCTGCCATGATCCTTGTCATTTTTACTGTTGCTGTTGCATTAACACTGTAGAATGGTGGAACTGTGAGTCGTGAGACAAACTCAATCCTGGGTCCCCCAGAAGATGCTCCCATCCCTGTAACCAATATGAGAGTGGGTGCATCTCAGCCAGAGATTGACCAACAGAACTTTTCTTCAGAAGGTGGGGCAGGATTGGTGCCAACATTCATCAATTATTATCCACATGAGAAACAGGAAAGGAGTCTTGGGGCTGCTTCCTGCTTGGCTGAGGGTCACCTCCAGACCTGCAGCTAACCAGCAGGGCTCCACAGGCCCCAGCCTTTGTAGCTTTCTCCCTCCCAGATCCAATCTGTATCCTTTCTTGTCTTCCTTTCTTGTCCCTCTCGGAACTGCTTGGAACATACGGTCACTAGGTTTCTCCTTCCATGTGTCACTGCAGTGTCCACTATTCTAGTTCGGTGCTTCAAGAAACTGTCTGTGATCCTAGCCTTGATAGGTAGCCTTCCTGTAACTGGGGAGTCATCTCTTTGGAGTGGAGGTGACACAGCAGACTTTGAGCTGTGAATATAGCTGGATCCTTCCTGGGCCAGACTGTCTGCAAAGATGATTGCCAGTAATCCCTCCCATCCCTCACATGGCCACTCCATCAAGAGGTGAAGTCTGGTTTCTCTCCCATTAAATTCAGGGTAATCTTGTGACTTGCTTGGGCCAACAGAATGGAGCAGAAGCAATGCTGTAGCAAGTCTGGGACCAGGCATTCCTGGGCCTGGAAGCTTCTGCTTTAAACCTCTTGGAATACTTAGGAAGCTTAGCCTAGCCTGCTGCATGATGAGGACCATGGGAGAGAAGCCCTGCCTTCCAGGGTCCAGATGAGCCCAGCCCCAGCTGTCCCCACAGCTAAATGCAACCACAGGCATGAGCTCAGGCAAGACCTGCAGAAGAATCATCTAGGCCACTCTCAGAATTGCAAGAAATAATAAAGTGTGGTTGTCTTAATTCACTAATTTGGGGGATAGTCTGTTACATAGTGACAGATAACTAATACATTTCTCAAATTCCCCAGAGCACCCATATTCAGTTCATTGGTGCTCAAGCTTACATGGTTATATTTATAGGATCACTGAGAATTCATGTGCTCTCAACTTTTGAAATGGTAGGGGGAACAACATACAGGAAGGCAAAAAACAGGTAGCCAGTTTCATTGCTTAAGCAGCTTGGCAAAATCACAATGGTAATTAGCTTTTAACAAGTGGTTCCTTTCTTTCTCTGCTGGGTCATCTACGGTCCTCCTTTAGTACCAATTCTTGAACACCTGGTTCTTTTCTAGCAAGTCTTGGTCTTCCTTCTAGCTGAGCTTCTATTGGAGAGTCTTTCTCTACTTCCTTCACCCTCAGAAGCCTTGGAGTCTGGGTCACAGGTCCACACTACCAGATCAGAGCTGCTCTTTCTTCACGGCTACCAAATATCAAAAGGGAATCCTCCCCTGGGCTCCCACAGGCTGAAATTTTCTGGCTTCACCTCATTTACACATGAACCCTTAACTCCTATAGTCACACTTCTGCTGCAAGATAGAAGAAGGAAGCAATAGAGCTGTTGCTGCCAGTCTTTCTAAACGTGGCATGTCAAGGCAGCTTTTATGCTTTTATGTCTTACTTCAGGTGAGCAGAATATTCCTAAATCATACTGTTTAAACATCTAGAGTCCTGCTAATTTCCACAGTTATCCCTCAAAAAACTATTTCTTGTTATTCTATATACAAATGAAACACGTTTCTTGTAGAAAAATTTAAAAATAACAGACCAAAAAGGGGGGGTGTAGTGAATCCCTCATAATTCTACCACTTTGAAATAACCACAGTAAAGGCTGGAGATTACTATTTCAGATCTTTCGCTCATGTTTAAATAATTATAATGAAAACAATTTGACCAGGGTGTGCATACTAATTTTTAATTTGTTAATTTCATTTAGTATATTACGAACAGAGCTTCATATCAACAAAGACAAGTTGACAACATCACATATAACAGGCCAGGGGCAATTTAGTGGCCTCGCGGTTTTCTTTTTTTTTTTTTTATCATACTTTAAGTTCTAGGGTACATGTGCACAATGTGCAGGTTTGTTACATATGTATACATGTGCCATGTTGGTATGCTGCATTATATGAATGTACTACACACATTTTGGATTTTTTTTTTCAATAAACTCTCTGTTGCTGGGCACATAGATCACTCCTTGTTTTTCCATATTTTAAACATTATGTATACAGTAAATATATAAGAATGTTTGCAATTTTATGCACATCATTTAATTAGTTCAGTAATCCCCCACTGTTGTACATTTAGGTTTCTCCCAGCTTTTCAACAATTTAAGCATTGCAACATCTTTTTCATGTATCTTTGCAGTTTCAGTAGTAATCTGTGAGGAAGCGAGATTAACAGCAAAATTCAAAGTCACCTTGAGCTATGAATCACAGGATGGCCAATGAAAAGACAGATAAATCTTTTGTTAAAAGTCTTCTGGTGGCCGGGTGTAGTGGCTCACGCCTGTAATGCCAGCACTTTGGGAGGCTGAGGACCAAGGTGGGCAGATCATGAGGTCAAGAGATTGAGACCATCCTGGCCAACATGGTGAAACCCCATCTCTACTAAAAAAAAAAAAAAAAAATACAAAAATTAGCTGGGTGTGGTGGTGCATGCCTGTAGTCCCAGCTACTCAGGAGGCTGAGGCAGGAGAACTGCTTGAACCCTGGAGGCAGAGGTTGCAGTGAGCCGAGATCATGCCACTGCACTCCAGCCTGGGTGACAGAGCGAGACTCCATCTCAAAAAACAAACAAAAAGATAAACAAAAAAGGCTTCTGGTATGAAGAGGACTTGCTTAGCAGGATGTGGCTCTAGGATACAAATTCTAGGTGGCTTTCACTAGTAGTCGCTCCTTGGACTATCACTTTGGGGCTAGAGGCTCAAATTGTTATGTAAGTGGGTAGAGGGGAGAGAGGAGAGTGGTCCCAACATCTTCAAAGCAGATGCATGCCAAACTCCTATCTAGTCTGTGTGCAGCTGCTGAACATGAGGTTGCTGTGTGCTTTACCCACTGCTAAAGACCTTATCCAAATCAGATGCTGAGTCCAGCTGATTCTCCCCTGACAATGTGTTTTTCTACATTGTTCCTCCTACACCCTGGTTCCAGGCCTCAATCACTTCTTGGGCTATTGCAATGGCCCCTGATTGACACACATGCCCTCTACCACTCTTCTTCCAAGACTTCCTAAAGGTCAGAGTTTGCTAGCCCCTGCTCAATCAGCCACAGTGGTAATGAGTAACACATCTTCTGTAGTAGCATTGCCAAATGTAGGAATGAAAAAATAATCATTTGACTAATAATTATTACACATCGGGTAGTTTTCTAGGTGCTCAGGAAACAAAAAGGAAGCAGCTATGTCTCCTTGTCCTCTAGGGACTCAGGTCTGATGGTGAAGACAGGCAAACAGTGAGAGGGGACTGTGACATGGACTCTCCTAGAGCCAGGTAATGAGAAGGAGCTTAGTGCACCTGGCCAAGCAAAGCCATCTTGGAGCAGGTAACCTATAAGCTGATTCTCAAAGAAAAAGACAAGTCTGTCAGACAGGAAAAAGGAGTCCCTACCTTTTTGTGCCTACATGAAGAAGCCCCACTTTCCAAGAACTCTGCCTCTTTGTAGCTAATCCAAATCATCCACATCATATCCCCTGCACCGCTATCTGTGTAAGTTGCCAGCCTCCCACATCAAGTGTCTCAGGTATCTCTGCCTCAGTGTCTCTGGGTTTTGCCCAGCCTCGTGCAGGTGCAAGTCCGAAGTGCATGGCAAATCATGCACCAGGGGGACGGGAATGGGTGGCCCTATAACACACCCTCCAGTGGGACATGCTACATGGTACTGCAGGGGGTCTTCCGTGGCGCTGAATTCCAGATGCCCACAGGGATAATCAGCTCATTCATGTATCGCACGACTGGCTTTTCCTCCCATCCAGTTGTGTTTTGCCCACTCTCTCACTTCTGCCCCCTGGATCCTCTCCCATATAAACTACCTGCAGCCAAATTCTTGTCTCAGACTCTGCTGTTGGGAAAACCTAAAATAAGGCACATTCTACACTGCCTGTGGTTCTGGGGTCCTAAGGAAGATGTAGGGCTCCATCGTAGATCAAAGGGGCCAAAGAACAAAGAGGAAATGAGTCCATTTGGGTCTACATCCCACTCCTCCTTGTCTGACTTTGCACTCTCCTCATCTCATCTCACACAGACTCCAACTTCCTTGAACTTGAGGAATCCTAGTGTGTTCTCACCACCTCTGTGCTGCCTGCCCTGGAGGGAGTTTTCGGACGCTGGGGCAGCTCCCACACAGGTCTGCTTAATGACTTTCTGGAAGAAATCAGAGGTGACAGAGCACTGTAGAGTATCACAATGTGCCGGCTCCAAATCCCTGTGCCCTGGGCGACTGGAGAAGGACAGGACAGATGGCAACTGTCAGGCCTTTAATTGCACGATGTTTCTCAGAGGTGGCCAGGGAAAGGCTTTGCTGGTGGCTCAGTTTCTGTCCAATCACTGTTAGAGGGGAGGAGAGAAGGGAGCACTATGACTTCTTCCCTGCCCCCTCCTCATCTGCCTTCGCAAGCCCCAGGCGTGTGACGTTGAGAAGCTTTGTCACAGGGTCAGAGTGAGTGTGGACAGCCAGGGGTGGCAGGTGAGGAGCTGCAGCAGGAGGTGCCCCATGAGCCCAATATTGGGGTCTCTGGGGAAGGGTCCATCATGGGCCATGTTGATTCCATAAGCATCTAAACCTCTGCATGCCCACCCTCTCTTCTCTCTCTGCCCCCATAATAGCTTACCACGTTCCCCTTTAAGCTCCCAGCACCCCTCCTTTACCCCATACCCACATCAAGACTATTCTGACAAAAGTGGGTCTATAAAGATCAGAGCCATAAAATAAACAAACTTATGGACTTAGCTAACATTTCATAGCACTTTGAGATTATTATTATTACTATTATGTTTTTTTTGAGAGAGTGAGTCTTGCTCTGTTGCACAGGCAGCAGCACGATCTCAGCTCACTGCAACCTCCACCTCCCAGGTTGAAGCAATTCTCCTGCCTCAGCCTCCTGAATAGCTGGGACTATAGGCATGAACCACCATGCCCAGCTAATTTTTGGATTTTTTTTTTTGAGTAGAGACAGGGTTTCACCATGTTTTAGCCAGGCTGATCTCAAACTCCTGACCTCAAACAATCCACCTGCCTTGGCCTCCCAAAGTGCTGGGACTACAGGTGTGAGCCACCACGCCTGGCTCACTTTGTGATTTTGTAAGGCATAACTTGCATATGTCATTTGAACCACTAAGTGTGCTATGAAATAAACTTTACTGCAACCACCATTCTATAAATGAGGAAAATGAGGCTCAGACAGGTTCCATGGTATGCCCAAGGTCACCCGGCCAATGAGTAGTGGCACCAGAGAAGGAACTCAAGTCTGCCTTTCTTTCCTCTATGTTCGCTGGAACCTCGGGCTCCTGATAATTTGTGGGAAAAGATTCCAGTTTCCTTGGGAGGGAAGTTCATTGAAACACTAGGTTTTTGCCACAAGAGCCCTTTCCATGGGGCTTGAGGAGCCAAGGAAAAAGAGATCCATGGATTCTGCACTACTCAAGAGGAACTTTAATTGAACAATGTTTCTTAGAGGTGGCCAGGGAAAGGCTGTGCTGGTGGCTCAGTTTCTGTCCAATCAGAAATTCATTCCTCTCTTCCTGCCTTTGGAGGCCTTGGGCCTTGAGATCACCTATAGCAGCATGGCTTCCCTGCTCAGGGTCATGTCCTCATGTGTAAGCCTGGAGAAGGAGCACGTTCATGCATTGACTCAAGCTCCTCCGCTTGTTCACCCATATTCATTTGTCAGTGACCCAATATGGCTGGCACTTGCAAGGCTCTGGAATAGAACCCAAAGGAAGCAGCGAGCATCTAAATAGAGGCCTGCGATATGGGATAAGTCTTCCAGCAGAGAGCTGGGCAGATCTGTGCAACCGCCAAGGCTACGGGTTGCGAGTATCTTTGTGACAGGAGAAAGCTCTGTATTCACATCTGTATCCCTGAGTTATAAAACTGTCATTGTTTCTAAGAAGCAAAGGGCACATTCTTCCACATGTCCTACGAAAAGATGTTGAAGTGCCACCTATCAATACCCACTGAATAAGTTGCCAGCCTCCCACATCAAGTGTCTCAGGTATCTCTGCCTCAGTGTCTCTGGGTTTTGCGCAGCCTTGTGCAGGTGCAAGCCAGAAGTGCCTGGCAAATCATGCACCAGGGGGATGGGAATGGGTGGCCCTATAACACACCCTCCGGTGGGACAAGCTACATGATACTGCAGAGGGTCTTCCGCGGGGCTGAATTCCAGGTGTCCACAGTTTAAAGATCCTACAGGCAGCTGTGCCAAGGCCAGTATTCCATCCACACCTTCTCAGAGCACCAGGGGCTGAAATGATGCTTTCTGATCCGAAGGCAGGGCTTCCAGGGGAGCATGCTAGTGTCTTGTCACAGGTGATGTTGGCATCATGTGGCAGTCTCCCTTCCCCCGATAGGCATCCCACATCTTCAGGGAGAGGCCATTGTGGCCAGGACTCCAGCCTGGCTTTGGCATCAAACCTAAAACCTGGACATGCATGTCTAGCACTCTCCTGGAGGGCAGAGCCAGATAAGTTGTGTTGCAGCCACCAGTATCCTGTTAGGGGCCCTGCTCCCTGCATGCCCAAGTTCATGAGAGATGGCCACCTGTGAGTCGAATGCAGACAGTGATTTTCAGGTCCAGGGGCTTGTTTCTCAAGCACTCTCAAAAAGCTGTTTTTACTCACAACGCTTCTGACACCAACTGGATGAATTTTTGTTTTCCTTACATCAACCAGTTCTCCAAACTTTCAAACACCAGCTAGGTGTTCAAGAATTCAATTCAATTCTGATACTTACTACCTAGAGTTAGGGCAAACCTCAGCACTTACAGGCTCAGTCCCACGAGACTGCTCCCTTCTTGGGACTCTGGTTGCAGTTGTCAGGCCTCCTGCACTTTGAACGAACCGGCTATAAACAGGGGATTTCCATGACCCCCATCTTCATGCTCAGTAATTTCTGGAATGGCTCACAGAACTCAGGAACACACTTTACTGACTGTTGCCAGTTTATCATAAAGGAAAAAACCCAGGAACAGCCAGATGGAATAGATGCACAGGGCAATGTATGGAGAGTGGGGAGCACGGAGCTTCTGTGCCCTCTCTGGATGGTGGTAGAAACTTAATTGCCAATGTACCATCCTCACAGCGCCTCCACATGCTCTCCAGACCAGAAGCTCTCTGAATATCACCCTCCATTGTTTAGGGGTTTTTGTAGAGTTTTCATGACCTCAGGTGATCCACCCTCCTTGGCCTCCTAAAGTGCTGGGACTACAGGCATGAGCCACCATGCCCAGCCACCTGAGGTCAGGAGTTTGAGACCAGCCTGGCCAACATGGTGAAACCCCATCTCTACTAAAAATACAAAAATTAGCCAGGAATGGTGGCATGCATCTGTAATCCCAGCTACTTGGGAGGCTGAGGCATGAGAATCACTTGACCCCGGGAGGCGGAGATTGCAGTGAGCCAAAATCACACCACTGCACTCCAGCCTGGGTGACAGAGTGAGACTCCATCTCAAAATCAAAATAAAAATAAATGAAGAAGAAGAAGAAGAACACAGAGTTTTCATCAGATTAGCCTGATGGGTTATTAACTCAAGCTCCAGCTCCTGTCCTGTCCCTGGAGGCTGCAGGGGGTGGTAAAAGTTCCAGGCCTGTAATCAAGACTTTGCCTTTCTGGCAACTGCCCCATTCTGGAACTATCTAAGGGCTCCTATCACCCAGAAAATTCCAAGGATTTAGGAGTTCTGTGTCAGGAACCAGGGACAAAGACCAAAAGTCTATTTCTTATAGTCCCACACTCTCAACCCGCTGGCTCTGGCAGGTTCCCTCTCCACATGGACCAGAGAAACCTACCTCTGTGCCACTCTGAACATCACAGAGTGGGGCCTAAATATTCCTTATAATGCACGATCAGTCCCAGCTCCTCAAGCCACACCATGAGGAAGTCATTGCTGCTGTGTTCTTGTCACAGTGATGAAGATGTGGCAGGCACACCAAAAGGCAGGTCACCCCCTGGCAGCCGCCGCACAGGGAGGCCCCCGCTGCTCTGCAGGCTCCTGGATCACCATCTCATCTGGACAGACTTCTCTAGATGCCACACTGGCAGTTTGACTTCTACCACCACCCGAGAGACAATGACACCAAACATCCCTGCAAGCTTTGGAGCCAGGGGTTGGGCAGGCTTCCAGTGAAATATCACATGACGGGTTGCTCTGTCAAACCCCCCCCCCCCCCCCCCCCCACTAATTCATTGGAATTGTTTCATAAAGCAATGAGAGTGGGTTAACAACAGATCTGATCATCTAGATGCTCCCCAACCCAGGCATGGGCATAATCTATCCACTTGAATTTAAAGGCCTGGAAACCTGCAGGAGGTGGCTCCCAGCTGAACTTCCATGGAGCCTAGTCTGCACAAAAGGAGACAGAAAGCAAACCTGAGCCTGCGAAAGGGAGACAGGCTCACGGTTCTCTCCCTTTCATCAAATATGGCCCACGTCCTTCCCGTATCATGGGATGTGGGACACATCAGCGGTGTGTTTATTTTACGACTGACAAAGAACAAAGGAGCATTTTCAAAAGTTTTGGGAGCCCATGGATTCAGGCCAACTCTGATTACAGTGCATGTTTATTCTTAAGTGTCCAGATAAAGAATTCATAATTTTACCCATAAGGACGGACAAAAAGCAAGTTGTCCCCAGTCTATGGTACGCAGGGTAGCAGAGAGCTGCTATAAAACCAGAAAAAGCCCACGGATGACTCACCCAGCTGAGGAAGGTAAACACATTATTGTCTTTCCATTTTTTTTTTTTCCCAACGCTGGCGCTTCTGTCTCTTTGCGCCAATGAGACGGGTAACATTTTAATTAGGACGCTCACTTGTCTTCACTTTTCAAGAGAGGTGGGGGAGGATGGTGGTGCTTGGATAATTGAATCCATAACTCCTGTGGTTATAAGTGTGCACAACTAATCAAGGAGAGTGTGTGTGCTTTAGAGAGAGAGGGGGAGGCCGAGGGGGAGGGAGGGAGGGAGACAGAGTAAGATGGATGAGAACTGAAGGATACAGAGAAGAGAGGAAGTGATTCCGCTCCACCGGCAGTGTGAGCATCTGTGAATGGAAGGTACACAGAGCCACAGAGTGAGGGGAGCAGCCACTGAAGGCTCCTGTTTGTGTGCAGAGCTGGGAGGGTCAGAGGGAGGAGACCTAGAGGTGACAGCAAGACTAGAGGTTTGTGTATGAAAGAAGCAGCTGGAAAGAGAGGGAGATGCAAAGGAGGAAGTGACCAAGGGGGCTGTGTGTGTGTGTGTGTGTGTGTTTGAGAGAGCCCTGTCCATGTGAGCTGTGGATCAGAGAAAAAGATAGACAAGAGAAGAAATAGGGAAAGCTTGTATGTGAGAGAGAGAGCAAAGGGAGTGTGGAGTTTCATTGTGAGTGCATGCACGGGGTGCTCCAAACCATGCATTTGGTTTAATGCATGCCATCTCGTCTATTTTAACTGTGCATTGTTTTTATTTTTTTCATTCAAAAAGTCATTAAAAATAAGAATAGAAAACTGAAGGGAGGGAGAAATCACCCACAGACATACCTCTCAAAAACAAAGCAGGCTTTGCATTTTTTTTCTCTAGACGTAGCTGTAAATCCCACTTAATTGGACTTCAGAATTCAGTGGTGAAATTTACCTGTGAGAACTTACATTAAGCATTTAGCAAAGGTTCCCACTGAGAGGAAGCAGGTGAGAAATGCTGTTTGTTGTCTCTTTTGGCCTGTACTTCTCTGAAGAAGAAGCTTTTCCAAAGGAATGTCTTATGTTCAGTTACAGAGTCAAGCCAATAAAGAAGGGTAATACATTTTGAAATCCCTCCCTTTTAAGCTTCTTCTGGATGCCACTGGGACAGGAAAGCCACGCCTCCACATCCCGTGGAGAGGCCGATCACCCTGGGAGAGTTACTGTGCAGATGTTTCTCCTGCAGGCTCCCAGATGGGGGAATCTGACTCTCACCTCAAGGAATGCAGCCAGTTCTTATAAGCAAAACATCCACTCGCATTTCTAACTTCAGTTATCTTTGGCTGGCTAGAACTTCAAATCTGCTAGTTTCCAAGACTGTATATATCCAAGAATGACTTCATGTTGTCACTATACGTGAGATACTTTGTCTTGGCACGAGGTTCCTGGCTCACGAGCACTCAGAAAAGTCAGGCGCTTCCCCACTGTCTCTGGTCCTTGATACCAGACCAAAGACGAAGGCCAACCTAAATTTTATTCATCTGACTATACAATAATTTTTAAATTATCTTAAACATCTAGATACTTACATTTTTTTCTTTGCTCGTATATGCTGGTCATTTGGCAAGGTGCTTCACACATGGATCTTTTTACTTACGTTTTCGCTGTAATGAATAGCAACCTTTTAACTTGGACCCCGGGGAAGCTCAGGGAAGGTGATTTGTCTGCATCTTTGATTAGGACACCTCAAAAATTGTAGATTTTCTTTAGAAACAGGTTTAATTTTAGTCTTTTCCTTGTCTTTCCTATCTATAATCTTCTCTCTCTCTCTTTCTCTCTCTCTCTCTAGCATTACTCTCAGAATTTTAGAAAACATTCTCAATTTGCCAACCTTATTGCTGACTAGCCTTTGCTTGATGTCAGTTCTACCCTTTCCTTGGCCTGCTATCACCTAGCACAGATGGAACAGATGTGAGCTTTTCATCTACCTGGAAGCCCTAACATTGGTAAATCACATCAGCCTCTTTCCACGAGAATGCTGTTCAGTCCAGGTGGTTCAGATGGATTGTCTCCCCCTCCTCCAGGTCCCTGGTGGCAACCATGTGACCATGGTCTGGTTAATCAGAGTACTCCATCCCACTGAAACCGGTTCAGATACGAGCCAATCCAAGACAGGTCAACCAGAACCCAGGAACATGTGCTAGAAATATAAGGAAAGGCTTTGCTTCCCTCTGGGATACTAAGCTGTAAGGATGATGCAAGTTGGGACTTGCTGGCGGCCGTATTCTACTCATATGGAAAGCCATATTCTATTCATATGGCCGTATTCTACTCATATGAAAAGCCTTCCCAAGAATGAAATTAAGGCAAATAGAGAGACAGGAGGGAGAGGGAGGGAGGGAGGGAGAGAGAAAGAGAGAAAAGCATCACTGGAGCACCTTGATCCAGGTGCACTTGAACACATTACACACAATGAGTCAATGCTTCCCTCTTTCACATCACCTATATTAAGTCGATTTTCTTTACCCCACAATGGCTAAAAATTCAGACCAGGACAGCTGGTTCTGCTGGACCTTGCTGGGATCTTCTCCTGTCCCCTCCAACTGGTTCTTGCAGATCTTCTTTAAAAAAACCACATAAGGAAAGCTGTAATGCCCAGTATATTTGTTCCCAAGGCTCTTCCAAACTCTACCCTTACCTAAAATGTTTTACTCGCGTGGAGACTCTGCCCGCCAAGACGCATTGTGCCGCCACCCATCTCTTCACCCCATCCCCTTCTTATTTTCTGGAGTTTGCAGGGAAGAGTTGGGAAGGGCAGGGCCAAAAATGTATCAATTGGAGAGAAGATGAATGCCCAGTTATCTGGAAACTATGCTTATCCACGGACAGTCTCCGAGATAACAGTAAATGGTAACCCTACCTCTATGCACATTATTTCCACAAATTTGGTGTCGATTTACATTTTTAAGATAGAGATGTAATGACGTTGGAATTAGTAAAAATTTCTCCAAGATTCTGATAGCAGCTTAACCCACGGTGTCCGTGTTCGGCAGTCCATGAGCAGCTGTTCTTCTTTCTGTCTTCATAGGTCACTTGATGGGAAACTGGAAGAGGCTACACCAGGGCTACTAGCTAGGCAGACAGCATTTAAAGCAGGAAGCCCTGCCACCTTTTCTTTATTCCCTCTTTGAATACAGGCAATTGCAATCTTAACACCTGCTGACTGTAATAACTTACAGGCTAAGATGAGTCAATGTGCCTGCATGGATGTCCTGAACATCCACTGAGTACTATTTATTAAAGCATTGTTTTGATTTATTGTTATCATCATCACCATCGTTATTAGCAGCAGAAGCACATTCAAGCATGCAGCCTTTACATCAATGCACCCTCTGCCTCACAGCAGATGCGCCCACAGCACACTCCCTCCCTTCATTCAGCTCCTTATTGAAAACCTCACCTCCTTAGAGATGACTCCATCTAAGGGGCACCCTTTCCTCCCTCTCCATTTGCCCCTTCCCTGGTTTTCTTTGTTTCTTCTCCATCATACTTTCCTCTACCTGACCTACTTCATACTTATTTTTTTTTCATTTGTGTGTTGTCTGTCTTTCTCCTCAGAATGTAAGATCCACAAGAGAAACGCTGTTTTGTTACTTGTAGTTTTTGTTGGGATATTTGTTAAAAGACTCTTGGTGACTGTATTAGACTTAACAACACACACACGCAATTTATTTATTGAGTGTTTCCTACATACCAGGCACTGTTCCAAGTACTTTAGATGTATTAACTCAGTTAATTCTCAAGAAAGCCCTGGAAGATAAGCACCATTCCCATTCCCATTTTTGGATGGAGAAACCAAGGCACAAGAAGGTTAATTAAGCTCCCTGTGGTTCTGCAACAAGTAAATGTCAGAACGAGGCTTGGAATGCTTCCAAGGCTAGCCCCAGAGCTGTGGTTCCGAATCACCCCACCACAAACGAAGCAACCATTAGGGAAAAGTTCTCTTATCGCCCCTGTTTACTGGTGGTGGGATCAAAGCCCACAGAGGTGGGAGGGAATTGCACTAAGGTCACAGAGCTGAGAACCTGTAGTCATGTGTGTGGCCAGAGTCCAGGACCCAATTTCCTACCCAATATGCTGTACTCATTTCTAGTTCATTTGTTGCCTTGACATAGTTTTTATATCTCCATTTGATAGATGAAGAAATTGAGGGTTAAAAGACCATGCTGGGTTCCACAACTAGTAATTGCCGAAGAAATAAACTGTAAATGTCACAAAAAAGTGAATGAATTTGTATTTATTAAAAATATATATATTTTTTAATTTAACAAAATTGTGTGTGTGTATCTATGAGAGAGAGAGAGAGACAGAGAGACAGAGAGAGAGAGAGAGACAGAGAGAGAGAATGCTTCTGAATGGGGAAACTTTAACTTAAATTGTCTTTTGTCAGCAGTTTAAACCTCTTTCCTTCAGTGTTTTGTGTTTTTGTTTTGTTCTGTTTTGTTTTGTTTTGAGATGGAGCCTCACTCTGCTGCCCAGGCTGGAGTGCAGCGGCACGGTCTTGGCTCACCGCAACCTCTGCCTCCCGGGTTCAAGCGATTCTCCTGCCTCAGCCTCCCAAGTAGCTGGGATTACAGGCACCCACCACCACACCCGGCTAATTTTTGTATTTTTAGTAGAGACGGGGTTTTGCCCTGTTGGCCAGTCTGGAGTAGAACTCCTGGCCTCAAGTGATCCACCCGCCTTGGCCTCCCAAAGTGCTGGGTCCTTCAGTATTACTGGATTTATATTGGATTTATCACTGCCACTACTAGAAAAGATTTTACCAATAAAGTAGATAGAGCTGCTTTTCTCTCCTTTTCTTAGAAGAGTCCTAAGGCCTCTCTAAGCTAACCACAAGAGAATATTTTGGTTCCACCCTCTCATCTCTCTGATGATAAAACTAATCCTTGCGGAAGGGAAATGACTTGCCCAAGGTCATTTGGTTAGTGAGCAGTAGAAACCCCATCATGGTGATCTTTTGAAATCACACCAACTCAGAAGTCAGGTTTTTCCAGATTAATGTGTATTCATGGTATGCGACCTAGGAAGAATCCTTTTATCCTGGAAGAATTTGGAAATGAGGAAATAGTTACTGTGGTCTCTGACTCTGCACCATAAATGTCAAACACCAGGTTTTTAGACTCATCTATCCTCAACAGCATTTATTTGGACATCAGTCTCTATCCAATGGTTCCCTTAAACTTTATAGGAGTATTCCAACCCTACGGCTCCTCCCACTCCACCCAGAGGGTTAACACGTCCACAGAGTTCAAGAGCAAGGACGTAATGGACATTGAAGATGTCCTTTGTACTACCTCATTTGCTATTTCAGAATCTCATTGTCTTAGAAGTTTCCCTGAAGTCCTACGTTGCTGCGGATGTGGTAAGATAATGCAGGCTGATTTCTCCTTGAGAGGGGACTCCCTACTCTGGGACACTGGGAAAGGAAAGTGTGACCCAGGCTAAGAGGCCTGCCTATATCCTCAGCCTAAGTGGATCAGTGGACTGACTCGTGGTTCAATCTATGCCTCCAAGGACAGAGGATTTCACACAGAGGTCTGGATACAAAAACTTTGCATCATCCTCAATGTGCATGTGCTGAAATGTCCTCTGAGCACATCTCCCTCTGGAGCCAATTAACGGTGTTAGACAGATGGTCTACGATTCGGAAGGTTGAGGCGCTGGCCAAATATGGTGCCATGTCATTATGAATGGTTGAGTAAATGAGCTTGGCCCCAACCCCAAGACTGCTCTGTTTCTGATAGACCATAGAATTCACTGCCTATTGGTTCCCTCTTCTCATTTACATCATTGAGAGTTTAGAACCTGCAGTACTACAACACACACAAATGAATGCACACAGGGTTCTGAGTGCCCTGGAAGAAGGAGTGAACAAAGAGTGCATGTCTTTAGAGGAGAGTAGAGAAAGCAGCTGACCTCCACTACCTTCCTTCCTTGTCCTTGCCCTACATCCCCCTATTTAGGGCTTTTTTTTTTTTTTTTTTTTTTTTTTTTTTTTTTTTTTTTGATGGAGTCTCGCTCTGTCGCCCAGGCTGGAATGCAGTGGTACGATCTCGGCTCACTGCAAGCTCCACCTCCTGGGTTCAAGAGATTCTCCTGCCTCAGCCTCTCGAGTAGCTGGGACTACAGGTGCATGCCACCACGCCTGGCTAATTTTTTGTACTTTTAGTAGAGACAGGGTTTCACCATGTTAGCCAGGATGGCTAACGATCTCCTGACCTCGTGATCCACCGGCCTTGGCCTCCCAAACTGCTGGGATTACAGGCGTGAGCCACTGTGCCCGGCCTTTAGGGCCTTTAATACTGCATTGCAGAGTCACCCAGTCACTGAATCAACAAGTCTTTTGGGGTCAAGGAGGAGCATATTAGACATTGGCTGTCCCCGTTATTGTTTTTTGGCATTGTTAACTAGAGATTGCATATAATCATAGGCTTTCAAAGCAGGAAAGACTGAGAGATCAACTAAGCCAACCTCTTCATTGTACCACTGAGAAAGTTAAGCCCAGGGAGGAAGTAATTTTTCCCAGTTTAGCTACCCAAATCAATGTCTCTTGACATCAAGCCTTTTTTTTTTTTTTAAACATGGCACACTTTCCTGCAATTATTTTGCTTCTCTAGACTATAAAACGTAAAAGTAGATGGGGAAGATTTATTGCCATTTCACTTCCTGATGCTGTCTTTTTTTAAAATGAGAAATGTTTCTTTCTCCCTATTGTTTCGGAATAGGCATCCTACACCAAAAATGGGCTTGATTCCATTTGGTGTTGTAAAGCTCGCTTTCACCTAAACGTTGTCAGTGCCCCGGAATTAGGGGCTGGAATTCCAGATGGAGCTGGACAAGGATATGGCCATTTCTGGGTCACCCAGCTGCCCAATGCCCTCGGGTAGCCGCAGCAGTGGGGAGGGTAACCTAGTTTGCTTAGGAAATATTGCAGATGTCCCAGTTTATCCGATGCAGTCCTAGAAAAGTATTGGCACTGTCCTGTTTCTAGAGCTCGTGCCGTTCAACCTGCCAAAGCCCTGCTGCCCCTTCAGCCTGATGAACTGAAACACAGAGGCCAGCATCCCTGCTCCTGCTCCACTTTTGGGCCCGCCTGGATGTGCCCCCAAGTTTATCATTTCCATTTGGGGTGATCCTCGCCTGGATCCAGGCTGTCCTGACATGTCAAGGCTGCCATCTGAGAATGATGGCACATTTCTCAGAATGATTTTCACAGATATTTGACCCTTATCGGGTAAGAAATCGGAGCCAGAAGCTAGGATGTCAGGGTTTGCTTGGTTGTGAGGAGCAAAACTGGCAAAAGGAAGATCTGGGGCAGAACCAATGAGGTGGGGAGGGCACCAGGGACCAGACAGGCAGGTGATTGGAGACCCGGCCCTCGCTGTGCTACTACTTAGTCAGGTCACTTTGAGTATCTTTGATCACCGCTCTGTGAGTTTCAGCTTCCTAACTGTGCACTAAGAAGACCAAAGCATAACAGGTCGGATGACATGGGATAGTAGTTTGAGATTTTAAAGTAAATCTAGATGCCATACCTCACAGATCTCCAACATATAGTTCCAGATTCTCCAGCTTGAACTTAGAGGCTTGAAGAAAAATCACAGAAGGGTCTTGAGGAGTTGAACGAAGGGGAGGATTATGGCTGGTGTGGCCTCTTCTCTCCACCCCCCTATCTGGAGCACAACTGTGTTCTCCAGCCCCAATACCCCGCCTACCACCCAAGGTCCATTTACAGATTTCCATGAAGGAAAAGAGCTTCTACTATCCAGGAAGCTATTGGTTCATTTCCCATGAGGTCCACGAGGTCAGGGGCCCTGTCTGTTTTGACTTAACAAGTATCCCCTGTGCCCAGCACAGGCCACAGCACTCAGGCAGTGCTCAAGAGTTACTGGATGAACAAATAAATACGAGCTCCTTCTTCTTCTGTTCATGCCAAAGACAGCTCACAGATAATTTTCCTTCTAAATGCTGTGTTACGGGGGAAAGGAAGAGTGTCATCGACAGGAAAAGGATTGGAAAGTCTTCCCTTGTGTATGGGCATCAGATTCGACAGCCTACGTGTGCCAGTCTGACACACTTGCATGAATCTTTGATAAGATGAAAACGCGGCACCAAAGCTGAGAAGAGCTGCAGATGGACGGGAAATATTCCCAAGAGATGTGGGGCCAGAAACTTAGAAATGTGGGCCTTCGTGGGTTGTCACTTCTGTGAAATAGGGGTGCATATACCGCTGGGTGTACACGCTGAGATGTCAAGGGCTCCCTCAATCATTTTATTTGTTATAGCCCTCCTTCTGTATTTGACATTTTGAGATCTGGGATCCAGATTTCAAGCTGCAGCAAAAAGTAAATGAAAAATAAGTGCTTTGGATCATATGTAAATTATATCTCAATAAAGCTGTTTACAAAAGCAAAGGAAGCTCAGGTAGAGCTGAGACTGTGGATGAGGGTACTACACCCATGCTGAGGCCCCTGGAGCGTAAGGGAAGGAAAGGGGGCATGCCGCAACCTGGACTGGGAGAGCAAAGCCTACAGGTTGAAGTCTCAGCTCGACCACAAAGTATCATGTATTATTATTATTATTATTATTATTTTATTTATTTATTTTTGAGACACAGTCTCACTCTGTTGCCCGGGATGGAGTGCAATGGCGCGATCTCGGCTCACTGCAACCTCTGCCTCCCGGGTTCAAGGGATTCTCCTGCCTCAGCCTCCTGAGTAGCTGGGATTACAGACATGCGCCACCACGTCCGGTTAATTTTGTATTTACAGTAGAGACGGGGTTTCTCCATGTTGGTCAGGCTGGGCTCGAACTCCCGACCTCAGGTGATCCACCCGCCTCGGCCTCCCAAAGTACTGGGATTACAGGTGTGAGCCACCGTGCCCGGCCCATGTGTTATTATTATATGTATTTGATTGTTATGAGGACAATGACCTTGAACATCCTTTCTCTCTGTCTCAGGTTCCTTATTTGTATCATAAAGGAAGTTGGATGAGATGAGAGCCAGCTTTCTATTATTCTTTGGTTTGGGAATTATTTTAAGACAAGCTAATGAAGTTTAGATAAAATTAGAACGATGTGAGATTTAAAGAACTCACCCTGTTCTCAGTGATAGATTAAGGAACAGAACGGAATTCCAAGTTCTTTTGTGAACTTGCTTGCTGAAGGACTTGTGAAACATTTGGTCCTGTAGGCATAGGATGGGAAGACTGGTTAACCTGACCCGAAAATAATTTTTCAAGAACACCAATGTCAGAGTGAATCACTCCTTTCTTCCCCTAGTTTAACTCTTTCTGCCTCTTTCTCTCAAACTTCAAACCTTTGGGAACCCTTAACTTCTAAAGAAAAATCTCAAAATTTTCTTCTCAACTAAGCACCCTACTGATACCCACTCTTCCATCCCCCACCCAATGTAGCCTTTAAAGAATGGATGTAGTTCCACATTTCTTTTGTAGGAGCCTGAAAATCTTTAGGTTAGATACTTGATAAATGCACTCAAATAGAAATTCAGCATTTCACATTCAGATCAACCCATGTATGCACACAAGAAATTCTCCAACAGGGATCAAATATACTGAATTGGTACCCCTAAGAGGAGAATGATTTTTTTGCAAATTAATTAATACAAGTTAGGTTTTTGATTCTAGTATAACTAAATAGGAATTGTATGCCAGTATCTCAAGTCCTCAGCATGTCCTTCGCAACTTTTCTGTAAATCTCATACTGTTCTAAGTTAAGATTATTTTAAGAGAAAAATCATAGCAACTCAAAGATATAGATAAAATTTAAAAATTAAGGGCAAGGCAAAAGAGATGTTTTCAGATAAATACACGTTAAGAGAATTTATCACCAGCAGATTCACTCTATAAGAAATTGTAAAGAAATTTCTTTCTACTAAATGGAAATAGAGCCAAGGGGAAACCTGAATATCTAGGTGAGGAAAGCAAGTCCTGGAAATGGTAAATATATAGATAAATACAAAAAACTATTTTTTTCTTTTTTACATTCTTTGACTGAAAAAAAGGTGAAACAATGTAGAGTGGGGCTTAGAACATATGTAAGAGTAAAACTTATGTCACCAATAGACAAAGGATGGAAGGGATATAAGTAGGATAATACTGCTGAAAAAACCTTACATTGTACATGAAAATAATGTTAACTCATAGTAATGGTAGATACTGATAAATTAAAGAGACATAATCCCTACAGCAACCACAAAAAGAGTTGTTTAAACTTAAACAACTTAAGTTTCAAATTACTTTAAAAGCCTATAGAAGAAGGGTGTCCAGTCTTTTGGCTTTCCTGGGCCACAATGGAAGAAGAAGAATTGTCTTGAGCCACACATAAAATACACTAACACTAACAATAGCTGATGAGCTGAAAAAAAATTACAAAAAACCCTCAATGTTTTAAGACAGTTTAGGAATTTGTGTTGGGCCACATTCAAAGCCATCCTGGGCTTCATGCAGCCTGTGGGCCACAGGTTGGACAAGCTTGCTATAGAAGAAATGGAATCCAAGCAAAGAACAGAACAACAATAGCAGCAAAAACTTGATTAGCCTGAAAAGGATCAACAAAGAAACAAAAAACGGAGGGACCAGCTAGAAAATAAATAACAAGATAGTAGATTGAAACTCAACTATATAAATAATTACATTAGATACAAGTTGAGTAAAACAGTGCAATTAAAAGGCAAGGATTGTGAGACTAGCTACAAAAACAAGACCTACCTATATGCTTTTGTAATTGATGCTTTTTAAAAATAAAGTCATAGACAAGCTACAAGTAGAAAGATGCAAATAATCTACCGTGCAAAATCTCAAATCCCTGACTAATGTTGTTGGTTGCCAATCCAGAATTCATTCTCACTCCTTTTCTTGTTTGCCTACCTTTCCTAAAGAAGCTGGAAATGTTAACCATTCACGTTACTAGCCTCTCTTGCAGCTAAGAGTGGCCAAATAATCTAGTTCTGAGGTAGAGGTATGAACAGAAACTTCCTGACACTGCATTAGCTTTCCTGATACATATAGCTAAAATCCTATATCTCCATTAACCCTACCTCAACTATAAAAGTGATGCATGGCACTAGAGTAGATATCTTGTGACTTGAGGATCAAGGCCAATACAATGACAAAGATGCTGGCTAGTATATCACTGAGCTGCTTCATAAATACTTCATCCCTCTTATTTGGTGAGAAAAATATACGCCACTTTGTTTATGTGATATTAAGTAGGTATTTAGTGTTTTAAAAAAGCAATCCAAATTTCTAAGTTTAATACAGACATGAAAGAGCATTTTCTGGAATCTACATCTGTATATGATCTGTCTGATATCACATTTCCCACCCTGAATTACACTCAGATGATACATTTTCACAAAATGATGATTCTCTGGAGAACAAGGTATGTCACACCCATACATGAGTTCTCTGCCTCCTGAAGGCATTATTATGTCATGCAAAAGAAAACGACGTAGGCTCTAAAAATGAGTGCTTCTCACAGATGTCCCTTTAGTTGCCTGTGTTTTGCTCCGGCTGCTGTTGCTCCTCCTCCTCCTTGGTTTCTTCTCTCTCTCTCTCTCTCTTTTTTTTGGTGATGGAGTTTCGCTCTTGTTGCCCAGGCTGGAGTGCAATGGCACAATTTCAGCTCACTGAAGCCTCCACCTACAGAGTTCAAATGATTCTCCTGCCGCAGCCTCCTGAGTAGCTGGGATTACAGGTGCCCACCACCACACCCAGCTAATTTTTGTATTTTTAGTAGAGACGGGATTTCACCATGTTAGCCAGGCTGGTCTTGAACTCCTGACCTCATGATCCACCTGCCTCAGGCTCCTAAAGTGCTGGGATTACAGGCATGAGCCACAGCGCCCAGCCTCTTCTCTCTCTCTCTTATACCAGCCCCACCCCCCATGCACAAACACCAGGGAATTACAGACTGGGGAATTAAGACCTATTGCTTACCAATTTCTCTGAAACAGCTTATTTGTCACTTAATTGTTAAACATCAAAGCTATCTACAATGTACCCAAAAGAGTCGAGATACAACTAAGGTTCAGAATAGTTTTCTTCACTATGTCCACATAAATGATTGAAAATATTTACTTAAGAAATAGAAGACTTCTGCTCCAACAGCCTACATTAATTTCCTCTTTCCCTGAATGCCAGTTCATCTATTAAACATGAAGTATTTACCATCTTTCAGAACCCTAGGGACACAAAAAGGAAATAGCCACTGATTTTCAGAACCCTAGGGACACAAAAAGGAAATAGCCACTGATTTTCCCTTTCAAACGTTTCAGAACTTTTCCAAATTCTTGTCTTCTAGTTTTCTTTTTAGGCAATCCGCTGTCATAATTGTTTTAACACTGCAGTATTGTGACCTGTTTACATGTACTTTCCGCCTTACTTAACCGAACTGATAAGGAAAAGAACAGAAACCTATTCATGTCTGTCTCCAATGACTAGCAATGTGGTTCTCACTTCATGTTAGCTAAACACTTTAAGGAATTGAATACATTTTGAATAGTGTTTATATCCTCAAAGAGGGAGAAATAGAAGAATTTGAATAATCATAAAGCTACTATGTTATTATTTTCTTTCAATTTGTAAAAGAAGGCTAGTCAAACATGACTTATTTAGATGGTTAGAGTATTAATTTTAAAAGTAAGAAGGCAATCCACATTTGCAACTCCTCAAGGAGAACAGCAGCATGAAAAAGATGTATCAGAGTGAACCAACTAAAGAATCCCTGAAGATAGAGTGAAGTCAAGAAACAGAAAACAAGTTTAAAACAAGTAAAATCAGTTTTCTCAGAGACCTTTGAGAGACTATTATACCAGATACAACCATACACTCTTATTAATAAGAAATACAGTCTGGCTGTGGGGCTCACACCCATAATCCCAGCACTTTGGAAGGGCGAGGTGGGTGGATCACCTGAGGTCAGGAGTTCGAGCCTAGCCTGGCCAACATGGTGAAACCCCGTCTCCACTAAAAATACAAAAATTAGCCAGGCGTGGTGGCACATGCCTGTAATCCCAGCTACTTGGGAGGCTGAGGCAGGAGAATCGATTGAACCTGGGAGGCGGAGGTTGCAGTGAGCCAAGATCATGCCATTACACTCCAGCCTGGGTGACAGAGCGAGACTCCATCTCAAGAAAAAAAAAAAAAAAAAACATAAGAAGAAATACAGGTCTTAGAAAATAAAATATAATAAAAACAAAAACCAATGAAGAGCTGAATACTAGAATAGACCAGGTTGAAGTACAAATTAGTAGACTCTAGCCAAAAGGATAACAGATCCAAATTATGAGAGAAAAGTTAAAAGCCACTGCAGATAGTTTGAGCAAAATCGAATATCCTTCTAATGAGAATTCTAGGAGCAGGGACAGAAAAGGATGGAATGAAAAAAAATCCAAAGTCATTTATATAATAAAGACACTGAATACCTTATGAGGATATTTGTCATTTATTCCTCCAAAAATTCAAGCATTTAATAAACATTTACCAACTGTGAAGAACCATGGTAGATACTGCATATGCAGCGAAGAGTAAAAACAGACACAGTCCCTACTCTCATGGAGCTTATGGTAGTAGGAAGAATAGATATTATACCTAAACACATACGTACATACATAAAATGCACATTTGCAGTTCTGATAAGAGCAACCAGGAACAGGTAAATGGTGTTATAGCAGTGCAAGCCAGGAGGGTGCCCAGGTAGCTAGTCAGGGAAGCAGTGGACAGGCTCACATTGAAAGGACCTCCTAGGGGGTGGCAGATGGTACATGTGAAGACAGCATTCTAAGAAGATGGAACAGCTTGTGCAAAGGCCCTGTGGCTTGGCACACGACGAAGCCAAAAGAGGCCTAGTGTGGTCGGAGCTCACAAGATAAGGAAATACATGAAATATGTAAATCCCAAGTAAAAAAAGCAAATATTGCCGGTTTCCGAAAAGCAAGACTAAAGGCAGTTACAAAGAGAGATTAGTATTATACTTCTCAGCTGCAAAACTAGGTGTCATAAAACAATGGAATGATGATTTCAAAGCGTTGAAGTTCAGATAATTTGAATCTAATTTCAATGTGCTAAGGAAGTAATGCTCCATTTTTTTCCTGTGATAATGGCACTGTGATTATATTTTCAAAAAGTGCCTTTGTCTTTTTGTCTTTCAGAAATACATTAAAAAATTTACTATTTATGGATTAAATTATATGATGTCTGTGATTTGTGCAAAATAATCCAATGCAGAAGTGTAATAATCCAGGTGGAATGAGTGGCAGGGACAGGTTACATAAGCCAAGAATGGCTGAGGGATAAGTAAAAAGGGTTTACCTTACCACACCCATATATTTGTATTTGTCTAAAATTTTGCTATAATAAAAAAGTTAACAAAAAAAATTAAAATAATTATATCTAGAATAATAAAATAAAGAATTTTTCAGAAATATAAACACTCATAGAATTTGCCAACCAAATATTCAATCTGTTTTTAAAACAGAAAGAAGACTCTACCAAAACAGAAACAAAAATAAAAGCAAAAGAAGGAAAGAACGGAGGGAGGGAAGAAAGGAAGAAAAACAGGCAGACAGGCACCCAAGTAAGCAAGCAAAACAAAAACAAAGTTTAAAAAAAACAAAATCGAAATAATTATTTAAACTGCGGTTGTGAAATGCAATTCAATTATTTTTCAAGGATTCCTAAGAAGTAAAACAAACAACCACCAAATATACATATGTGTATTTATGTATATATATTCTATAAACGAAATGATACAGAAAAGCAGAAAAAGTGCTGAACAAAGATAAACTATATGTTTATGATCAATAAGAAATCAGGACTAGAAATATTAGGTAACAGATAATACAAGGCAAAAAAAGCATCAAAACAGATAAAAACAAATACTGCATTTTGGTAAAAACTATAAACCAAAGTAATAGCAATCATAAATTTTTTTGAACAAAAATAAAATAAAATAGAGAAACACTTAAAGCAAAATTCAAAGAAATAAAAGAAAGTTTGACAAAACTACAATTATGACAAAAGACACAATAATTCACTAAGGTTTTTAAAATATAGAGCCAAATAGTAAATAAGATATATAAATTATACACAAAAACAGGTAGCCATATAAACATAAAATATGTATTTTCCAAACATCTGTAAAACATTTAGAAAAATCAGTCATTAAGCCAGAAAAAAATATCAATAAGCCTCTCAATGTAGAAATGGTAACAGAAGCTCATTCTCAAATTAAAATACGTGTTAGTGAGTAACAGCCAAAATCATAACTGTCTGGAATATTTTCTAATGTAAACATAGAAACTCTTCCAAGTAATTTTTATGTAAAATAGGACATTAAGCTAAAATTACACATCATTTAAAAAATAATAAAACAAACTCCTGCTATATTTCAAAGTCTAGGAAATGTGGCCAAAGTCTAACTCAGAGGAAAAGTTATCAACTTAAATACATTTGTTAAGAAAATAAGAATGAACGAAACTAAGTAAGTCTACATAAAAGAGAAGGATGGGCCGGGCGTGGTAGCTCATGCCTATAATCCCAACACTTTGGGAGGCCGAGGTGGGCGCATCACTAGGTTAAGAGATCGAGACCATCCTGGCTAAGATGGTGAAACCCCATCTCTAGTAAAAATACAAAAAATTAGCCGGGCGTGGTGGCACGCATCTGTAATCCCCATTACTTGGGAGGCTGAGGCAGGAGAATCGCTTGAACCCAGGAGGTAGAGGTTGCAGTGAGACAAGATCACGCCACTGCATTCCAGCCTGGGCGACAGAGCAAGACTCCGTCTCAAAAAAAAAAAAAAAAAAAAGAGAGAGAGAGAGAGACAGAGAGAAGGAAGGAACTAATGGAAATGCAAGGAGATTCCCATTGAACACAAAAAAAAAAAAAAAAAGAGAGAGAGAGAGACAGAGAGAAGGAAGGAACTAATGGAAATGCAAGGAGATTCCCATTGAATACAAAAAAAAAAAAAAAGACCTGAAAATCAAACCCAAACCTTGTTTACTGAAAAGTCCAGTAAGTAAAACAGAAAAACTGGTCTTAGCTAAAGAAAGTAAACTCACATGAGCCCACACAACATCAGAAATGGCAAAGCAAAAGTAACAAGAGTTACTGTGAAGACTTTACAACTAATTTTTTTTTTAAAAAACACTATGTTCAACTTTATATCAATAATTCCAAGCATTAGATAAACTAGACAAAATTAGCTCAGGATATAATGAAAATTAATGTGTCAGTAGCAATGAAGATAATGAGCAGATAGGCAAAGAGCGACTTTCCTCAAAATGCACCAGATCATTTGATGATGGAGTTTGATACAACTTTTAAATAATATATATCACTTTTGTTATTTAAACCACTTCAGAGCATAAAAAATGATTAACAAAAAATTCAGTGATTTTTAAGTCTAGATGATAAAATGTCTTGTAATAAATATAAGGGAAATCTCAGAACTCTATGCTTGGCTCTCATACCTAAACCAAACCAAATTTTGATGGAAAAATATCTGAATAAAATGTTGGCAAACAAATTATCAGTGTAGTAATATAATAAAGCATCAAGGCCAAGGTGAATTAAATCTAGGAATGCAGGGAAAGTTCAAGAATGGAAAATCAAAATATGTTATATAATTCATGACATAAAAAAGAAATATCGTATGATCATTCAAAGTGCAGAAAAAGTTATTTTTTAAAAAAATCTTTTTTAAATGTCAATATTGTAATCTGAAAAGTCACTTTTTAGTAAAAAGCCATTTTTTTGTAACCTGTAAAGATTAACTAAGTGATGTGTCCCAGAAGACATTTCTATAAGGGATGTCTGTTACCGCTATATTTCTCTTTTTTTAAAGAGGTCGGAATCAATGTAATAAGAAAAAAAAGAAGAGAAATAAATATTGAAATAGAAGAGGCATAGCTGTCATTCTTTGTAGGTGATACGATAGTTTACTTACAAAATCCAAGGCAGTCAACTGAACCACTATTAAAACTAGGAAGAAAATTCAATAAAGTTACAGAAAAACACAGAAAAATCAATAACTTTCCCCACATACTGGCAAATTCCAATGAAAAATAACTCCATTTATTTAATAAGAAAAATGATAAAATGCCTTGTAATAAACACAAGAGAAATATCAGAACACTAGGATTAAAAACTGAAATTTTGCCAAAGGGACAAGAAGGAAAGTCTGAATAACTGAAAAGACATATTTCTGGATATGAAAACTCAAGATGTTTAAAATGTCAATCTGCCCCACATTAAGCAATGAATTCCATTCATGTCCCCTTCTAAAATCTCACTGATTTATTTAAAAATAAAACTTGAACAAACTGATTCTAGAAGTCATAAAGAGAAGTGGATGCACATGAACAACCAGTAATATTTTGTAAAAGAATCTGATGAGGGGTGATTTACACTTCCAGACATCAAAATAGATTATAGAGCTCCAATTAAAAAAAAACGAGCATGGGCCAGGTGCAGTGGCTCACCCCTGTAGTCTCAGCACTTTGGGAGGCCGAGGCGGGTGGATCACCTGAGGTCAGGAGTTCGAGACCAGCCTGGCCAATATGGTGAAACCCCGTCTCTATTAAAAATACAAAACAAAATTAGCCAGGCGTGGAGGTGGTCAGCTGTAATCCTAGCTACTTGGGAGGCTGAGACAGGAGAATTGCTTGAATCCGGGAGACGGAGGTTGCAGTGAGCTGAGACTGCGCCATTGCACTCGAGCCTGGGGAACGAGAGCAGGACTCCATCTCAAAAAAAAAAAAAAAACGAAAAATGAAAAAACAGTATGGAATGACGTAAAAGTACACAGTGAACATATATATATTCACATATATATAATATATATCCACATATATATAATATATATCTTAGTTTCCTACCTTATTTATAGACCAAAGTAATTTACAGATTCATTTTAAAATCTAAAGTTTTTCCCCCAATATAGACATTGAAAGAAAAAAAACATGCAAGCATATTTTATAAATTTGCAGAGGGGAAGCTCTTCCTAATGTGACAAAAAAATACTCAGCACCAATAAAAGAAAAAATGAACAAACCCAACTTCATGAAAATTTAAAATGTTAATACTTTGAATCATGAAATAGGTTATAATCAACTATGGAAAAATATTTGCAACTTAAATAGTAACCAAAATGTATCTATTTTCTAAAATACCCCTAAAAACCAATAACGAAACAACGGCATAGTCCGTCAGTTTGGTCCACAGGGCTGTCAGTAACAGCAGAGCGCAGAGTTCAGTTTGAATGGGACTCTCTGAGCTGTTCACTGAGATGATCACAGCACAGTCTCTTTTCACTGACTCCCAGATACCTCTTTTGCCTCTCTATAATCTATTCTATGCACAGTTGTAAAAGATATTAGTATATCTTTATTTTCAATAGCATTACATCATTCTCTACCTAAAAACCTTCAGTGGCCGGCCATCCAACACTGGTCCTTCTCTCTCTCTCTCTCCATCTTCATCTTACTCATCTCTCCTCCAGCATCACCAGGCTCTTGACTTGCTGGTCTTCCCTAATCTCCCTGAGTTCTCAGAAAGATTGCAGAGATTGTTGCTGCTGTTTGGAAGGCTTAGAAACACCACCTCAATTTCCCAGTTGTCAGCTCACCCTGTTGACCTGGCTGACTCCTCCATACCCTTCAAATCCCTGATTAAATGCCGCCTCCCCAGAGAGGGCTTCCCAAAAGGTAACGGTTAAAAGCGATGCCCCTTTTAATTTCTAGTTTAGCTTCCACGTATAGCTCCCACCTTCATAGTTTGCTTCCAATTTGCAATAATTTTGTCTGTCTGATTACTCGTTTCTGGATATCATGTCCCTAGAATACCTTTACTAGAACAGAGAAAAGAATCCATCTTGTTCGCTTTTCTATCCTTAGCAGCTACAGGAATTCACAGTATGTAGAAAAGACTCAAAATGTTGTTGAATTTAAAAAAGGGGGTAGGAAAATAATATGAATAAGCTATTAATAGAAGACATATAAGTGGTATTTAAACACATGAAAAGAAAAGCAAACTAAATAACAGTGAAATACAATTTTTAAAACTCTCTCAGATTGGAAAAATTCTTAACATTCAGGGTTATTGAAGTTATAGAGAGAGGTGCACTATCAGATACTGCATGAGTATATACTAACCCAATAATTTTAGAGGCAATTCAGCTTTTTGAAGTGGTGTGCTAGGATCAGATGGAATTGATTTGAACTGGCTTACACGAGTCTGCAGTTAAATATTCAAGAATATTTTTTAGAGGAGTTGGTAGCTTGAAATTGCCCATGGTGGGAATTTTTACACCAGGGAAATTGGCAAATGGTACAAATCAAATGGTTGTTTTTGTTTGTTTGTTTGACAGAGTTTATAAGCACATCAACACCTTTACCTATAAAAAGAAAAAATGGGAATAATTTTGATCTAGCATTCTATACAAATTTTGCACAAGTGCACAAGGAGAATATATATTGTTTTTAAAAAATGACAACCTAGATGCCTATATGCTCACTGGTAGGGGAATGATTTGATACATTTATTCCATATTATAAAATGACCATTTAAAAAGAATGAAATAGAACTATGGATACTGCCATAGCTTACTGCTGAATAAATAAAGAAATTGGGAGGACATCTATGATATTACTTCATTTTGACAAAACCATATATGCTTATATTGTTTTATAAGTGTTTGGACAAGGTCTCTTTGGATGCTTCCTCTTAAAGGTAGTGATCCCTTTGGACAACTAAGGAATCATTGATCTAGGAGTAAAAAAGGAGGTGAGTGGTATATTTTGCTTTTTAGCCTATTCATTTATAGATGAAGTGTGTTTTCAAAGCAACAGATATTATTTTCAGAAAAATACAATCTTAAGTAACTTTTGTATTAAAGAGGTAATCAAATTGACTAATTAAAAACCATAACAAACAGTGAGAATAATACATAGCAAAAATTACAAAATGTGAAAAGGGTTGTAATAAGAAGGAAATTCATAGTTTTTATAATTTAATAATTAAACAAAAAATGATAATAAATTAATTAAGCCCTCAACACAGTATATTAGATAATAAAACTCAGGGAAATGAAGAGAAAAGGATTAATGGATAAAAGTGGCAATTAATACATTTAGAAAACATGTAAGTAATAAATAAGTCCTGAACTTAGTTCAGTGACAAAAAAAATAAGTAAAGCATTATAATTTCTGACATATTTTATCAACAAAAGAAAAAATAACAGCTGGGTGTGGTGGCTCACACCTGTAATCTCAGCATTTTGGGAGGCCGAGGCAGGCGAATCATGAGGTCAGGAGTTCGAGACTAACCTGGACAACATGGCAAAACCTCATTTCTACTAAAAATACAAAAATTAGCCAGGCGTGGTGGCACATACCTGTAATCCCAGCTATTCGGGACACTGAGGCAGAAGAATCGCTTGAACCCGGCAGACAGAGTTTGCAGTGAGCCAAGATCGCCCCACTGCACTCCAGCCTGGGCAACAGAGTGAGACTCTGTCTCAAAAAAAAAAAAAAGAAAAGAAAAGAAAAGAAATCTAAATATCTAGCTAGCTATCTCTAGCAATAAGAAAGAAAATATAATTAACAATGGAGAGATTAAAACTCATCAGAGTAGTTATATGAAAATGGCAATAAAATGGGTGTGCTATTTTTTAAAGTATAATTTAAAAAACATAAAACACTGTTGATTATGAAAGAATTTTCCAAATTTGTTCCCCCACAAAAGAGGTTTTGAAGCTTCAAGGAATGCCTTATACTTATGCTGCTGAGGAAAAAAGAGGTAAGCATTCCAATTCATTGGACTAGTATTGTGTTACAACAGATTTGTAATACATTTTCCAATGCATTTTACTAGTATAGCCATGACTCCAGGACCTGCCACATCATATAGTAACAAACAAGAAAATCTCACCTGCATAAATGCAAAGATTCCAAAGAAAATACTTAGTTTCCTGTCCACACAGCAGCCAGAGGTGATTTTTTTTGTTTGTCGGTTGGTTTTTTTTTTTTTGGTGAAGTCTTGCTCTGCCTCCCAGGCTAGAGTGCGGTGGTGCGATCTCGGCTCACTGCAACCTCCATCTTCCAGGTTCAGGCTATTCTCCCGCCTCAGCCTCCTGAGTAGCTGGAACTACAGGCGCCTAACACCACGCCCGGCTAATTTTTTTTTTTTTTTTTTTTTTTTTTTTTGAGATGGAGTCTCGCTCTGTCACCCAGGCTGGAGTACAGTGGCGCAATCTCAGCTCACTGCAAGCTCCGTCTCCTGGGTTCATGCCATTCTCCTGCCTCAGCCTCCCGAGTAGCTGGGACTACAGGCACCTGCCACCACACTGGCTAATTTTTTCTATTTTTAGTAGAGATGGGGTTTCACCACGTTAGCCAGGATGGTCTCGATCTCCTGACCTTGTGATGCGCCCACTTAGGCCCCCCAAAGTGCTGGGATTACAGGCGTGAGCCACAGTGCCCAGCCTAATTTTTGTATTTTTAGTAGAGACCAGGTTTCACCATGTCGGTCAGGTTGGTCTCGAACTCCTGATCTTGTGATCCGCCCACCTCGGCCTCCCAAAGTGCTGGGATTATAGGCATGAGCCACCGCGCCCAGCCCAGAGGTGATCCTTTTAAAGCATAAATATGATCTTGTCTGTTCCTTGCCCCTAACCCTCTAAGAGCTTCCCATCTCATTTAGAATAAAGTCCAGAGCTTTCCTCTGGCCCACAAGGTCTTTCATGATGGGCTCTAGTGACCTCATTTCTTCTGTCTCCTCATGCTCCTTCTGTTCCAGCCATTCAGGACTCCTTGATGTTCCTCAAACAACTCAACTGCAGGCCAGTCTCAGGGCATTGCATTCTCTGGCTTTGTCGTTCTCGACCACCCTGAGCAGCAATGTTGATCATCTTATATCCCCTAACCTGCATTATTTCCCTTCATACAGTTTGCCATTATGTAAAGTTATTCAATGCACTTAGTCGTCTATTGATTGTCAACAGCCTTGGGTTGACAGCAGTATTATGACACACATGTAAACAGATTTTGCTCATTCTGGTAGTCTCAACCCTAAAACAGTGCCTGGCACACAGAGTCATTATGAATTTGAATATTTGTTTACCTCCTCTAGTCAAGACAGTATGAAAATAGCATGTATAATGGAGACTGTCCACCCCAATCCACTCTCCCCATCTTCTGTGGTATAACTGCAGCCTGACACACATGGCTAGACAGACACACTCCACTCCCCAGCATCCCTTGCTGTCAGATGTGGCCATGAGCCTAGGATCTCACCTAAGAAAGGTGATTAAGTACCATGAGCCACTTCTGGGCTGAAGCCTGAAAGGTGCTGGATGTCCTCATGCTGCAGTTCAGCTTTGGCCATGCAACTGAGGACAATGCCTCAATAAGTGAGTGAATGAATGACTAAATCCCTTTTCTTGACACTTCTATTCCAGATTTGAAAATGGGGAAAGGAAATCCAAAATCAAGATAAAGCACAGAAATCGCTCTGTACAGGAAGAACCTTAAAAGAGAAACAAGCACTTTTTCTAAAGTGAGCTGCCAAAGTTATCACACAAAGCCGGGGCAAAGCAAATGCTTGCATAGGGAACATCTATTCACTTGATTTAATAAAGAGCTAAAGTTATTGACAAACCACTCTGTAAATTATTGATGATGCCTTAGAGTATGGCCACTGCACAGAATTCAGTTATCACCCACAAGAGGGTAAAAATCTAACATCAGAAGTTAAAACATCAAAGCATCAGAAAGTAAGAGAACAAAAAAGGAAAAGCAAGGAATGGCCCAATCCAGGTTCTCAGGTTATCTTCCTTCTTCCAAAAGAAGAAACACAACAGATGGGTCACTGATAAGATGGATCTCCTATAGAATAGATACAGGTTCCACATGAGAAACAATGAAATTCATCGACTGAAGTTATTACAGAAAACAAGCTGCAATTAGGCCCAACTAGTAACTTATTCTCCCTAAATGATGAAGGCCAGTTCTGTATAACTTCTGCCAGCAAAACACTTGCTTCATGTGGAGTGGGGCGTGTTGGCTTGAGCCTGTAATTCCAGCTACTTGGGAGGCTGAGGCAGAAGGATCCTTGGAGTCTAGGAGTTCAAGACCAGCCTGGGCAGCATAGCAAGACCCCATCTCTAAAATCATTTTTAAAATTGGCTAAGCATGGTGGCATGCACTTGTAGTCCCAGCTACTCGGGAGGCTGAGGGAGGAGGATTGCTTGAGCCTAGGAGTTTGGGGCTGCAGTGAGCTATAATAGTGCCACTGCATTCCAGCCTGGGTGACAGAGCAAGATCCTGTCTCAAAAAAAATTTTAAAAGCCACGTGGATGATTCGTGCTCCACTGGCAGTGCCCAATCTTTGGAAGTTTAGTATCTGGTGAAAGTATGAAACTGAGAGCCTACAGGTTTACCGAACTAATTTGCCACTGTGCCTTCCAGTCTGACTATGAAAGGTTGCCTGTTCTTCCCTTTACATAACAAAGCATTTTCTTTACAGCTGTTGCCTGCATCGCAGCCACCGAGCATGGAGAGATTCCCCTGTGGATACTTACCCAACAGAACTCAAGTACTGGTTGCAGCCTGAGCCCTGGGCAAAGATCAGCTGTGAGATCGCAGAGTTTCTTTATTAAAGAACAAATCATGCTGGACAAACTTGATTGCTTTTTGGATCAGCTTGTGAAATGAGGAAGGCTTAGCGAACGTAGCCGATCACAGTATCTGGGGTGTTTAGTGAGTTATTTAATAAAGCACTCTGGAAATTGTACTGGGAAGTCTGAGATATTGTGGCCTTCGGTAGAGGGGAAAAGAGAAAGCTCCCTTGGTATCCTTGGATGCAGAAGGGAGAAAACCATGCTCCTGCCATTTCCAGGAGAAGTTAATTTGCTGCATTCCTGTGCACATATGAGGTTAGGAGGAAGGGCTGGGCAGAGGCAGATGTTTGTGTGTTTAGGGAGCTGGGATCACCCTGATGGAATTCTGGCAGTTTGCTTCTTTAGCTGTGCCTTCTCCACCCTGGCATTTCTGCCTGTTACATGGCCATCTTCCTGAACAGAAATTGTGAAAAAGCCAAAACACTAAGGAAATTCAGGGCAGATGGTTCGTCCCTCTGGACTGCAGGTTTCTCATCTATAAAATCAGAGATTGGGCCAGGATTTCTAAAGGCCCCCTAACCCTGCCCTTCCATGATAGATTTTGGTGACCTGGGCATCAACCTCCCTAGTGCCCACTTCCTTACCCCACCAAAGTCAGACCATCAGGACAACAGCTCAGACACCAAACTCCGCTGCATTATTTGGAGGCACTGGAAGAAAATGCCTTTTTTCTAGTACACTCCTTTCATTTGCTTGTTGATACTAAACACTTCTTAGTTATTCTACCTTCAACATTCTCATCTGTAAAATGAAAGGCTGGGCTGGCATTTCTAAGGGTCCTCCAATCCTATCTATGTAACAATTTTCGTTATTCAATATCCCTTTACTCACATTATTTTTCTCCATAGCATGTACCATTATGTGAAGTTATACTATGAATTGGAATATCTGTTTACCTCAAGTCAAGGTAAACCTCATGAGAGCATAGACTTTATGCAAACAGCATGAATGATGCACACTGCTCAGTGTCCATCCCAATCCGTTCTCCCCGTCTTCCGTGGCAGGAGAACAATAACCTGACACACAGGTGGCCAGACACACACTCCATTCCCCAGCCTCCCTTGCTGTTAGGTGTGGCTATGTGCCTATGAGCTCAACTAAGAAAGATGAATAAGAGTACTGTGAGCCACGTCTGGGCTGAAACCTGAGAGATGATGGACCTGCTTCCTTCCTCTTGCTTTCCTCTTCCGATAAGCTGGAGAACTGACACTGGAACCCAGCTTTGGCTATGCAGACATGGACAATGACTTAATGAAGGCAGGGGAACAATATGGAAGAAACCTAGCTCCCCAAGCTAATGCATGGACCAGAGCTCATTGTCAACCTGAAACTCAGATAGTTGTGTAAGCAACAGTTATGTCAATAGAGCCACTGCATTTGGAGATCTCTTGAGTAGAGCAACTTAGACTCTAACTGGTACAGACAACAGAGTACTAAATATATGGCACTGTCTTAAAGGTTATTTTGCAAAGAGATATAGAAGAAATAAAATTTTTCCACTGAGGGGTTGCAAGAAACAGGGCTTTAAATGCCATCTGCTTCCATATTCTGAACATCAGGAGATACACTGCTTTCTTCAAAGCCTTCTTTCAGAGGCACCTTTTAGGCAAAGATCAACTTAAGGATGTTGTCTTCCCTTTCCACCAACTCCTACGGCTGGTTTTGGATGGGACAAGTCACCATGGAAATAAAGGAGATGGGGATAGGTCAAAGAAGCAAAGGATAAAGCAGATTTAAGAGCGATGTCTAGGAAAGAATACTAAGTGCAGTTGCTGGAACATGGAACTGACAGGAAGCAAGTAGCCCAGAAGCCTATTAAGTTATCTGTGGGAATTTATTGCCAAAGAAAGACTGGACCAGGCCTGAAAAAACCTGTGACTGTTCTGTGCCTAAAGCCACCACAGCCCTTATCACATCCAAAAAATAAGCAAGTAACGAAGTTTTCAGACTCCAAAGGGCGGGCTCACCAATGTCCACTCAGGTGCAGTCACAGAGGACACAAAGGAAGACCCCAAGGATGAATACAGTGGACACAGTATATCATGGCCATAAACAAGGGCATGCTTCCCAGAGAGCGGAACCAGGGTCTCAATCAGAAACCTCCTCCACTCTCGAGGCAATTTCTACCCAGCAGAAGCCCATCATTGCTGTGGCCCAGCTGTGTGGCCCTCCTTCTCTTTTCTCAATGGAAACTGTTCTTGTGAATTGTTCGGCTCTGCTCCACCATTGCATATTGTGTGGGGAGGTCTTGGGGAGATGGATGAAGGCTTGTGGTGGGGGAAGGCTGAGATCACTTACTTTCCTTTTTCAACCTCTGGATTGGGAATCCAGACCTCATGAGAGGAGAATTGCTTAAGATCCAGGGATCCTGAACTCAGACCTAGGTAAGATCAACCTCATTAGTGGTATATGGTTTGCATTGAATAAGCGACAATTTATAAAACACTTAGTACACTGTCAGCATCCAGTAAAATGAGCTGTTTTTTCAGGTCTTCATAGCTGATGAGGTTTGGTGGGGTTGTTTGCTTTGGGGCACGGTGGCAGATGTCCTGTTTGTAAGAAGAAGGGTACACGCACAGGCATCTGGTGTTCAGAGGCGCTGATTATGACAGTGAAGACTACTAACTGCCCACCAATAATGCCTTCTCCCTTTCTCTGTGGTAATAAAATCAGAGCCTGGCCATCAGCTGGACAGTCCACCCCATCTCCCAGCCTCCCTAGCTGTTGGCCTCCGCTCCGAGACATAAGCAGACGTGATGGTGCTACACGCAGGTGGAGGCTCGGGGCAGGGTGGGCCTGTCTCCTCCACTCTCTGTCATGCCCTGAGGGCTGAGCACAGACTGTTGTGGTCCAGCTTGGACCACAAAGAAAATGTTCCGGGTTCTGGGCCTAGGGAATGGCAGAGCCACCCGCAACACCAAACTCAAAGACTGTTACAAAAGAGAGAAACTTCCGATTTCTTGATGCATGTTTGAATCTCTGTCACAGCAGTTGAGTGTGTCATCCGAAGCAGGCTTCATCAGTCAATCCAGCCTGCTGTGCAGCAGTCTGTGAGGCGACACAGACAATGCAACCTGAACTCGGGCCCTTCTCCCCGCCATTTCAGGGGCTCTCCAGGACACGTTGCAATTTGTTTCCATTAGCTTTGCTCCCCCTCTTCTTGTGCATTGCTTATTGATCTCAGAAATTTATTTAAATTCATTGAATCTTGGTTTTCTTACTTGTTGACTATAAAGATGACTTCATGGTTAAAAGGGTTGTACAAAGATCCATGAAGTAGCTAGTTTTATGGAATGCTGACAATGTCCTAGGTGCTTCGTGAATGCTTGCTTATTCAGTGTAAACAGTATACCCCTAATGAGTTGATCTTAGGAGCCCTGCTTTTTGTAAGAGGAAACGGAGGCACAAAAGTTGTTCCAGAACTTGCCCAAGGGTACACCACAAGCAGGTGCTATGCTTCACCAGGGATGAGATGTGACGCATGAAGAAGTGCCTCAAAAGTCCCAACACCACAGGTCAATGTGACATCTAGTCTTGTAACTGTGGAAGGACTCTTTGAACCACATAAAAATCGGAACAACAAAGCTGTCCATCGAAACATGCGGTCTGAGGAACTATCACAGCACTGCTTCTGCTTCCCTTTGGTCCTCTTTGACCAAACAGCCACCCAGAAGCCCGGCAGGAAGAGGTCTCTTACAAGTGGCCAAGCGCAGTGAGACCTGCTTGGCACCGAGCCCTCATCCCCAGCTCCTACCGGGAACAGTTCTGGCAAGTCTCAGGGCTGAGTTTCCCTACACTCCGGCTTGAAGTGTCCCTGGAAAGTTCCCAGAGTTATTTTGGGATCTTCTCTCTTCTCCTCCACACCTCACTGGCACTCCTTCCTTGGCATCATCACTGAAGCACAGCCCTAAAGGGTGCTGTGGTCCCCACTCATCTTGTCTTCTGATGCCTCCCCAACCTGTGCCCCCTCCTCACTTCCTCTCCAATCAGCTCAAAATGCTGCTGGAAAAATACCCTTTCTCCTACCTCCCAGCACCCACCCGCCCTTTGCTTCTCTCTGCTGGCTTCTTCCCATTGCATCTCAGTACCAGGCTTCCCAGGCATCATTCCTCCCCACCTCACAGAGCAAGGCTCAAGCAGGGGCCGTCATCTTTTGACTGCAGGTGTTGAGATCAAAGCTGTAGGATGAAAAGGTAGATCTTGAGCCTAGGACGTGAGATGCTGTGTGATCATCCTCCCTCTGCTCGTGAAGCTCACATCTTCCTGTTCGCACCACTTCACACTGCCACCCGGCCACCTCCCCAGTGCCTTTGTCCAACTCCAGGCACTGACCCCTCCAGGGCCCCTCTCACTGGAGCAGGGCAGCTCCCATAGAGCAAAGGGGCCTCTTGGCCAGTCAGGCCCTCGTTACCCACTGGGGACCCTATCGCTCACCAGGAAAGGTGCAAACTACCCAAAGCTTCCCAGGAAAGGGCTTCTATCCTAGAAGGCCTTCCTGATATGGCCTTCTGCTCCATTCGTCTGTGCAGAAACAGTGAGGCCTGAGGATCCTCACATCTGCTCCTGGATATGCAGCCGGTCAGGCCCTGCAGCTTTTGGCACGCTGGAAACATGGCCTCTTCTCGGGCACCTGCCCTTCCACTGTTGTACCCACCTCAGGCCCACCCTAGAAACACAACTGGAGGAAACACAGAAGCAGGGATGGCATGTCCCCATCCCCACCTTTACCCCCAACTCAGCACACTCCTCTGAGGAGTCATCCTTACAACGAGCTTTTGTTATGACCTTTTGTGCTGCAGGTATTGAGGGCAGAGAAGGGTCTTTGAGCGACACGCATGGCCAACTGGGACTGGGGGCTTGAGAGCACCAGGCCTGATGGCCCCCTTGTCCTCTGTATGCTGGAGATGGCTCCCCAGGCTCAGCCTTCTGCATGTGGCCTTTTTCTGTGTGGCTCTCCTACAGGTAAAAAATCCCATCACCTCATGGCAGCATCAGAGAAGATCACACTCTCACATACACACAACCACACAATCACACACTCAACCATGCTCACAGTCACACACAAGCAATCACATATATTCACACACAACCACACATACAGCCATACAACTGCACACAAAACCACACACACACGCTCACAACCAGACACAATCACACACACAACCACACTCAGAATCATGCACAAAACACCACACACAACCATACTCACGACCACACATAACCAATCACATACATTCACAACTATACACACAACCATACAACTGCACATAAAACCACACACATGCTCACAACCACAATCACACAACCACACTCACAATCACACTGAATCTTACACACACACACAAAACCACACAAGCACACACACACTCAAACACAACTACACTGGTAATCACACACAAAATCACACACTGATATGTACACACACACAGGCAATCACAATTGTGTATGTATCACACAATCATACAAGCACATAGGCTGATCACTGCACTGCACTGCACTGGGTTGGGGGCGTCATCACACTACTCAGTCAGACGTCTTTCTTTCCCAGGAGCCCTCCACACCCCATGCTACAGCCCAGCTTGATGGGAAATGACAAAGCCATCAGCCTTCAATGAAACTCCAGCAGAACCTGCAGGAAGTCTGTTTCATCTAGAAACCTCTCATTTCAAACGCCCCCCTCCTCTCCACCTGGATGACTCTCTGCTTTTTCCCCCACCCCCATATCGTTTCTATAGCAACCTCGGTCCCTGGGTAGGGCTGTTGCTGAGAGCTGCAACCCTTCGGGTCTGCCCTCTTGGCCCTATATGTGAAATGGCTGGATCACAAATCATCTTCCTGCTAGGACCTAAGCAGGACTTCCAATGTTGGAAGCAAAAGACGGCTTGGACTGGTCCAGATGTTCCAGAGGCCACCAATGCACTCAGGCTATTTCCTCAACATCTGCTTCTCTCCCTCTCTCTCTTGCTTTTCAAAAGCTTAGGCCTGGCAAGGAAATGCTTGCCTGTTTCTGGCACGTTCATGTACCAGATGTACCATCCCCTTATTGCAATAAAATACAGGCAGATGCATAGGTGACCACGTAAAAAATGAGCTGAGAAAAGATCTGGATGTCCTGGGACCTGGATTCTGGACACAGGTCTGCCACTTTCTGGCTGCTGGACCTAAAAGCAAATTCCTCATGTGCAGAATAAGAACTTTATACTGGACAAACTTAGGAGGTTCCTTCCAGCATAACATTTTGTGGTCTATTTCACTCTCTACAACTCCTCAAATTTTGCTGTCAGGAAACTGAGCCTGACAAAATTTGAACTCTTTCAGAAAACTCCAACACAGGCCTAAAGTTAAGCTCTAGGCCTGATATGGTTTGGCTGTGCCCCCACCCAAATCTCAATTTGAATTGTGTCTCCAAGAATTCCCATGTGTTGTGGGAGGGGCCCGGAGGGGAGGTAATTGAATCATGGGGGCCGGTCTTTCCTGTGCTATTCTCATAATAGTGAATAAGTCTCACAAGATCTGGTGGGTTTATCAGGGGTTTCTGTTTTTGCTTTTTCCTCATTTTCTCTCGCCGCCGCCATGTAAGAAGTGCCTTTTGCCTCCCACCACGATTCTGAGGCCTTCCCAGCCATGTGGAACTGTAAGTCCAATTGAACCTCTTTCTCTTCCCCGTCTCTGGTATGTCTTTATCAGCAGTGTGAAAACGGACGAATACAAGGCTCCTAAAGCCAAAGCCATGCAAAGGGAGAGGACCCCTACAGCTGGCAGTTTCCCCTTATGAGAAATCTCTCCTTGAAGGAGTCACACCTGCATTCCCATCCTTTCTACCGGCATGACATTGACTTGGGGATCCACAAGGACATATCTAGATTGCAGGAACGTTCATAGGAAATGCAGTAAGAGTGGAAAGTTTTCTGGAAGCTGCCTCTGGCTGGAGGAGGCAGGAAGGAGGGGAACGGCAAGGAGGTTGACTGAAGGACGCCTGGAAGAGAAAGACTCATTCATGCACGGTGTGACCAGAGTGGGGAAAGCCTTTATCACAGTTCTCTGGTCAGCACCTTTGCAAAGGAGTGAATTTAGGAAGATACTGACCCAAAGTGCTGCAATCATTTGGACTAGAGCTCATTAGGCCCTAGCAAAGCCCGGAGCCCCCAAAGAAGTGGAAAATTAGAAAGACAAATAAAGGTCAATGTACCATCCCCTTATTGCAATGGAATTATTTACCCACCTGGGGAATTTGATGCCTGGAGAATGTGTAATTAATGGTCCTGGGGGCTGCAACGCACCCAGGAGATAAACAGTGCAACTTCAACTTGACAGTCCAATGCTCCCCACCCCAGTACCCACCACTACATCACAGGCTGTTAGGGAGGAAGAAAACTAGTGAGGGTTCCAGCTGCACTAAAGGGGTCTGATACTGGGCTCAGCACAGGCAGAGAGGCTCTGACAGCTAGACGTGGAAGGCCCACAGTGAAGCTGAGCACGGGACTCCACGCAGCTGTACTGGAGAAGTTATTTTGCTTCAGGCCTTGCAAAAAAACCCTTTAAACGTGTTTCCCTTGACTGGTATTAAAGGCTGTTTGTTTTCTCTTCTGTGTGAACATGTTGTGATTTTCTCTCCCCCGACCCCATACAGGGCTGAACAATTACAGTATGTTCTTGAAGCACAGGCAGATGGGGCGGGAGGGTGGGGCTGTGTTCCCCCATGTGCTCCACCTCCCTTCCCTACCACCCAAACTGAAATTATCAACTAGCATTTCACAAAGAGCCAGGTTCCTGGCCAGTATGCCGGGGAACTGAAATAAGAAGCCTGCTTTTCCTAGAGCCATCTCTTATGAAGGGGTAATATTTAAACCCACAGTCACTGAATTACAAAAAAAAAAAAAAAAAGGAAAAGGAAAAAAAAGTCCTAAACTGGCAAAAAGGGAATTCTCTCCCAAGAAGGGCACACAGGCTTGCCACAACTCGCTCTCTAAAAGCTCACTGGTGCCACGGGTGTCTTGGATGTGACACCCAGATGAAAACTTAGAGATCAAAACTGAAAATGGCCCACAGGCTTCATCGTGCCTGACAGTTCGGGTCGATTGACAGGGCTGCCTGGAAAACAGTGTTGAGAAGGATTCTAAGATGCACTCGGATTCTGAAGGAAAGAGGGCTGCAGTCAATTGCCAATGCTCCATGGACACGAAGAGAAGGGCAGTGGCTTGCATGCCACATGTTTGTTTGCCCATCCTAAGTCAGTACGGCACAGTGGTGCCCAGGGCCCAGGTCTACACTGGTTGGGAACTCATGCTTTGGGTATTGTGGTAAACAGAAAAATGCCTCCCAAAGATATCCACATCCCAGTCCTTCAACCTGTGAAGGTGTTGCCTTTCTTTTTTTCTTTTTTCTTGTTTTTCTTTTTTTTTTTTTTGTTTTAAGATGGAGTCTTGCTCTGTCGCACAAGCTGGAGTGCAGTGGCGTGATCTCAGCTCACTGCAACCTCCACCTCCCAGGTTCAAGTGATTCTCCTGCCTCAGCCTCCCGAGTAGCTGGGACTACAGGCACATGCCACCACGCCCAGCTAATATTTTGTATTTTTAGTAGAGACAGGGTTTCACTGTGTTAGCCAGGATGGTCTTGATCTCCTGACCTCGTGATCTGCCCACCTCAGCCTCCCAAAGTGCTGAGATTACAGACATGAGCCACCGCACCTGACCTGAAGGTGTTGCTTTTCATGGCAAAAGGAACCTTGCAAGTGGGATCAAGTTAAGGTTCTTGAGATGAGGAGACCACCTTGGATTGTGTCGGTAGGCCCACATGGGATCCTTATAAGTGGACACAGGTTGGTCAGAGTCAGAGAGAGAAGGTGATGGGATGGGGAAAACAGAGACTGGAGTGATGCACTTTGAAGACGCAGGAAAGGACCATAAGCCAATGAATGCATATGGCCTCTAGAAGCTGGAACAGGCAAGGAAATCAATTCTCCCCTAGAGCCTCCAGAAGGAACCAGCCCTAACATATCTTGACTTCAGCCCAGTGAAAGCTATTTTGGACTACTGGCCTCCAGAAATGTAAAAGAATAAATGTGTGTTGTTTTAATCACAGGGAATAAATTTGTGTTGTTTAAATCTGTGGTAATTTGTTTTAGCAGTTAATAGGAAATGAATACAGCATGTTACTTATTCTCTGTGTCTCAGTTCCTGCATTGAAAAAAAAAACACCAGAAATAGTAATATCTACCTCTGATGGAGCTTTCAGGACAATTAAATGTAATATAATGTATGTAAATCACTTAGAATAGCATCTGGCACCCAGTAATTCTCAATAAATATTAGCTATGATTATTCTGATCCAACTGCTTTATTTTATGGGGGAGAACATTAAAATCCAGACAGAGAATAGAATGTACTAGAGGTCACAATGACACAATGAAGAAATGTGGTCCATCCTAATGCTTTATTACTGAAGAGTAGCTCTTTTATTTGTGAAAGGGACATGGGAGCTACAGAAGATTCAACCATTCTTGGTCATGGAAGGAAAGGGGATGTATTTTCGCCATGACTTTTAGTGGCAAAAACTGCACTTACTTTTGCATCAACCTAATAGACTAGACCCAAAGCACATTCAGCAGCTGACTCTGATTTTCTACCGTCCCTGAACAAATCTACCTCTAACATCAGTCCACCCTCAGAGAGCCACCTTGAGTAGCTGCAGAAGCTAGGCTCCTCACTCTCCCTTTAACCCAGCGATGAGGTCTGCCTCCTTGAGCTAGCTGCTAACAGTGAACTTGGAACATGGTTTGGCCACTGGGAGTCATTTGTTAGTGTTCTTGGTTCTCACTGTGCCTTCCCTCAGCCATCCACTCCAGACTCCTATGTTGGGTCTTACATTACCAGAATCTGTACTGCTTTCAGAATCATCATGGCAAACACCCCACTGCAACACCGCCTAGCACACTCCCCAGCTGCCATGGCACTGACCCCACTGATTTCTCACTGGCCATCACACCCTCCTTGTCATCACCTGTTGCCTGCTGGCCCAGCCTGAGTTCAGTAGTCTATCATGATATTATCTGCATGTCCAACAGGCTCCAGGCTCTAGCTGTGTTTCTCTTTGGTATACTCACGTGGAACACCCTAAACTACCATCTTCTCCTCACTTGCGCTCAGCAGCTGAACCTTCCCAGAACTGTATGAGTGAGCTTATTGGTTTCACATTAAACTCACAAGCACAAATCTCCACTGGGCACTCAGTCTGGCCAGGCAGCCTCTCTTATTGTGTGTCCCACTCTTGAAGTGGTTGATCTCATATTTCTGGTTCCAGGCTAGAGGCAGTAGGCACAGAAGTAAAGTACATAGATGCTGGAATGAAGACACTCAGGTTCAAGTCCAAGCTCTACCACTTACTAGCTGTGGGATCTTTATCAAGGAACTAACTTTCTTGGCTTCAGCTTCCTCATCTGTTCTTCAAAATATTACATAAATTAATTCATAGATGTAAAGGTTTTAGAGCAGACATTGGCATAACATAAGCACACCATAACTAGAAACAATTATTATGATCTTTTCAACTCTTTGGCTTTCCATCCTCAACCTCTAATAACCTCACCTCAAATATCATTCAGAAAACAGAAGGCATCAGATGGGAACTTTCTTGTCCTCCAACCACCAGATAAACAAACCCTCCAGCTCCGCCATCCATTTTCTCTTTCCTCCTGCTAACACCAAGGAATTAATTGCTCCTTCTTTCGCTGAAGGGCAATATCTCCCCACTTCATTTAGGGATTCCATTCCTATTTGACCATGACAGAAACCACAAGATACTGCTACACTTGGATGGGACAGGGTCCTAACAGCTGCCCCTCCCTTCTTCTATGGTAAGAAAAACTGATTTCCAGCTAAGCACATAGATACTAAGAACAAAGACTGTATTGCCCAGTCTCCTTTGTAGCTCAGCATGACCATGTGGCCAGATTCTGGTTAATATGACTTGAAAGAAAGGGATGTGAGTAACCTCTGGGGCATAGCCTTAGAAGGACAGCTTGATCCTTTGTTGCCCTTGCTTCCATCCTGATGCTTGGAGTGTGGATGCAGGGTTATATTGTCCTGGACCCCCTAGACAAGGACCCTAGAGATGGAGGAACAAGCTGTATGAAGGGGCCAACTTCGTGAACAACCTTGTGTAGTAGAATGATCATTCCAGCTCTAGAACAATTATCTTGGGCTATTAATTGCAGAGGAAATAACCTTTCTTATTTAACCACTGCTACTCAAGGTCTCCCTTACATACGGCCAAACCTATATACTAATTAATACACTCAACTTCTCTTGGATTTCACTCCTCTGCATGCCCTCTCTCCATCTCCAAACTCTTACTCTCTACTAGATAGAGCTCTATGGCAAACACACATGATCTGGTGTCTTCCATCTATAAGAGGTACGTTCTTGATTCCATATGCCCCAAGCACCATTTCTTTACTCCTTTTCCAAGCAAAACTTCCCAAAATGTCATCAGCACAGTTCTACTTCTCCTCATCCACCTCTTTGCTTCATCCAAAATGGCCTCTCAAGTCCCTGAAGCCCCAGTGGGACTGCTCTTTCTGAGGTTGCGGCTGACTTCCGTGTTACAAGCCCAGTGGTATCCTCCATTCTCTAATCATTTAGCCCCTCCATGGCTTTACACAGGGTAAGTTATTTCCCCTTTCTTGATGCACTCTCTTCTCTAGCTTCTGGGACACCACAACCTCCTGGATTTCCTTCTACTTCCTTTCTGATCAGCTCCTACCTGGGGCTCTTCCCACGCTCCTGCTATGCAAATGACCTCAAGTTTTCGAGTCTCTCAGTACTTAGTCCTAGGGCCCCTTCTCCCCTAGCTCAATATTCTGTTCCTAGGAGACATCCCCCCATCACTTCCAATACTCCCTAGAGGAAGATACTCACATTTATATTTCAGCCCAGGCTGCTCCTGGGCTCTATAGGTAAGCAATGTCTCCTACGTAACATGTCCAAAACACAAGTCTTCATTTCCAGCATCCAGCACTGGCTACTGAGGACTCTTTCCTATTCCATTAAATGGCACCACTATAGTCAAACACCTGGGATCCATCTCAGTTACTCCCTTTCTAATCCATACAATCCCCACACCCAATCCATACACAAATCAAGCCCCACTGGTTTTGCCTTGAAATCTATTTCGTAGCCTTCCCATTCTCTGCACACTCCTTTCCACCACCTACTCTAAGCCCCTATCCTCTTTCTTCCTTGGACTACTCTTATAATCTTAACTAGTCTCCCTTAAGTCACTCCTGTGCCCCTCAACCCATTCTCCAAACAGCAGCGAGAAAGATCTTTCAAACATGTAAAGATGACCATGTCATTCCCAAGTGTCCACTCCATCAGGGCTTCCTATTGTCCCTTCCTGCAGCATGTATAATTCTGCATGCCCTGGCCTCCTCTCTAGAACCTTCCCTCACACCCCCTTCTTCCACTACGCAGGAGTCACACTGGTCTTCTGACAGTTCCTACAGCAAACCAAGCTCTCTGGCTTATCAGCGCCCTTGCACTTGCTATTCCCATTGCCTGGAATGTTCTCCCCTGACTTTTTTTTTTTTTTTTTTTTGAGATGGAGTTTCGCTCCATCACCCAGGCTGGAGTGCAGTGGCGTGATCTCAGCTCACTTGCAACCTCCACCTCCCGGGTTCAAGCGATTCTCCTGCCTCAGCCTCCTGAGTAGCTGGGACCACAGGCGCCCGCCACCACGCCCAGCTAATTTTTTGTATTTTTAGTAGAGACGGGGTTTCACTGTGTTAGCTAGGATGGTCTTAATCTCCTGACCTCGTGACCTGCGCACCTCAGCCTCCCAAAGTGCTGGGATTACAGGCATGAGCCACCGCTTCCGGCCCCATGACTTCCTTTTATTTTATTTTATTTATTTATTTTTTTATTATACTTTAAGTTTTAGGGTACATGTGCACATTGTGCAGGTTAGTTACATATGTATACATGTGCCATGCTGGTGCACTGCACCCACTAACTCGTCATCTAGCATTAGGTATATCTCCCAATGCTATCCCTCCCCCCTCCCCCCACCCCACCACAGTCCCCAGAGTGTGATATTCCCCTTCCTGTGTCCATGTGATCTCATTGTTCAATTCCCACCTACGAGTGAGAATATGTGGTGTTTGGTTTTTTGTTCTTGTGATAGTTTACTGAGAATGATGGTTTCCAATTTCATCCATGTCCCTACAAAGGACATGAACTCATCATTTTTTATGGCTGCATAGTATTCCATGGTGTATATGTGCCACATTTTCCTAATCCAGTCTATCATTGTTGGATATTTGGGTTGGTTCCAAGTCTTTGCTATTGTGAATAATGCCGCAATAAACATACGTGTGCATGTGTCTTTATAGCAGCATGATTTATAGTCCTTTGGGTATATACCCAGTAATGGGATGGCTGGGTCAAATGGTATTTCTAGTTCTAGATCCCTGAGGAATCGCCACACTGACTTCCACAATGGTTGAACTAGTTTACAGTCCCACCAACAGTGTAAAAGTGTTCCTATTTCTCCACATCCTCTCCAGCACCTGTTGTTTCCTGACTTTTTAATGATTGCCATTCTAACTGGTGTGAGATGATATCTCATAGTGGTTTTGATTTGCATTTCTCTGATGGCCAGTGATGATGAGCATTTTTTCATGTGTTTTTTGGCTGCATAAATGTCTTCTTTTGAGAAGTGTCTGTTCATGTCCTTCGCCCACTTTTTGATGGGGTTGTTTGTTTTTTTCTTGTAAATTTGTTTGAGTTCATTGTAGATTCTGGATATTAGCCCTTTGTCAGATGAGTAGGTTGCGAAAATTTTCTCCCATGTTGTAGGTTGCCTGTTCACTCTGATGGTAGTTTCTTTTGCTGTGCAGAAGCTCTTTAGTTTAATTAGATCCCATTTGTCAATTTTGGCTTTTGTTGCCATTGCTTTTGGTGTTTTGGACATGAAGTCCTTGCCCGTGCCTATGTCCTGAATGGTAATGCCTAGGTTTTCTTCTAGGGTTTTTATGGTTTTAGGTCTAACGTTTAAATCTTTAATCCATCTTGAATTGATTTTTGTATAAGGTGTAAGGAAGGGATCCAGTTTCAGCTTTCCACATATGGCTAGCCAGTTTTCCCAGCACCATTTATTAAATAGGGAATCCTTTCCCCATTGCTTGTTTTTCTCAGGTTTGTCAAAGATCAGATAGTTGTAGGTATGTGGCGTTATTTCTGAGGGCTCTGTTCTGTTCCATTGATCTATATCTCTGTTTTGGTACCAGTACCATGCTGTTTTGGTTACTGTAGCCTTTAATCTTTTAGGTCTCAGCTCAAACGTCACCTCCTCAAAATGGCTTGCTAGGACTGTCCCTGTCATCCTTTATCATTTACAAAATCCTTTATGACTCATTTATTGCATCCACTTCTTTACTTCCAACATCACCTTCCCATCATTTATTGTGTCACCTTTATTTCCTTTATAGAGCTTACAATAATTTGTATTAATTTGGATTAAATACTGGAATGTGGGCATGTTTGTTATTTACTGTCTGTCTCCCCCACTGACTGTAAGTTGCCAAGAGCAGGGAATTCAGAGTCTTATTCACAGCTGTATCCTCAGAATCCATCATGGGCCTGAGACTTAGTAGGTGCTCAATAAACATTAGTAGAATGAATGAATGCTCATTGGTTTGGATGGTACAATTGTGACTATGGTACTCCAAGAGAAGACTGATATGGTAGTCCCCTATTATCTGCCGTTTTGCTTTCTGCGGTTTCAATTACTTGCAGTCTGAAAATATTAAATAGAAATTTACAGAAGTAAACAACTCATAAGTTTTAATTTGCTCGCCTATTCTGAGTAGCTTGATGAAATCTCCCACCCACCCGGGACGTGAATCATCTCTTTGTCCAGTATTTTCACACTAGACAAAGTACCGGATACCTGCCTATTAGTCACTTTAGTAGCTGTCTTGGTTATCAGATCGACTGCCGCGCTATCCTAGTGTGCGGGCTTGAGAAACCTTTATTTTGCTTCTTAATGGTTCCAAAGCACAGAGTAGCGATACTGGCAATTCAGATATGCCAAAGAGAAGCTGTAAAGTGCTTCCTTAAAGTGAAAACACAAAAGTTCTCAACTTAATACAGAAAGAAAAAAGACTTATAGGCTGAGGTTGCTAATGTCTATTGTAAGAACCAATCTTCTAGCGGTGAAATTGTGAAGAAGCAAAGAGAAATTTGTGCAGGGTATATATAAGGTTTGGTACCATCCTTGGTTTCAGGCATTCAGTCTTGGGGGTCTTGGAACGTACATAGCCCCTCAGATAGGGGGGAATACTGTATTCGACTTTCTTAGTTTCATCTGTTATCAACAGTAGAAAAATAAAGCTATGAAAAAATATATATTGTCTCATTTGGGAACAAACTTTGCAAGACTGGCAGTGGGATTCTGTCTGTTAAATCAGCAAAAAGGAGCAGCCTTGCACACTGGGAGCAACCTGCTCGTGCCACTGTCTTCTTGGGTCCACAGCTGCTACCTTCTCCCTGCCCCTTATCCTGCCAAAGGCCTGGGGTGGACAGGACCCAACCCTCACACTGCTCAGAGCCTTAGGGACATGTCTAGAGCCACTGGTTTAACTTAAAAACAAAAACAAGGCTGAAATGAGAGCCAGTTGGTTACTAGGCTGGAGAAATGTATGGAAGAGTGAAGACTGTATGGGAGCCTTTGGGTATCTCTGAAGTTTTTGTTGGAGTCAGTCGAGCTGATATCCCCTCAGTATTGAGGATATTAACAATAACACCAGCCAGGCGCAGTGGCTCATGCCTGTAATCCCAGCACTCTGGGAGGCCAAGGTGAGTGGATCACGAGGTCAAAAGATCAAGACCATCCTGGTCAACATGGTGAAACTCTGTCTGTACTAAAAATACAAAAATTAGCCGGGCATGGTGGTGCGCACCTGTAGTCCCAGCTACTCGGGAGACTGAGGCAGGAGAATCGCTTGAACCCAGGAGGCGGAGGTTGCAGTGAGCCGAGATTGTGCCACTGCATTCCAGCCCGACGAGAGAGTGAGACTCCATCTCAAAAAACAAAAACAAAACAAAAATAACACTAAGGATATTAATAATAGTACCAATAATAATTTATTCCAACTGCGCAGCGTGTGCCAGGACTTGCAACCATTTCACAAGTGTGACCCGGTTGAATCCTCAAGACAGATCTACGAGATGGGTGTGCTCATCCCTACAGCACCAGAGACTGACTTCACTGAGGCCAGATGCAGCAGATATCCATCGAGATCATACAGCTGGTGTGCTGCAAAGCCCCACCAACCTCATCACCATGCTTGCGTTCCTATAGCATCATGCCTCCTCCCATTTGGGAATTTCTGTGCTCTGGGTCTGGGTGTCAGTGCTAAATGACCCAGGAGGAGGAGTGTGTCAGTACTTCTGAGGGTGCCCAGGCTCCACCAAGTTTCCTGATCCATGCTCTCAGGGAAATACTAGGTTACTTTAATGTTCTCCCAAAGCCTGTTCTCCCATTCTTTCCTATCTTAGTAAAGGGCACCACCGAATCTCTGGAAATTATCCTAACTTGATTTTAACATGTAGTAGTGGTCCTTGAAAATCCATTTCCCTTGCATGTGACAAATCAACAGATCCTATAGCCCCTGTAACCTTTTGCTAAAATGTATCCCCAATGCACCGACTTCACCCTGTCTAAGCCACTATCACTTTCAACTGACCTGCGAAAAAAAGCTCCTTGATTCCATATCGACCATCTTTAGAATGCAACTGTGAAAAACTTATAAAAATATCAATCCATAGAGCAACTGGAAAAACCTTTCAAAAACATCAATCTGAAGGCCGGGCACAGTGGCTCATGCCTGTAATCTTAGCACTTTGGGAGGCCAAGGCAGCTGGATCACCTGAGGTCGGGAGTTCAAGACCAGCCTGATGAACATGGAGAAACCCCGTCTCTACTAAAAATACAAAAGTTAGCCAGGTGTGGTGGTGGGCACCTGTAATCCCCGCTACTCCGGAGGCTGAGGCAGGAGAATCGCTTGAACCCAGGAGGCAGAGGTTGCAGTGAGCCAAGATCATGCCATTGCACTCCAGCCTGGGCAATAAGCGCGAAACTCCATCTCAAAAAAAAAAAAAAAAAAAAAATCAATCTGATTGTGGCTCCTGCTTGAAACCCTCCAGTGACTTCTCACTGCTTGGGGAATTCAATCACACTCAAGTTTATGTATCCCACTGGAAGGACGCAAGTTCATCTCGTCTCCTTGCTTTCTGCACCCCCTGCCCGCCACCACTGGTCTCCGGATCCTCAAACTCACCCTGTTCACTCCCATTTCAGGACCGTTGCTCAATATAATCCTCCAACTGAAATTTTCTTCCCCAGGATCTTTGCATGTCATTCCCTGTGTTGCTAGGTTACTGAGATCTCAATGTAAATGTTACGTCCTGACAGAGGCTGCTGTGAGCTGAATTGTGTGCTCCCCAAAATTCGTATATTTTTAAAATTAATTATTATTATTTTACTTTATATTCTGGGATACATGTGCAGAATGTGCAGATTTGTTACATGGGTATACATGTGCCATGGTGTTTTCCTGCACCTATCAAGCCATAATTTGAACAATGAGAACACACGGACATACGGAGCAGAACATCACACACCAGGGCCTGTCGCAGAGTAGGGGGAAAGGGGAGGGAGGGCATTATGACAAAATTCATATGTTAATGCCCTAACCACCAGGACCTAAGAATGTGACTATATTTGGAGAAAAGGTTATCAAAGAGGTAATTAAGTTAAAATGAGATCTTTGTGAGTGGAGGTAGGGGAGTGGGGAGATGGTCAAATTATACACAATTTCAGTTAGACAGGAAGAATAAGTGCAAGAGATCTATTGAATTGTGGTTCTGTTCTTGAACACTGCTAAGACAGTAGACTTTCAGTGTTCTCACAACAAAAGAATGATGGGTATGTGAGGTAACGCATATGTCCATTGGCTTGGGTTAGCCATTCCACAACGCATGCATATTTCAGAACAGTACCATAAATACAGAAAATTTTTATCAGTTACAATAAGTAAATAAATAGTTTTAAAATGAGGACCTTGGATGGGCCCTAACCTAGTCGAACTGATGTCTCCCTAAAAGAGGAGGTTAGGATACAGACGTGCACAAACGGAGGGGTGACCACATGAGGACACAGGGAGAAGGCGGCCACCTACAAGTCCGGGAGAGAGGCCTCAGAAGAAACCCACCCTGCCCACATCTTGATCTTGGATTTCAACCTTCAGAACGGTAAGGAAATAAATCCGTGGTGCTTTGTTGTTGTTGTTGTTGTTGTTGTTGTTGTTGTTGTTGTTGTTGTTGTTTTGAGACAGAGTCTCGCTCTGTCGCCCAGGCCGGAGTGTAGTGGCACAATCTTGGCTCACTGCAATCTCCGCCTCCCGGGTTAAAGTAATTCTCCTGCCTCAGCCTCCCGAGTAGCTGGGACTACAGGCGCCCGCCACCATGCCCGGCTAATTTTTGTATTTTTAGTAGAGACGGGGTTTCACCGTGATGGCCAGGATGGTCTTAATCTCGTGATCTCATGATCTGCCCGCCTCAGCCTCCCAAAGTGCTGAGATTACAGGTGTAAGCCACCAAAATCCGTGTTGTTTAAGTCACCCAGTCTCTGGCAATTTTTTATGGCAGCCCTACCCAACTAATGCAGAGGCCGTCTCTGCCCATCCAGTCTCAAGAAGCCACCAGTAACTTACGATCGCATCCTCTATTTTAATTATATGCATGGGAGGTACCACTCTTGTCCTTGTCCTGTGTGTTTATTCTCTCTCCCCGTCCCGAACTCTCACTCCCTAAGGGCAGATATCTGCTCACTACCCCTCGAATCCCCCACTACTGTGCCTGTCACCTGGAAGTTCCTGAATACATAGCTACTGGATTATTTAGAATAAATAATTTATTATTAATAAATTAATGGAATTAAATTATTAATAAATTTATTATTAAATTATTAATAAATTTATTATTAAATTAATAATAAATGGAAACTAGCAGAAAGTCAGGGCTGGCATCACCAGCGCTACAGCATGACACGTTCAAGGCGAAGAGCATGGGGGATGAGAATGCATCCCCTGAAGCAGACACGAAAGTCCCATAAACCCTCACATTTCAGTATCATAAACATAGGTTAGCCTGGATGTAACTGACAATATTTAACTGTTTTGACCTAGGAAACCAGCAATTTCCATGGCATAATGCAAGAAAATACAAAACACAATCACAGTGGAAGAAATTAACACATTCCTAACAACTTTAATCAAGAGAACAAAAATAAATATATATAGAGAGAAAATATTTGAGGCCCGGCACGGTGGTTCACGCCTGTAATCCCAGCACTTTAGGAGGCTGAGGCAGGCATATCACGAGGTCAGGAGATCCAGACCATCCTGGCTAACATGGTGAAACCCCGTCTCTACTAAAAACACAAAAACTTAGCCAGGTGTGGTGGCAGGCGCCTGTAGTCCCAGCTACTTGGGAGGCTGAGGCAGGAGAATGGCATGAACCCAGGAGGCGGAGGTTGTGGTGAGCCGAGATTGTGCCACTGCACTCCAGCCTGGGCAACAGAGTGAGACTCCATTTCAAAAAAAAAAAAAGAAAGAAAATATTTGAATAACATGATAAACACACTTTCTCCTAATCATGATATATTAATTATACATTGTGAAGATACTCTTAAGTGCCCATATAATAGTTACAAAAATTAGTTGTATCATACGCCATGCATACACACACAAAAACTACAAATTTCCGAAATTGGGTATAATTTAGGTCACAAAATCTACCTAAAATGCAATAAAATTAGACATTAGTAACAAAATATGAACAAAGAGCCAATCCAATTGAAATTTAAGAAACAGTCTTCACCGAGTAACCTTTGGGCAAAGGCATAATTCAAAACAACCACCACAGATATTTAGAACACACCAGTAACAAAAATATTACATATGAACACATCTAGGATTCAGTTATACCTACTGTTAGAAAAGAACTTACAGCTGCAAGTTCTTTTATATTTAAAAGGAAATAATAAATTAAAATAATTAGTAATCCAACACTAATTTGTACACTAACTGGTTCTATCAACTAATTAAATTTTTAGCAACTTCAGTCAGAAATAAGAGAGACAGCATAAGCACTCAGTGATACAAAACAAAAAAGGTATATCATCACTGATCCAGAAGAGCTATTTCAGAATCAGAGGCTGTTTGCAGCTCTATGCCAATAAACTCAATGGAATCAGAATGATTTTCTTGGAAAGTACAATTGCCAAAATTAATTCAAACTGAGAAGAAAGTCTAAAAGTTGTACTAATTATAGAATAAATGGAAAATATTGTGTGTGCGTGTATATATATATATATATATATACACATATATATATTTGTATGTATATTTATATTTTAAAAGATTCTTTTCCAGGGCAATTTCACATGTAAGCTCCTTCAAAATTTCTTGGAACCGAACATACTGGGGAAGGGGTGGTAAGGGAGATGGAGGATGGAAAAAGAAAACTTCCAATTCATTTTGCAAAGCTAGCATAACCTTGATTTCAAATCTTAACAAAGCTATCTCTGAAAAATCATGATAGAGGACAGTTTAACTCATGAAAATAGATGCACATACTCTAATAAAATACTAGAAAATAAAACCTAGCATTATTTCAAAAGGGTAACAAACTTTTGACAAAATTGGTTTTGCAGTCCAAGAAAGAAACTATATCAATGCTAATATATAATTATATTAACAGTTTAAAGAGAAATATAAGTAATTATTTAAATAGATATCCCCTTAAGAAAGGCAGGAGTCAAAATTCAACATCCATTCTCAATTTAAAAATAAATCTTAATGACAGGAAATTAAAGTATACCTCTTTACCATGACAAAAATATAATAATAACAAAAACATTTGTTGTGTATTTATTATTTGAAAGATTCTGTGTTAAATGTTTTACCATGTTTGTTAATCCTCAGTTAAGATCAATTACAAACCAACAGTCACCATCAGGCAAAAATAAACCACACAAAGAACCATTTCCACTCTAGAAAGAAGTGAGACACTGATACCAACTGTCCTCAGTATCATTTAGCCTCATTTCCGGTCAGCCAGTGCAGTTAAACAAGAAAAAGAAATAAAAAGTAAGACTACTTCTTAAAAGAAAGAGGCAAGATCATCCTTGTTATAGATGATAAGAATGTAGATCTAGAAAACCCAAGAAAATCGGTGGAAGAAAATGGAAACTAGTAAGAATCTTCAAGAAGGTTGGCAATGACAGAATTCACAACAGGAATATTGTGTAAAGTAGAATCTTATTCTAAAAATGTAGGTATATATGCAAATAAAGACCAAAATGTAAACTAGTCATTTTGAGTAAGATTATGATTAGTTTTTAGTTTTGTTTTTAAACAGAGACATAGCTTGCTCTGTTGCCCAGGCTGGAGTGCAGTGGCTATTCACAGGCAGACTACAAGAATTAATCTTTTAATATCAGCAATAATTAGTTAGAGAAGGAGGAAAAAGAGAGAAAGAGAGAAGAAAATAGTGATCTTATTTACAATTATAAATGCTATATAAAATACCTGCTGTTTTAGGTGTGAAAAAATTTTTGTTATTTATTGAAACATTGTTTGCAATACTGAAAAAAAGACTACTATCTTCCATGGCCAACAGCAGGGTACTCACTGAATAAATTATGCTTTAGCCACATGAAAAGGTCCTATGCAGCAATAAAAGAAGGTTTTGCAACTAGTTGGGTATTTGGTGAGATTAAGGAAGTATTGATCATTTATTTAAGTGAGACAATGGCATTGTGGATGTATTTTTTAAAGCATCCTTTTCTTTTCAGATTCATCCTTAAGATGTCACAGATGAAATGAAGTGATATCTGGAATTTGCTTCAAAATAATCAGGTGCTAGTGATGTGTGTATGATTGGGGAGTTATGGTGGGGCTATAGATGAGTAGGATTAGCTGAGTGGACAATTTTTGAAGTTGGGTGATGGGGCATGGAGATTCATTATACATACCATTCTTTCTACTTTTATGTATGTTTGAAATTTTCCATAGCAAAGAAAAAGCTGTTACTAATAATGATCTACATGCATAGTTTATTTTTTATGTTCTTTTATGTTTGTTAATATGTAAAAATATTTGTGATATATTATTAAGTGAGAATATCAACGGCCTTCCTTCTTTCCTTCCCTCCCCACTTCCCTTCCCTTCCCTTCCCAGCCCCTTCCTCCCTCCCTCCCTCCTTCCTTCCTTCTTTCCTTTCTTCCTTCCCCTTTCTCTCTCTCTCTCTCTCTCTTTCTGACAAGGTCTCTCTCTGTCACCTAGGCTAGAATGCAGTGGTGCAATCAATAGCTCACTGCAGCCTTGACCTTATGGACTCAAGTAATCCTCCTACCTCAGCCTCCCAACAGCTGGGACCTCAGGTGCATACCACTGCTCTGCTAATTTATAGAGATGGAGTCTCACCATTTTGCCTAAGATGGTCTCCAACTCCCGGGCTCAAGTGATCCTCCTGCCTCACACTCCCAAAGTACTGAGATTACAGGCATGAGCCACTGTGTCTGGCCAGGGAAGAGCAAATTTTGAAATATTGTATAAAGTACAATCTCATTCTAAAAATTTAGATATTTGGGATTTTGAGTAAAATTATGAGTAGTTTCCCTTCCTTCCTTCCTTCCTTCCTTCCTTCCTTCCTTCCTTCCTTCTTTCCTTCCTTCCTTCCTTCCTTCCTTTCTTTCATTACACACTACAGCCTCCAATTCCTGGTCTCCAGTGATCCTCCCACCTCAGCCTCCCAAGTAACTGGGACTACAAGCATATGCCACCATGCCCGGCTATTTTTTCTTTTACTCACTGCATTTTCACATGTTTCTAAAGTGAAAATATTTTAATTGAGTAATAAAAATTGTTAAAGTAAAAAACATGGGGAAAACCTGAATAGGAACCATATACAACAAGAAAACAGAATAGTCATGTCTGCTGGTCAAGCTACTTCCTTCCTCATATCAATAAACTTAAACCAAAATATTCATATTCCCAGGCATTCGGGACATCACCTTTTCTTTTCTATCATTCTGATAAGAGCTGGAATTATTTCTCCTGAATCCTCCTTCCAAGGCTGGATGCAGGGTTCTGCCTCTAAGAGGTTCCCAATTCATGTCATTTAAATAAGTAAACGCATTTTGAGATTCTGGACAAAATATCCTGGGGTCCTCTAAGGTCTGAATGGACATTTCACCCAATAAAAGAACCTTCCTCTGAACTGGGATCTGGTTCCTTTGGAGAGAAACTGAAGTTAGTCCTGACTCCCATGTGAGAAAATCTTTCCGTGATTCCCCAGAAACATTTCTTTCCTAGTAACAGCTACGATTTTCCTTACAAACATTCCAGCATCATTCAAATGCATAACTTGGGTCAAGGGCAGAATGAGCGGGAGTGCAACCTAGAGGTACAAGCCAAGAACTACAGGAGAAAGGGAGGGAGCAGAATGAAGGCGGTAGATGTATCACAGAGGGCTTCCCAGAGGAAGTAGCATTTCAGTAAGTCTTAGGGGATAAGGCTTCCGTAGGTGGTCAAAGGGGTATGGGAATTCCTAGGGCATAGAATAGCAAAAACAAAAGCACAGAATTGTGTAAGCCCAGGATATGTGGATGTGTGCCCTTTGAATCTGTTCCTGAATCTTCAGTAGGGAAGGACGCACAGATATGCCCTAGTCCCTCATATGGTCTGGTCTGTGGGGTAGATGTTAGATGGGCAGGGGGTGAGGCCACTCTGAAAAACAAGGCCCCCCTTGTTGCAGGCACACTCATTCCTGCTGAGGTGGCCAGTGGTATAGTTCATGGTCGTGGATGCATTTCCTACACGGGGTCTCACCTACAAGTTCAGGAGTTCGAGACCATCCTGGCTAACACAGTAAAACCTTGTCTCTACTAAGAATACAAAATATTAGCCAGGCGTGGTGGCACGTGCCTGTAATCCCAGCTACTCGGGAGGCTGACGCAGGAAAATCGCTTGAACCCACGAGGCTGAGGTTGCAGTGAGCCAAGATCGCGCCATTGCACTCCTGCCTGGGCTACAGAGTGAGACTCCATCTCAAAAAAAAAAAAAAAAAGAGAGAGAGAGAGACACAGAGCCGCACCACCAGCACCACCCTGCCTCTCACTCCAACCACTGTCACTGCAGCCACAAGCTTCTACAAAGTGCACAAGAGCCCTTTCCCAGCTAAGCTAATCTGTGTCTTGACCACAGGTTTTCATAGTAAACACAGACCTCTGCAGCATGGGCGCATAGTCTGTACAAGCCCAGGGGCAAAAAGGGAAATTGATTCCTGTCCCATCAGTCCCTCGCTCAAAGTAAGCTCTCATTAAATGCATATTGGATCAAACTTGATTAATTCCACAAAGGCCTCCAAACTGTCAGTAGGATTCATTTTTAAAAAGGTGTCAAAATCATTATTTCAAACAATAAAATGACTCCCCTTCTCCCCTTTTTAAGACAAAACTTTTCCCAACTGCAAGGCAAGATTTGCTCCTCTCAAGGATTGAGGGGTGGTGGGATATGTCCCCCAGATGTATCATTTGCAACAAGCTGAAGGGAAGGAAGCAAACGGCAGCAACTCCTGCAAAAATCATGCAACACCTCCAAGTCTCAGAATGAGGAATCCATCCCTGTCTGTCTGACACACCAAATGGGATGTGCAAACCTAATCCCAACTCAGACTTCTAACAACTCATTTGAAGTTCCTCAGATCAAACTGGAATAAGCAGACACCCTAACTGCAGAGCCTCATCCAGGAAGACTAACTTCTGGGGTGCATGTGTGTATAGAAGTACATATATCAATTAAACCTTGGAGTCAGTGAATATTTTCCAGGGTTTTGCCTTTGATGATTTCATATCAGCCAAAAGACACATGTGTTAGCAAGATGGCCCGTGTTTAGCATCCTGAGCTGAGTAGCAGGCCACAGGGCCAGCTGGAGAGGGCTCAGTTAAGAAACCAAAGAATTGAGTCATCCTGGGGAAGCAGATCAACTGTGGTTAGAAGAAGTAGAGGTGGACAGAGGAATGGAGCCCTGGACAAGGAGGATCTGGGTTGAACATATCACTAAATTGCTTTGGTCCCAGCCATAAGAACTGTATCTCATGACTGCTGCAAAGTTTAAGTAGGATTCATGCCAGTGAAAATATAAAGTGCTATAGAAGTCTAATACAGCATCAATAGAATCGTTAAAAAACAGGATGAATTCCAAGGGACATCCGAATTATTTTATTATAGAGAACTTCGTTCAAATGAGCACATAACCAGAAGCCATTCCTCAATGAGGAAGTCCTATTTGAACCCATACAGAGAGAGAAGAAAATGCACTAAAAACATGGGGCAGACACTGTGAATCACCTACCTAGTAGTCAATTTGTCTCCCTCCTTCCCTGCCAATAAATCCCACATTATTTGGGGCAGCAATATATGTGCAGCTAAATGAGGGTCACTGACACTGCCCTTCTCCATTCCTGTTGCCTGGAATGTAGATAAAAAGCCTGGAGCTCGGGCAGCCATGTTGCAATCATGAGGTAACAAGCATAAAGATGGAAGCCAACCCTGTAAGGATGATGCAAGAGAAGATGGAAAACATCTGGTTCTCTGAAGGTGTTGCTGAGCAACTAAACCAACTCCAGAAATTGCCTACTTTGGGACTTTTGACTAGGTGAGAAAATCAACCTTTATTTGGTTAAGCCAAATAAAGTCTTCAGTTTTCTGTTACTTGAAGTTGAACATAATCCCAAATGATACGAATCATTTCCTTACTTTTTACTAGATGAGGTAGGGGGAGGATTGTGCATGCCTACGTGTTTGTACAAGTGCATGTAAATGTGTGTATGTCCGTGTGTGTGGTTTTGAGGTAGTAGTATTAGAGTCAGTTTTCTAATGGAGGCTTTCCTGTGAAGTGTAAGAATTTCCAAACAAGGAAAACTTAGGAGAACTAAAAAGGAACTGGGGAACAACAACCTACCAAAAAAACTATCAAGTCTGAAGCGCAAAGCACACAAAAAGCTTCAGCTAAACAATTCTATAGATTATTTTCCAATATGCCTCCTTAATAGCAATAGAAGCAATATAAGAGATAAGTTTCTCCACAGCACAGAACAGAACTGGAATTTTCCCATTAGTCACTAAAGTTTTCTGCTCTTGAAATCCAAAACTGCACCTTACTTTCATTATATGCTTCTTCCCTGTTCCAACAATAAAGGTGGCTGGCATCTGCAACGTTACATGACATCTATGCATTAGAAAATATTTACTGAGTTCATATGGCATGGTGCTAGGGTTATATATAAGCTTTGTGCAGTATCTGCTGACACCACTTTAATGTAATTGGCTTATTTTCCTTAATTCAGATTCAAAAGAACAGAAAAATTAGCACGTGCATGCATTTATTCAACATGAGGCTTTAGACCCACTTGATTTTAATTCTGTAGTAGACAAGCGGCTGTGCTTTAATAGAGGCAGGATGGAGAAATAGAAAGAAAATCAGACCTTGAATCAGAAAACTTGAGTTGAAGTTTTGGTTTTAATATCTACTGGTGTGCAATGGTAGACAAATTGCTTAAACCTCCTGAATCTCCATACGGAATCACCTGTTAAATGGAAACAATTACTTCTTCTTCAATAGATTCATATGATGATTAACTGATACATATATACATTTACAAACTATGTACATATATAGTTGCTTTCAAAGAGTGCTATATAAATGCAATTTATTGCATATTTTGTCTAAAAGAGCAGTAAGTAACAGTTAATATTCATGTGGGCTCACTTAATAGAGTTCAATCCTGAGAAGTTAAGAGATTTTGACTTCACTTATCAAATGAAAAACTTGAAGATTGGGTTGGGACAATATCTAGGTCTGGTGCTCCAAATTCAATGATCTTTACACTTCGCTAGATCAATGAAACTATCCTGGAGCAAATCATATACAAACAGCAGGACTGTTTTTTAATGTAAACCTATTTTGAGCTCTCCACTCTATAAACCTGAATGTGGAATGTGGTTTTGAGGAAAATTGGAGTGAATGATTCCATCTAAATCCCAGTTTGCAGGCTCAAGTCTAAGTGAGGGCTCCTCCTCCCACTTGCTGCTTGGCAGCTGCCCCTCTGGGTTGGGGCTGAACAAATCCTTATTCATTTGTCTCTCCGGGTTACAATGGTGAATATGCAGTGTGATAGCAGATGGAATACCATGTATCTGGATGAAGCTGGAAACCATCATTCTCAGCAAACTATCACAAGGACAGAAAACCAAACACCGCATGTTCTCACTCATAGGTGGGAACTGAACAGTGAGATCACTTGAACACAGGGCTGGGAACACCACACACTGGGGCCTGTTGGCAGGTGGGGGACTGGGGGAGGGATAGCATTAGGAGAAATACCTAATGTAAATGATGAGTTGATGGGTGCAGCAAACCAATATGGCACATGTATACCTATGTATCAAACCTGCCTGTTGTGCACATGTACCCTAGAACTTAAAGTATTAAAAAAAAAAAAAAAGAAATACCACGTATCTAGTCCAAATCCTTTGCTCTCTTGCCCCTTCCCTACCTTCTATGGAGAAAGAACTTTCGATCTTGTTGAATCGCCTCTAGAACTCTACTCTGATGTTAAAAATCTGAGCAACAAGTGAATAAGAGAATTATGCAGAGCAAGAGTGTCTGCTGATTTACATAGTAAAGAGAGGTGGTAACACCTGTAGACGCACTTAGGTTAAGTTTGGGGACCTCTTTTGAAAAAGGAGTATTTGGGGAAGCAGCTTCTGTGGCTATGAAAGCCATTGAGAGTGAGGAAGATTAGGAAAGGTTTTGTAAAGATAATTTGGCCTGTACCACAAATGTATCATAGATCCCTTTGGGTTTTCTTCCAAGAGACCAAGCAAAGATTGAAATTGCTCTTAAAAGAAAAAAAGAAAACTTTTATGCATTTGACCATTGCTTATTTAAATGTCACATCAATGCAAGATAGCCAGCTGAAGTCACTTTTGCTTTGTGTGAGTTATATTTTGAGAATGTTCTAGGATCAGTGATGTTTTCAAGTACTTTTTAGTCATGCTTGGTTGTTCCTGAAAGAAACAGATACCCTGAATAGCTTTACACTTATTTTAAAAATTGAACTTGTAGTTTAAAATCTTCCTACAAAAAATAAACAAAAATTCTAGGCATTGATGCCTTCACTGGTAAAGTTCTATAAAAATTCTTCCACAAAATTGAGAGAAAAAAACACTTTTCAGCATATTTTATGAGGTCAGCATTACTCTGATACCAAACCAAAATGACAAGAAAACAGAACTATGGACCAATATGCTTTATGAACATAGACACAAAAAGTTCTTAACAAAATTTTAGCAAATAAAATATAATAATATATAAAAATGGTAAGACATTATGACCAAGTAAGATTTATCTTTGGAATGCAAGGTTAGTTTAACATTTGAAAACCAATCAATGTAATTTTCCATGTTAACAGGCTAAAAGGAAAAACTGTATCATCATCTCAACAGATACAAAAGATGCACTTGACCCAATCCAATATCCATTCTTCATAAAAACTCTCTACAAACTAGCTATTAATGAAAACTCTTCCTATTTGATAAAGGGCATCTCCAAAATACATAGAACTAACATCACAATGCAAAAGACTGCTTTCCCCCTAAGATTAGAAAATAAGTTGTCACCACTTTGACTGTATGTTATTCATGATATATTATATACATCCTTGCTGGAGCAATAAGGCAAGAAAAAGAAAAAAAAGGCATCTAAATAATAAGGGAAGAAGTAAAACTAGCTTTACTTGCAGATGGTATAATTGTTTGTAAAAATTCTAAAAACCTATGAAAAAGCTAATAAAACTGATAGGACTATGCAAGTTTGTAGGACAAGGTGTTTATATAAAAAGCAATTGTATTTTTATATACCACCAATAAACAATCAGAAATTGAAATGGTCAGTTCTTTAAGAAGGTGATTATGAATGCAAATGTAAACACCACTATCATGATGTTGTCTCAGGAATTCCCTTTGAACAAATCCTGCCATTCAAGGCCTCCAATTCTATTTCCAGCCCTCTTCTCTAACTTGCTCTCATGCCATTCACCCCATTGAGCATGCTGCTTCAAAAGGGGAGCTCTATTCCCTCTCCTATGAGGCCTGATGTTTCTACCCTGATAGTTTTCCTTAAATCAACCCATTCCTATCTTGGTCAATTCCTCCACAGCTTTCTGACCATTCAAGTCTTATTTACCCTTAAAGGTCATAGTCAATATCCAACAGCTCTCAGGCTACCTTCTTGGACATTTGAACCTCTGGCACTAGGCCTGGTATGCAGCAGGCACTCAAGAAAGCTCAAGAGATTGAATGAACTTTCAGCATGCTCCTATTTATGTGGATGTCCATATACAATTCTCATCTGTACTCCTGAATTCATGCTAGTTTACCTGTTGTATTGCAACCTCTCTCGCCAGACGCCTACATGCAGCACCTTATTCTTAAGGATAATAAGTGAACATTTCCATAATCAGTCTTGTACATATTTTAAATCCTTACACAGCTATTATATTTAAGTCTTTATGCATATACATCTTGTTTACTCAGATGGTAAGTTCTCAGTGGGCAGAGAATCCCATCAATTGTTGCATTTGTTTGCACAGATTAATGACTCTCAATCTACCTGGAGTAAATTTCAATCACAGCCATCGTATATCCTAAAAGTAGTTTCAAAACAGGACTTGCAAGGTGCTTTAGCAAACCTTTATGCAGCAACAACATAAACAGAAACGCCACCAAGGCTTGTTGATTCAGTGGCTCTTATTTAAGAATGTTTATATAGGAAAACATTTCGCTCCTTCTTAGAAAAAGACAAGGCTCAGAACGCCCAAGCAGCCCTTTTGACTCACTCGAGCCCACAGACCTGAGGGTGCTGGCCAGCCTCAGCTAAACCTTTATTACTCTCAAAGTCACCACAAGCTTCTTTTACAGGAAAATCTAAGGAGCCAGGTGTTTGCCCAGAGCAGCACTGAGAGCGTGAGCCTGCTAATGAAAACTGAAAATGCAGGTCATTTCCTTAGCCTCCTCTCTCTCTCTCCCTCTTTCTCTCTCTCTTTTTGCTCTTTGCTATTCTTGGTCACAGTGACCTTACGGCTGTGGATAAAAAATAATAGAAGGGTGGGAGGCAATACCCAACCAGGGGAGTTGGGAGAACCTATCTTATAAGCTCTTGTAACCACTGCAGGCACCACCACAAGAAACTGTTTGACCTTGAAAAAGTGAGTCAGCCTTCCTAAGCCTCTATTACCAAGGTGGTAATAGAAATAATAATATTACTGACCTTACAGGATTCCCATGTAACAGCCTCTTAGGAAGAGGGCTCACATGGATCACAGGGCATTGCAGAGTTTCCGGTCCTGAAAACTATGGAGGAAATGGCCTGAGATCACCTGGATTATTGTGTGACACTGATCCTAGCTCCGTAATAGTAATGATACTAAGGGCTACCATTTTGTGCACATCAAACATGTTCCAGGACTGTCTTTGTTGCTTTATGTTTATTGTCTAGTACCTCTACGAGGGTCTAACAAGTTGATATGAGTATTCTTAAGTAGAGAAAAGCAAGCAGAGACCCAGCAAGGTTAAGCAGTGTCTTTGCTCAAGGTTACATGCCTCACCCTCTCTTTCTACGATGACAGTGCTTCTCTGGTTGCCCTGGAGCTGAAGTTGTGGTCCGAGGAAGACCTGCAACCCCTGAACTCTCACCCAGGACTTTTGAAAATAATTGCAGGAAGTATGCTTGCAGCTGCACCACAAGAAGTCAAGCCAGCAACCCCAAACTGGCCACTCAGGAGGGCTCCACAGCACTTACAAGACTTTGCTGTTTTAGCTTCTTTCTGTGGAAAACACGAGGCTGCTTCTCTGTGGCTCACTCTTAAATGGCCCCGAAGTGCACCCCAGCCTCTCCACAGCTTGGCTGGCAGTGTCTCTGCCTGCCTCGGCCACCCAGCTCCACCTTCCTGCCCTGCCCCGCCTCCTCAGAGGCCCCATTTCCTTTAATCTAATTCTTATGGGGAAAGAAACGCCACATTTATTAAAGTGCAGGCTTATCTATTTCATCACAGATCTAAGCCACAGTGATAAATCCCTAAGCTAAACACACACAAAGGGAAATACGAAGCTTGAATACAGAGCAGAATAAAGAAGCAGGGCAGGGATAAATGTGGCCTTCGCCCAGCTGCTAGCTGGCAGCCCACCCACAGCGGGGTCTTGATCTGGGAGAGGCTGCTCCTGCCTCCTCGCAGGGGTAGGCGGATGGAGCTGAGGCAACGTCCATATCAACATACTTTCTAGATAGCTCTGGCTAAACTTTCACAAATGTTCTAGTTAGGAAAAACTGGCTTTGTTGCATCTTGTAAAACTTCTGAATAATCTAAATTGATTGCCTTATCTTCATTCAACACATATGGGTGAGGAGACACAGGACAGGCGAGTCCAGAGCTCCTGAGAGTGCAGGTGCAGGGACCCAAAGATGAATAGGACGCAGCCTCTGATTTCAGGAGGCTCAGTTGGGACACAGACTTAGGGACTCTCTGCAGGGATTTCCCCAATGCCTTGGCTTTGTTGTGGGGTAACATTCTGCAGCCTCCATATCAGAACCAAAAGTAGGGAAAAACAGCATCCTTAGAGCTTTCACTAATCTCTCCAGGAGTCTCCCAGTGACCCTCCCCATTCTAAGCACTCACAGTCCATCTAGCGACATAACTGCTCATATTTACAGTGGAAAGCACAGAGGATAGCCACAGCAGCTCACTTCACCTGATATTTTTTATACCAACGGTTTGTGGTAGAAGCATTACACAGTCCCCTTGTGGGCCACACTGTGACACAAATCATTAATAGCCCCCAATAGCCATTCTTCTCTAGTCAAAGAACTCCCATATTTTAATTGATCACAAGGCCACCGAAAAGAAAAACCACATTAGTTAATGTGATGTAAGTAGGAGTGGTATGACAACTTCAAACAAGTGTTCGTAAAGAAACGAGGTATGATCTTCTTGGTCCTTTCTCCCTCCTGATGTCTGGAACGCAGACATGATGGCATGAGCTCAGGCAGCCATCTTGGGCTATGACATGGAAGGCACGTGCTTAGGAAGCCAGAGCAACCAGATAGAAGGAATCTGGTTGCCTGGACACTGTAGAGCCCATATTCTCCCTGAACTGACTTCTTTCACAGAAGAGAGAAACTTCTCTTCTGTAGCAGTAACTTTTACTTTAGATAATTCAGTTATTTGTGAGCATACATAATTATAATCGTTGCACTCTGTATAACGTATTAAATAAGGGCATTCATTCTGTCACTTGTTTATTCAAGAAATAGTTATTGAATGCCTACTAAGCGCCAAGATCTGTGCAAAATGCACTGGCACTGTGAATAGAGTGAGCAAAGCAGACATATCCCTGTACTCAAGGCACTTACAGTTCAATGCATCATTATCGATTTGCTTATTATTCTGATGAGATATGCCCATGGCTACACTCAGGTCTAGATCTCTGGGAGAAGAAAGTCTGTATATGTACATGCGGGGTGTGTGTGTGTGTGTGTGTGTGTGAGAGAGAGAGAGAGAGAGAGAGAGAGAGAGAGAGAAACCGGGGGTGGGGAGGGAGAGACCAGATTCTTTGACTTCCCTTGTAATTACTCTGGCAACGTCCACTGGAGAACTGAACACCCCAGCTCAGCTCATCTGCCAAAACTCAAACATTTCCAATTTTCCTTTGGGTAAGACCTCTCAGCTATTCATTCCAAGTCCTTGGATTGACCCGGTCATGCTCATCAACTGTTTGGTCTGGCCAAAAATCCTTGGAATCATCTGTGACTCCTGTCTTCCCCTCATACCCTCCATACAATCCATCAGCAAATACCTACAAATAAATCCTGAACTCTCCTTTAGATATTAGTATTAAAACAATGACAAATTTCATAAATCTGGTAATTGTATCATAGTTATGTAAGTGAACATCCTTGAACTGAGAAGATACATATTGAAGTCGTCCTGAATGAAGAGTCATAATATTGGCAACTTGTTCTCACATAGTTCAAAAATGATGATGATGATGATGGTGATGATGGTCGTGGTGATGATGGTGTTGACAGCAGTGGTGATGATGATAATGGTGGTGATGGCGATGATGGTGGTGTTGATGTCAATGGCAGTGGTGATGGTCATGGTGATGATGATGATGGTATTGGTGATGGTGATGATGATGGTGGTGGTGGTGGTGACAACGATGATGATGATGTTAAGGAAAAGGAGAGGGAGGAAGACAGAGAGATAAAGAGAAGCAAATATGTTACAATGTTAACAACTAGTAAGGGGGTATGGGTGTTCATTGTATCATTCTTGCAAATATTCCACTGGTTTGAAATTGTTCAAAATAACAAGTTAAGAAAAATAAACCCTGAAGAAAGTCTTTCTCACATCTTCCATCACTGACATTCCAGTCCAAGTCCCATCTCCCTCCCATCACCCGGGTGATGCAATAGTTTCCACTTCCTAGGCCACCTCCCCTCCGCCACCTTTGCCCCTCCAGAATCTAGTCTCAGCCAGGTGCAACGGCTCACACCTGTAATCCCAGCATTTTAGGAGGCTGAGACGGGCGGATCACTTGAGGTCAGGAGTTTAAGACCAGCCTGGTCGACATGGTGAAACCCTGTCTCTACTAAAAATACAAAAATTAGCCAGGCATGGTGGCACAAGCCTGTAATTCCAGCTACTTGAGAGGCTTAGGCAGGAGAATTGCTTGAACCCCGGAGGCGGAGGTTGCAGTGAACAGAGATTGCACCACTGCACACTCCAACTTGGGTGACACAGCAAGACTGCATCTCAAAAAAAAAAAAAAAAAAAAACCAGAATCTAGTCTCAAGATGGTGGCCAGATTGATTATGCAAACCACATGTCAGATCATATCTCTACTCTGCTATAAGCCGTACAAGAACTCCCATGACATCCAGAATGAAACTCAAGATGTAGTGTGACCCATAAGGCCCCTCATCTCTGACTTCTAGCCCTTAACATGTCTCTATCCTGGCTCTCTCTACTCCAACCACTCTGGTCTCTTCTTCATACCAAGCAGGATTTCACTTCTGCCCTAAACACCCTTTCTCCAGATGGTCACACATGGCTCAGTCATTTGGGTCTCGGCTTCAGTGGTCCTTCCTCAAATCAGGTTCCTTCATTTCACTTCTCATCACTTCCTACTTTCTCTTCCTGCTCTCTTTCTCTTCAAAGCCTTATTGCCTGATTTCAAGTATATGTCTGTGGGTTTATTTTCTGCCTCCTCTAGCTGAATGTAAACACCATGAGACTAGGGACTTTGTTTTGTTCACTGTATTGCTGATGCTTGACATCCAATAAAGGACCAAAATCACTTCTGAATGAACGAAGGAATCAATGAATCTGGAGTCCCATCTTGCCATCCTCCTTCTCTGGCTCTCAAGGTGCTGCTAATGAACTATGCTCCTCACGTCTCCTCCTCTGTGGGTTTCTCACTGTAGGCCCCCAAAAGCCTCCTCTCCAAGCCCCTTTGGAGGGTCCAACCTTGCCCCATTCCCATGCCATTAGAACAACTGAGCCATTTGCCACCTCCACAGCAGCGACCCCTACCCGCTCCCACACATCTTCCACCCCGCCAGGGACACAGTCCATATGTTTAACGAAAAAAAAAAAAATTCCTCCTGCTCAGAGCAGCCTTCCGCACTAGAACACAGAGTTCCAGATCCTTCCTGGCTGTTGTCCCAAATCTTTAATCACTCCTGTGTGTTTACAGAAAAGCCACAACCAATCTTTCCAAAGGAATTGATCACTGTGCCCTTCTGCAAACCTGTAGTCCCTTATGCATCGCTGTTCTCCAGGCTCTTGTGGACCCCAGTTTTCCATCCTCCAGGAGTACCCTCCACCCTCCTCCTCACCCATTCAATCTTACCTGCCCTTCAAGCACTCGGTGATGATCACCCTGACCACACAACCTCCCTCTGAGCGTTCTGAGCATGTGGCCTGTAATTCTGGAGGGGCACCTGTAGAGCCAATTATTTTCTTGTATTGTCTCGTCTTTCTGCTCCTGGAGTTAAGCCCCTGAGGCCAGGACTGTGTCTAATCCACCTTTCAGCTCCTGTAGGCCCTAACGAAGTGTTCAGCACACAGTTGGTGTAGCACGTCTAGCTACGGATGCCGTCTCCTCCTCCATCTTTGGTTTCCCAAATAGCCTTTACTCTGTAGGCAACGGACATTAAGCCCATGAGGAAAAGACCGCTAAAGGCCACTCAGATGCAGGCTGGGCTCTCCCTCCTGGTGAGAGCTCCACGCTCCACATCCCTGGGGGCCAGGAGCATATGGCTGCTCTCCCTCACTTCCTGCTGCTCAGGGCCACCCTTGCCCAGCACCCTCTCGCTCCTGTCACTGCACCGCGCTCTGTTGCTTCCTTCGCTTTGCCAACTCATGGAGGTAATTGCGAATTCTAACCCTGTCCTCCGTGCTTTGGCTTTCCCTCTGACCGGCACCTCATTTTGGGAACAGCCCGGCCATATTCTAAATCCTCTGGCTTCCTGGGCGTAGGGGTGAGTGATTAGTGAGCCAGCTCCGTGGTTCTCCTTTCTCCCCTGGCCACGTGGGGAAAGCAGGCTCTCTCTGTCCCCAACTCGGGCTGCCTCCTTGATGGGAGGGGCAGGGGATGGGTCCTTTCTGGCCAAGCCTGTGCAGCAACCAGGCAGGACGAAGCCCTAAGGGTGGGACAAGTTGGGCACAGCTGGTCCCATCATCACAAGGGCAGCTCCTCTGGCTTCTGGAAAGCTTTGCTTCTGGGCACACCTGTCCTTAAGGCAATGCTATGCTGAGAAAAGCCACTTATGTCCCAGGATAAGAACACAGGTGCTTAGCACTCCCTTTCTGAATGGCATAAAATGATGAATTAATGCTTCCTCGCAGGACAAGCCTGGCACTGAGAATAGAATGGTGATTTGGCCATAAGTTTCGCCTGGGCTCTGACCCTGGGTCACAGAATCCCAAGAGAAGTGCAGCCAGTGAGAGAGTGAGTCCTGGATACTGGGCTGCCTAGGTCAGACCCACACCCTGACATCGACAAGCCCTGCGCCTGCGGGCAGGCTGCCCATCACTCCATGTCGCTGTAGCGTCCTATCTACTGGGAGGGGGACACTGCCTACACGAGGACTATGATAACGAAGGCTCCTAGCCCAGGGCGTGGACAGTCAGCCCTCAACAAATCCCAACTACTGTTTCTATTATGACACACGAAAAGCAGGACCTTGAAAGTTGCTAGGCCAGCCTTCCTCTCAAGCTGGAAATGCCCAAGTTGCTCCTCTCCTTTGCTTAAAATCATCACGGAGTGAGCAGCTCGTTGCATGGCAAGGTGGTCCGACCTGGAGCAGAAGGGCTCATATCAGGAGAACGCCTGCCCTTGTGCTGAGCAAGCAATGGCCTCCTCTGGTGTCCTCCCCACAGCCCTAGGTCCATGCACTGGGACAAATGACAAGTGTAAACACATGGCTTCAGAACAGGATTCACGTAGCTGGAGGGGGCTCCCGGGGCCCTGTCTGCACCTCTGGTCAATTTGACCTCAGGGCTTGAGCTCTAGGGTCTGTGTTTAGCGCCCAGATCAGTCAGCACCCCCTCCTGGCTGTGTGACCTTGGATAAGCTTCTAATGCCCATTGAACCTGTTTCCTGATCTATGAAGTGGGCATTATAATGGTGCCTGCCTCATGGGCTTGTTACAAGAATTAGATAGGTCAGTCCATGGAAAGCATTTTAAAAGTACTGTTAGTTGCTAATATGATTTGAAGAACAGCATTCTCCAGCTTTCCCGGGAGCCGTATCACCCTCTCTGGCAGGCCAGGGGCACGAGTGTCTACAACAGGACACAGGAACTCAGGCATCACACTCCAGCCATGAAAACAGCTGGCATGCCACCACCTTGGATCTGGATTCCAGGTTGTTTCAAAGCAGTCTAAAGACATAGCTGTTTCCAGACATCTCAACTTGCTCTGTTCTTTCATGCTAAACCTTCGTGACTCTCTCATATGACCTACTGTTCCCTGTGGGACTTACTGGGACTTCTGACCCAAATATGGGGTTCACATCATTGCTAGTCACTTTGTGAGAACTTACCGGACAGCTTGAGTATGCCAGGCTCTGAGCCAGGGATTAGAGATTGTCAGGTGAGCTATGCTGATAAAAGACACACCTTAGAGAAACCAGATAGCCCAGAGGTGGTTAAGTCAATCTTCACAACACAAGTAGGAGAGTTTATACCCAGTTTACAGATCAGGAAACTGAGGCACAGAAGGTTAAGTAAAGTGATCAAGCCCTACTTCCAGCTAGTGAAGGCAGAGCGGCGTTCCAAACTGGGGCCAACAGTCCTAGTCAGCCCGCTCCACTGCCTCTCTGCAAGGACGGAGGAGCCCAGGATGCCACCAAGGACCAGCGGAGAAACGCCCCCAGGCAGGGAGCCAGGGAAGTGAGAGCCACGCAGGAGCCTGGGAGATAAGGAAGAGCAGGCCAGGCTGAGGGAAAGTGAATGAAAAGAGAACATTCCAGACCGAGCAAAGAGCAGAGCATGGCTGGGGAGCTGTAGAAGACAGAGAGTGAGTCCCCATAAGGACCCAAATGTGTTTGAGTAGGCAGATCTTTGGTGTTCATGGAAGGAGTGGCAGGGTTTCTGATGGCAGAGCCAAAAAAGAAGCTGTTCCCAGAATCCCCCAAAACTGTGGGAAGGAGGTTGCCTGGTAGTGGAGCGGAGGAGATGGGCTGAGGAGGAGGTAAGGGGAGCTGAAGGAGAGGCAGCAGGTGTAGATAAGTGTTTTGCAAAGTTTGGCTGTCGGGGAGAGAAGAGACAGGAAGAGTATGAAACGGAGGGTGGGCTCATCCTACGTGAGGGTAAAGAGGCTGAACATATCCCCAGGCTGGAGGAGCAGAGCTGCTAGAGAAGGGCGCAGGAGGGGAAGGGTGGAAGTCCAGAGAGCAAGATTCTGTGGACCAGGAACAGATGGGGTCCCAGGCACAGAAGGAAAGGTGAGCTTTGGCCAGCAGAGGGGGTCTTGTTAAATGGAAAATGGGGCTGGGCGTGGTGGCTCACGCCTGTAATCCCAACACTTTGGGAGGCTGAAGCAGGCAGATCACCTGAGGTCAGGAGTTAGAAACCAGCCTGGCCAACATGGCGAAACCCCGTCTCTGCTAAAAATACAAAAAAAAAAAAAAAAAAAAAAAAGCCAGGCGTGGTGGTGTGCACCTGTAATTCCAGCTACTTGGGAGGCTGAGGCAGGAGAACCGCTTGAACCTGGGAGGCAGAGATAGCAGTTAGCTGAGATCACGCCACTGCACTCCAGCCTGGGTGACAAGAGTGAAACTCCATCTCAAAATAAAAAATAAATAAATAAAATGGAACTTGGGGTATCTGCGCCATGCAAGACATGTTGAATCCCGAGTTTGTCATCATCTGAGGGGTGCTGACCATCCCTCCCAGTGATGTGTCACTTATAAATTTAATAACCATGCTTTCAACCTCATCACCTAAGTGATAGAAAAAAGCCACTGAGAAGGTCAGGGCTGAGGAGAACCAAGGCCTGCCCAGGTCCCTCCCTTCCTGCACCCCTCCCCTCCGTACCCTTCTCTACCAGCTCTCTTCCTCCAGCATGGGCATGTTTTCATGTTTCCCCCCACCCTTCACCCCTCACATAGGATGAGCACACCCTGTTTCACACCCTTCCCGCCTCTTCTCTCCCTGACAGCCGAGCTTTGCAAAGAACAGTTGTCTACACCTGCTGCCTCTCCATTTGCACCCTAGAGACCCTGGGCCCCACTGCAACATGATTCATTCATCAGGCCTCATGAGCCCTGGTTCAACCAGCTATAAAATCAGAATCAAGCAATACCTTGGCTACAGCCTCAGGGAAGGAAAGAGGGGAATGGGACCTGACATTGGCAGGGCACCTCCTGGGCTCACAGCTCTGTGTTTGCCATCCATTCCCCTATGGGATCCCAGAGGAGGACGTGTCTCTAGTCACATTCCACGTGGAAGGAAATACCGCATGGAAGATGGCTGGGACTTTCAGAGAGGGGCTGACAAACTAGAGCCCACAGGCCAAACCCTGCCCGTTACCTGCTACTGTAAATGACATTTTATGGAAACATATGTCCAAATTTTATGAAAACACACATCCATTCATTTACTTATCATCTATGGCTGCTCTTGTGCTTCAAGGGCAGAACTGGGTAGTTGCCACAGAGATCTTATGGCCTGCAGAGCCTAAAATATTGACGATCCGGCCCTTTCCGGCAAACGTTTGCCAACTCCTATTTAAGAGCCCTGGACTAAGGTCCAGGCTGTCCAAACCAAGGGGCAATTTGGTCTTTGGTTTGTCTTACTGTGAAACCTACAAGCTCTTTCTACATCACCTTGGCCCCTCTATAGGAGGGTGTCTTCCTGTGGAAAGAGAAGTCAGAGAAAGTCATAGAAAGTTCTCTCATTAACCTGTGCTGTCCACTACCTGGCAATCAGAAAACAGAAATCAGATCATCACACTTAAATACACTCCTCACCCAGCACGGCGGCTCACGCCTGTAATCCCAGCACTTTGGGAGGCGAAGGCGGGCAGCTCACGAGCTCAGGAGTTCGAGACTAGCCTGACCAACATGGTGAAACCCTGTCTCTATTAAAAATACAAAAATTAGCTGGGCGTGGTGATGCGCACCTGTAATCCCAGCTACTCAGGAGACTGAGGCAGGAGAATCTCTTGAACCCGGGAGGTGGAGGTTGCAGTGAGCTGAGATTGCACCACTGCACTCCAGCCTGGATGACAGAGCAAGACTCTGTCTCTAAAAACATAAAAACTTACAAAATAAAAATAAATAAGTAAAATTAATTTTAACAATTAGTGCTCAACAGTCACATGTGGCTAGGAACCAATATATTGGAGACTGAAAACTTAAAATTGTCTCGCTTTTGTGTCAGATGCGCTTCAATTGCTTTATATCTATATTGATGTCACCTCCCACTTAAGTGACCCCTGTGTGCCTCAGTTTCCTCACAGGCCAAGCGTAATTCTGGCCAGCTAATCTCACCATCTCCGTAGGGCTCCAAAACCTTATGAGGCCATCATCTCAGACTCCTCTAGAACAACAGTTCTGTTTCTTTGGGGATGACTGAGAAAAGAAAAGTCCTACTTCCCGTGAGAAGCTGAGACTCACCAGAAGTTTCCCAGTTCAGCTGCACAGCCCAGGTTTTCTGGCTTCATGGGCGGCCCTAAACCTGTCCCTGGGAACAGGGACTCTCTGGGTTGCCTGGGCTTCCAAGCCACCCATGCTTTCTTAGCAGGGTGGAAAGAACTGGAAGGGCACCCTGGGTGACAGTCCCTCTGAGCCCAGCCATGGAAGCGAAGCTCCCAGTCCCTGGCTGCGCTGACCCGTGGAGTTCTGGGTCAGCCCCAGATAGGAGGAGAGGGGCCACAGGGCTCAGTAAGAAGCCTGGGCAGGCCAAGCACAGTGGTTCACGCCTGTAATCCCAGCACTCTGGGAGGCCGAGACGGGTGGATCACGAGGTCAAGAGATCAAGACCATCCTGGCCAACATGGTGAAACCTCGTCTCTACTAAAAATGCAAAGATTAACTGGGTGTGGTGGCGGGCTCCTGTAGTCCCAGCTACTTGGGAGGCTGAGGCAGGAGAATCACTTGAACCCAGGAGGTGGAGGTTGCAGTGGGCTGAGATCTCGCCACTGCACTCCAGCCTGGGCAATAGAGCAAGACTCCATTAAAAAACAAAAACAAAAACAAAAACAAAAAACTGGGCACTGGATACCAGGACCTTCTGGCTCAACCAGCTGGCTGGTGACCAGCCTATGGGTTACGCAAGTGACGGACACCATACTTACTTTACAGAGAGGGCTACTACATGGGATGCAGTCTTGAAGGGAGTTCTTCAGCATGCAGCAGCTGCATAACCAGTATCTGTGCTTGGATCCTACACCCATCCAAGTAAAGGACTATGTCATCTTTCATCATTCCCTGAACAAACAGCTCTTGAGCAACTAGGATTTTCCAAGTGATGTTCTTGGTCCTAGGATACCACGATGATAGGAAGATAAAACCCTTGTGTACCTGGGGCTTAAATTCTGATGGTGACAGATAATAAACACATGAACCGACAAATGTATGATGTTAGATGATGTAAGTGCTCTGAGAAAAGTAAAGCCAGAGATGGTAACAGAGAAGGTTAGGAAAGGCGTCTCCAAAACAGTGCTGCTTGAGCAACAGATTCCACAAAACAAATACCTAGTGCTAGAAAATTTGGGGCTACGGAAACAGAAAGGGGGAAATATCTCAATGCAAGAATACAAACAGCATGAGAAGAAACAGTGTGTCTGAAGACTAGTGTGTCTGCAGCCTGGGAGGGAAGCAGAAGGTAGTAGGGGTTGAGGTCAGAGAGACGTGGGGGGATGGGAACCAGGGCATGCAGGACTGTGGCAGAGTGCTCCTCTGCCACCTGTGCAGCCTCTATTCTGGGTCTCCATGAAGCTTAGAGAGTCATGACCCTTGGCTCCCTTTGTCTGCCATTAATGGATATGGCTTTGACAACAGGCAGGATGACTGGCTGTTCTTTTATACAACGCACAGTGGTATGTAGATGGGCATGAATATTTATTGTCTCCAGATGATGTCACTCTTGATAAAGTGAAGTTGGACATCAACATTCTGTAACCTCAGCACATGATCTCATTGCTACTGCCAGGAATGGGCACCCCACTCTCCCCAGAGGTCCCAGGACAGGCTCTTTAGGAGGGGGTGAGGTCAGGCAAACATGCTAGGTCTCTCCTGCTCCCCATCTATGAAAAGCAAGCCCATAGCAAGCCTCTAAGGTGCTGGACTCAGGGAACTGCAACGCTAGGTATGGTGCGTCTCTTCATGACTTCACTTGGTCCCCTAAACAATCTTTTTATTTCTACTTGTGCCCGCTTTTGCCCAGGGGTCTCCATTCAAAGCTCCATACTGACCTCCTCCCTCTCTCAGATCAGCCTGAATCTTCCACTCCCTTCAGCCCCACCCATTAAGGAGAGGACTGGTTACAACAGCCACACTCACTCTGCCTAGCCAGTCTCCATCTTGCAGATCTTGATGTGAACCTACATTCAATAATCTTCAAAGAATCTTTTCCTTATTTGACAGCTTTCCTCCAGTTCCCTCAAATCTTTAAGAGCTCAGTTCTCAAAGTTTTCTGGGCAAGAGAACCATGTAGAAGTTTGTTTTTGTTTGTTTCTTTTTTAATATCAATGCCAGGTCCTACTATAGACCAAGTAAATTAGAATCTTTGGGATGGGGGCAGGCATTGGTATTTTCAGAATTCCCCACACAACTCCAATGTGTGACAAGGGCTGATAATCACTGAGCTAAGAGAGGTCTTCTTCAACTTTATCATGTGTACAAATCCTCTGAGGATCTTGTTAAAATGCAGCTTCAGATTCAGTAGGTTTGAGGAAGAGCCCAAGATTCTGCATTTCTAACAAGTTCCAATGGAATGCGGTTGCTGCTGGTCCATGGACCACACTTTGGGTAGCAAGGGTCTGCAGGCAGCCAGATTTGAGGGGTAAGGGATTAAAGCAGGGTTCACTGGTTTTCTACATTCAAACCAAGTGTTCCTTATGGGGCAATCTTTAAAGTTGGAAAGCTGCTTCCTGGAAGAGTTGGGGTAAAAGGCTCTTATAGAAGGGGACAGGATTTTTCTGCTAATGTGGGATTAGAAACTTTCACATCTAAGAAATATTACCGGATCCATTCGCTATTACGCATAAAGTGCCTAGCAGAGTACCCAATACATAGTAAGTTCTCAATCTATGGTACTTGTGTTATTATTGTTTTCATTATTACTGCAGGACTCTCAACCCACATCCCAAACCAACCAAGCATATGCTTTCAATGTCCGAAACCCTGACCAAGCTCCACAAATTACTTTCATCCCCAGAGGATGTGCCTCAGACAGGAGCCAACCACAGGAAGGCTTGAGTCCAGGGACCTTCATCCCAGACACAACCCCATGGGCCCTGCCTGGTCTAAGGACACCAATGCATTGCCTTTGGTTCTTTCATTCATTTGATTCATTTTCCTTGAGCTGTGGGTGTGCCTCCATAGCCTGGTCATGGCTAACAGTCAGTGTTTGCTATGTATGGGGACCTGTCTTAAGTGCTTTACTTGGTTTAACTGATTATACCATTAAAACAACTCTGACCTACAGGTATGATTGGCTTCAATAGCAGACAAAGAAACTTGGAAAGACAAAGAATCTTGCCCAAGATCACATACATAGTAAGAGACAGGGCCAAAAAGCAAACTGAGGAACATACTTCAATGCTCAAGCTTTCCCAGTGCTTCTCAAACTCTAATTGCCAAGCGATTTCACCAAATTACAGGTTCTAATTCAGCAGGAGAGGTAGAGTCTGGGATTCTGCATTTCCCACAAGCTCTCGGGTGATGCTGATGTGGCTGACCCACCAACACCATCCTGAGTAGCAAAGCTACTCATATGCTCTGATGCCTGTTGGTGTTGCTGGATATCTCCATTAATAGCCCCCTAAAAACTTACTACCATACTCCTACAATTGATGGTTTGTTGATTTGATGAGTGGCAAAATTACAGTAAATTTCCACTTTGAATACTCATGCAAAGTTCTGTTCAACTTCTGCTCAAACTGCAATATTTTGTGGCAAAGGATATCAACTGCTTGGAAAAGCATTGTGTCCATAATAATCTGTAGAAGCTGCGGCTTGTGATGAAATTGCTTTTAAATTTAAGCATCACAACTGAGAATGCTTTCTGGGCCAGGATACTATTCCCATCTCTAAGCGCAAAGTGAAGAGTTCCAATTTGAGAAATTTGAGGAGAATTTCTTGAAACATAGAAGTGAATCATGTAACTGGAAGCTTTCCTTCTCAGCTCACTAGAAGAGACGAGGTATACAGAAACCAAAAGAAATGACAAATCTTCCTGCCCTGTGAAGGGTATTTAAGGGCAAATCCAGACTGTCCACCTAATCAGTCTGTATTCAGCAGTGGGGAACTAGCTCGCCTGAGAATGAGACAAAGAAAACCCGAACAGAGAGAGGGGAAGATAAACAACCAGGGGTGCTTTTGATGCTAGAGTGACCTGAAGTTTCAGAGTCACAACAAGGTTCTGGTGGAGAATGACTTCAAAGGATGAATCCTTGGAAAAATCAAAATACACTACTCAAAGGTGGTGATAATACCAGAGTTGGGTTCAACAGTGATCAATGACAAAAAGGATTAGTTACAATGGTGCCTCTATGCAACTCCCACAGCCCAGTGACTCTCAAACTTAGCTCCACATTAGAATCACCTGGGAAGTGTTAGCCACCAGCCCCCACCCACCTCCATTCTCAGGCCACACTTCCACATCAATTCAGTCAGTCTCTGGGGATGGGGCCCAGACATCCTTAATTTTTAAAGATCCCTAGTTGATTCCAATGTGCAGCCAAGTTTAAGAACCATTGGCTTAGGTTTTCAGTGTCTTCACTCATAAAATGAATGAATCCTTCAGAACCAGTGATTCTCACCACTAGACGCATGTTAGAATCACCTTGGGGAGATTGTTTAAAACACTAATGTGATGCCAACACCATCCCTAGAAATTCTAGTGATTCTGTGGAGCCCAGGCATCAGCAATTTTAAGACCTCCTCAGGTGATTCTAAAATGCTGCCATGTAGATGACCACTGGTCCAGAAGTTTTTGCCAAGATTCCTTCTATTGCTTGTTTTAAGGATCTGTGGTATTAAAGCTGAAAATGCATCTTAGACATTTTGCAAAGGTGGAGCCCTCATCTTTACCTTTACAGCAGAGGTTTTTAACTTTAGATGAATCTATTAATTCCCCTCAATCATATACAAACTGTTGATTGAATATGAATATGTATATGTATTTGTATTTTTCAGGAGGGAGTGTCATCCACTTTTATTAGGTTCTCAAAAGATTTAAGAATGCTATTTTAAAAGCAAATATTAGGTTTCTGACGTAATAAATTTAAGAAAATTAAAGAATGAATAGAAAATAAATTTGATCTCATCAGCACCTTTGCTATAGTTTGGATTTGATCACACCCACTGCCACCTAGTGGTTATATATCCTTATTGCAGGTTTAGTTCAGATCACATTGCCCATCCTCTGAAAACTGTTGAGCAATAGATGTGCAGATTTCAGATCCAAGCATCAAAGTAAAAGCTTTCTCTGGGACTAGGATTAGTACCAGTAAGAGGCTATCTGGAAACACTCACTACAAGAGATGACTTCCCAAGCTGTACTTGTAAGGAGACTGTCCACTCAGATATTTTAGATTCATACCCTTAACTGGGTAAGGATATTACGGTTTCCTAGTTCTTACTGTTGTTAACTATTTGCCTTGGCTTGAATCTTGTTTTTCTCTCTTACTAATCATGTGACCTTGGGAAAGTTACTTAACCTTTCCATTCCTCACACAAAATGGGGATAATATAAGTACTTCTAAGATTGCTGTGGAGAATAAATAAGAAAATATATGTCAAAGGCTCAGCATGACTCTTGGCACAGAACAAGATTCCAATAAATATTTAGGTTATATTACTGTTATTACTGATTTTTTAATTATTATTAACATCTCAGTGACCTTGTTCAAGTTACTAAATTTCTTTGAGCTGCATATATTGACCCGTAAGACAAGGAAAATAAGCCCTGCCATTTTCTTCACAGTTATAGCTATGATAAGTACAAAAAGTAAAAGGCATACTGTTATTTTATGGCAACTCATCATACATCCAGGGAATCTACAGAGCACAGGAAAAGGTCACTCAACTCCCGGTAGTTGAGCAGGCTCTACATTGGGGTATGGTAATTTCTTGTCACATATCTAGCATCCTACTCAGCCTAAAGTTTCCCACCACGTGGGCGAATGGATGGCCATACCCTGCTATGGATGCTGCAGGCTCCTTTTCCGGTAAGAGAATTATACCAACCACTCACTAGGTCACAAGTGCCTGAAATTGTCAGTCCTCATCCAGCCCAGACACTGACCGGCAGCAGTCTTGCCCATTCCAAACTCACCCCAGGGAGAGTCCCAAAAATCTTTTGCAAGCCTGCCTGTCCATGAGAGTCCCTCATCACACCATCATGGCCCACAACCTGCCCCACCAGAGCAGAAACATCCTGAAACCTCTCACCAGCCTCAGCAAAGAATCAAGGTGCCCAGCTGTTACTTACCTGGAGTCTGCTTGGCCGTACGCACAGGAGTGTAGTGGTTTTTGGAGGACGATCTGACCGGCGTGTTCTCTTTGGGAGAGGTATCGATAGCCGAGATAGTTTCTCTTTCACAGTGTGCTATGGGGATTGGTCCCTGTTGTCTTAAGATGTCAGCCAGAGCCCTAAACAAGGAGGAGATCACATAATGAGATTCACTGAGCAGGTGTGCACAACCATGAGGGGAGTTGGCTTACTTTCATATGCCCTTTGATTTACAGAGATGCAGGAAGAGAGAGAGACAGCATTCAGCTCTCAATAGTCAGCTACATCTGGTGTTGGTCTCAGGGCGGACACAGGGTAAAGGTTACCATGCCTGGAGGTACAGACTAAAAGGCTGGGACTATGGTTTCTTTCTTTAATTCATTTCACATCAGTAAACTCTGAGCTCTTTCAAAACACTGGCTCCCCAAATATCCACCTACGCCAGGCAGGTATCTATAGCAGCTGGCCAGTGGAATGCCACTATGGTGAAGGGCTGAAACCATCGGCCTCAAATTCAGCAGTAGGTCACTAATATCAGGGGACCACTTCATCATCCAAAACCACACACTGAGTATCATGTACTAGATACTGGAGACCCAAATAAGTACAACACACAGCTCCTGCTACCAAGGAAGGGTGTGATTGAGCTGCAAAGACAGGACATAGAGATGAAAAGATAAAAATCAAAACACGTGGATGGTGCAGACAGTGAAGACAACTGGAGTTTAGAGGAGGGAGCAATCACAAACACAGGAGAAAAATACACAGGAAGAGAGACAGGCAGAGACTCTGCCACAGCAGGAGAGACCCGCCCCCCTGCAAGAGGTCCAGTTACTCAGAGAAAGCAGCTTTTGTTAACTCAGTGCCTAGCTTCAACAACCAAACATGCATTGACTGACGATTCAGCATGCATCAGTCATTGAAGAGACACAGATCAATGGGACCCAATTCCTGCCATCTAGGGGCTCATAATTAAGGGGGAATACTCTCCTATTTGCTTTCAAACAGGATGCCCTCTGTGGGTGTGACATGTGAGATACCCACTGGCAGTGGGAAACAGATGAGTGTGGACAGCCACAAGAAACTACACCTGGATACTGTCACTTCAGAGCCAGGTCCCCAGTCCTCAATGCACTCCCATTTTGCACATGCCAGGCAAAGACTCTTCCATCTTCTCGAGGGGTGTCTCTGATGGGTGGTGCCCTGCCCACCCCAAGGCTTCCCTCTTACCAGGAGTCCAGCTCCAACACTCTGCTCCCATGAAAAGTGACAACTGCAGCAGTTTAAAAATGCATCTGAGTAAATTGTGGGGGAAAGAATAGTTTCTTCACAAAATGGTCCTGGGACAACTGGATCGCCACATGAAAAAGAAGGGAGTTGGATCCTTACCTCACACCGTATAAAAAACTAACTCAAAATGGATTATATACCTAGATATTAGTCCCAAAACTGTAAATCACACTGAGATACCCTTTCATACACACTAGGATAGCTATAACCAAAAAGCCACATAATACCAAGTGTTGGCAAGGAGGTAGAGAAACTGGAGCCTTCATACACTACTGGTGGAAATGGAAAACCCTGCAATCCCTTTGGTAAACAGTTTAGCAGCTCCTCAAAACTGCAATGTTCCTTAAACGCAGAATTAACATATGGCCCAGCAAATCTACTCCTAGGTATTCCCAAGAACAATGAAAAATATATGTTGCATTAAACTTGTGTACAAAGGTTCATAGCAGCAGTATTAATAACAGCCAAAGGGTAGATACAACCCAAAAGTCCATCAACTGCTGAAAGGAAAAACAAAATGTGGTCTATTCACACAATGGAATAGTCATTTAAAAAAGGCATACTGATACCTGCTATCACATGGATGGACCTTGAAAACATCATGCTAAGTGAAAGAAGCACACCATAAAAGACCATGCTTCTATAACATACCCAGTTAGGTAAATCCGTAAAGACAGAAAGCAGAACTGTGGTTACCAGGGGCTGTCTCTAGGTCATGTGAGAAAAGAAGAAAGCAGCTTGTGCTATGCGATGTATCTTCTTCTGGGAGAGGGCTCCTGATGCCCAGTGGGCTGCACTGAGTTGGTCAGCACAGCCAAGAGAGAGGGGTGTACAGCAAAAGGTGTTTCTCAAACAAGGGCTGCCTGACAGGCTACCTAAGGATGGGAACCCTGCCACATGTTGTAAAGTGCATGGCAGCTATGGAAATGCTCCTGGTCCCACACCCATGTGTGACCATTCTCCAGGATCCTTCCTTTCCCAGTACCCTCTGGCAACTAGGAAGGCAGCCCTCATTCCCAGACCACGTGGCCTTAAGAGTGAGTCCCTCTGCCTACTCCCCCTCCCCCTCCCTCCATTGGTGACCCCCTCCTTGCTCTGGTTCCTCTCCATCTTCCATCCCCTTCTCTCCAGGGTGCTCAATAAATATTATTCTAGTTCTGAAATGTGCGATTCTGGTCTCACCTAATTAATTTGAATACGCCGGAGGAAATGGGTTAAGGCCTGAGCTACTTTCTAACCGTAGGAAAGAAAATTGGTCACTGAGGAACAGCACAGCAGATTTTGCAAAAGAGTGGGCAGCAGCTTCCAGCATCTGAGAGAACAGGGAGAGTGAGACAGTAGCAAACAGAGAGAGAGAGAAAGGGAGGGCTGGGGGCAGAGGTCCAGAGAGAAAGAGAGGAGAGAAAACAGGTGGAGAGAGGAGAGAAATGGGAGATGGAGCC